>NW_027639430.1:0-83288 GCF_949152265.1 Phoxinus phoxinus | reverse complement strand
CTTGTAGCAGAGTCAAAGTCTATGCATTTCTTCAAAAGGCCCGTTTTTGGCAGCAGATTTCGCTTACGGCCATACCACTTTGAGAACGCCCGATCTCGTCTGATCTCGGAAGCTAAGCAGGGTCGGGCCTGGTTAGTACTTGGATGGGAGACGGCCTGGGAATACCAGGTGCTGTAAGCTTTTTTGGTTTAAAAAAAAGAGAAAAAAAAAAAGAGTCTAAGGTTTTCATAAAAAATCCTGAAATAGTCTCTGAGTTTCTTCAAAAAGCCAGGTCTTGTAGCAGAGTCAAAGTCTATGCATTTCTTCAAAAGGCCCGTTTTTGGCAGCAGATTTCGCTTATGGCCATACCACTTTGAGAACGCCCGATCTCGTCTGATCTCGGAAGCTAAGCAGGGTCGGGCCTGGTTAGTACTTGGATGGGAGACCGCCTGGGAATACCAGGTGCTGTAAGCTTTTTTGGTTAAAAAAAAAAATAAAAAAAAAATAGTCTATGGTTTTCATCAAAAATCCTGAAATAGTCTCTGAGTTTCTTCAAAAAGCCAGGTCTTGTAGCAGAGTCAAAGTCTATGCAATTCTTCAAAAGGCCCGTTTTTGGCAGCAGATTTCGCTTACGGCCATACCACTTTGAGAACGCCCGATCTCGTCTGATCTCGGAAGCTAAGCAGGGTCGGGCCTGGTTAGTACTTGGATGGGAGACCGCCTGGGAATACCAAGTGCTGTAAGCTTTTTTGGTTTAAAAAAAAAAAGACAAAAAAAAAAGAGTCTATGGTTTTCATCAAAAATCCTGAAATAGTCTCTGAGTTTCTTCAAAAAGCCAGGTCTTGTAGCAGAGTCAAAGTCTATGCAATTCTTCAAAAGGCCCGTTTTTGGCAGCAGATTTCGCTTACGGCCATACCACTTTGAGAACGCCCGATCTCGTCTGATCTCGGAAGCTAAGCAGGGTCGGGCCTGGTTAGTACTTGGATGGGAGACCGCCTGGGAATACCAGGTGCTGTAAGCTTTTTTGGTTTAAAAAAAAAAAAAAGAGTCTAAGGTTTTCATCAAAAATCCTGAAATAGTCTCTGAGTTTCTTCAAAAAGCCAGGTCTTGTAGCAGAGTCAAAGTCTATGCATTTCTTCAAAAGGCCCATTTTTGGCAGCAGATTTCGCTTACGGCCATACCACTTTCAGAACGCCCGATCTCGTCTGATCTCGGAAGCTAAGCAGGGTCGGGCCTGGTTAGTACTTGGATGGGAGACCGCCTGGGAATACCAGGTGCTGTAAGCTTTTTTGGTTTAAAAAAAAAAAAAAAAAAAAAGAGTCTAAGGTTTTCATCAAAAATCCTGAAATAGTCTCTGAGTTTCTTCAAAAAGCCAGGTCTTGTAGCAGAGTCAAAGTCTATGCATTTCTTCAAAAGGCCCGTTTTTGGCAGCAGATTTCGCTTACGGCCATACCACTTTGAGAACGCCCGATCTCGTCTGATCTCGGAAGCTAAGCAGGGTCGGGCCTGGTTAGTACTTGGATGGGAGACGGCCTGGGAATACCAGGTGCTGTAAGCTTTTTTGGTTTAAAAAAAAGAGAAAAAAAAAAAGAGTCTAAGGTTTTCATCAAAAATCCTGAAATAGTCTCTGAGTTTCTTCAAAAAGCCAGGTCTTGTAGCAGAGTCAAAGTCTATGCATTTCTTCAAAAGGCCCGTTTTTGGCAGCAGATTTCGCTTACGGCCATACCACTTTGAGAACGCCCGATCTCGTCTGATCTCGGAAGCTAAGCAGGGTCGGGCCTGGTTAGTACTTGGATGGGAGACCGCCTGGGAATACCAGGTGCTGTAAGCTTTTTAGTTTACTTAACTAATGTTCTAACCTTTTAAATAGGCCGTTTTTGGCAGCAGATTTCGCTTACGGCCATACCACTTTGAGAACGCCCGATCTCGTCTGATCTCGGAAGCTAAGCAGGGTCGGGCCTGGTTAGTACTTGGATGGGAGACCGCCTGGGAATACCAGGTGCTGTAAGCTTTTTTGGTTTAAAAAAAAAAAGACAAAAAAAAAAGAGTCTATGGTTTTCATCAAAAATCCTGAAATAGTCTCTGAGTTTCTTCAAAAAGCCAGGTCTTGTAGCAGAGTCAAAGTCTATGCATTTCTTCAAAAGGCCCGTTTTTGGCAGCAGATTTCGCTTACGGCCATACCACTTTGAGAACGCCCGATCTCGTCTGATCTCGGAAGCTAAGCAGGGTCGGGCCTGGTTAGTACTTGGATGGGAGACCGCCTGGGAATACCAGGTGCTGTAAGCTTTTTTGGTTAAAAAAAAAAATTAAAAAAAAAGAGTCTATGGTTTTCATCAAAAATCCTGAAATAGTCTCTGAGTTTCTTCAAAAAGCCAGGTCTTGTAGCAGAGTCAAAGTCTATGCAATTCTTCAAAAGGCCCGTTTTTGGCAGCAGATTTCGCTTACGGCCATACCACTTTGAGAACGCCCGATCTCGTCTGATCTCGGAAGCTAAGCAGGGTCGGGCCTGGTTAGTACTTGGATGGGAGACCGCCTGGGAATACCAGGTGCTGTAAGCTTTTTTGGTTTAAAAAAAAAAAAAAAAAAAAAGAGTCTAAGGTTTTCATCAAAAATCCTGAAATAGTCTCTGAGTTTCTTCAAAAAGCCAGGTCTTGTAGCAGAGTCAAAGTCTATGCATTTCTTCAAAAGGCCCGTTTTTGGCAGCAGATTTCGCTTACGGCCATACCACTTTGAGAACGCCCGATCTCGTCTGATCTCGGAAGCTAAGCAGGGTCGGGCCTGGTTAGTACTTGGATGGGAGACGGCCTGGGAATGCCAGGTGCTGTAAGCTTTTTTGGTTTAAAAAAAAGAGAAAAAAAAAAAGAGTCTAAGGTTTTCATCAAAAATCCTGAAATAGTCTCTGAGTTTCTTCAAAAAGCCAGGTCTTGTAGCAGAGTCAAAGTCTATGCATTTCTTCAAAAGGCCCGTTTTTGGCAGCAGATTTCGCTTATGGCCATACCACTTTGAGAACGCCCGATCTCGTCTGATCTCGGAAGCTAAGCAGGGTCGGGCCTGGTTAGTACTTGGATGGGAGACCGCCTGGGAATACCAGGTGCTGTAAGCTTTTTTGGTTAAAAAAAAAAAAAAAAAAAAAAAGAGTCTAAGGTTTTCATCAAAAATCCTGAAATAGTCTCTGAGTTTCTTCAAAAAGCCAGGTCTTGTAGCAGAGTCAAAGTCTATGCATTTCTTCAAAAGGCCCGTTTTTGGCAGCAGATTTCGCTTACGGCCATACCACTTTGAGAACGCCCGATCTCGTCTGATCTCGGAAGCTAAGCAGGGTCGGGCCTGGTTAGTACTTGGATGGGAGACCGCCTGGGAATACCAGGTGCTGTAAGCTTTTTAGTTTACTTAACTAATGTTCTAACCTTTTAAATAGGCCGTTTTTGGCAGCAGATTTCGCTTACGGCCATACCACTTTGAGAACGCCCGATCTCGTCTGATCTCGGAAGCTAAGCAGGGTCGGGCCTGGTTAGTACTTGGATGGGAGACCGCCTGGGAATACCAGGTGCTGTAAGCTTTTTTGGTTTAAAAAAAAAAAGACAAAAAAAAAAGAGTCTATGGTTTTCATCAAAAATCCTGAAATAGTCTCTGAGTTTCTTCAAAAAGCCAGGTCTTGTAGCAGAGTCAAAGTCTATGCATTTCTTCAAAAGGCCCGTTTTTGGCAGCAGATTTCGCTTACGGCCATACCACTTTGAGAACGCCCGATCTCGTCTGATCTCGGAAGCTAAGCAGGGTCGGGCCTGGTTAGTACTTGGATGGGAGACCGCCTGGGAATACCAGGTGCTGTAAGCTTTTTTGGTTAAAAAAAAAAATTAAAAAAAAAGAGTCTATGGTTTTCATCAAAAATCCTGAAATAGTCTCTGAGTTTCTTCAAAAAGCCAGGTCTTGTAGCAGAGTCAAAGTCTATGCAATTCTTCAAAAGGCCCGTTTTTGGCAGCAGATTTCGCTTACGGCCATACCACTTTGAGAACGCCCGATCTCGTCTGATCTCGGAAGCTAAGCAGGGTCGGGCCTGGTTAGTACTTGGATGGGAGACCGCCTGGGAATACCAGGTGCTGTAAGCTTTTTTGGTTTAAAAAAAAAAAAAAAAAAAAAAAAGAGTCTAAGGTTTTCATCAAAAATCCTGAAATAGTCTCTGAGTTTCTTCAAAAAGCCAGGTCTTGTAGCAGAGTCAAAGTCTATGCATTTCTTCAAAAGGCCCATTTTTGGCAGCAGATTTCGCTTACGGCCATACCACTTTCAGAACGCCCGATCTCGTCTGATCTCGGAAGCTAAGCAGGGTCGGGCCTGGTTAGTACTTGGATGGGAGACCGCCTGGGAATACCAGGTGCTGTAAGCTTTTTTGGTTTAAAAAAAAAAAAAAAAAAAAAGAGTCTAAGGTTTTCATCAAAAATCCTGAAATAGTCTCTGAGTTTCTTCAAAAAGCCAGGTCTTGTAGCAGAGTCAAAGTCTATGCATTTCTTCAAAAGGCCCGTTTTTGGCAGCAGATTTCGCTTACGGCCATACCACTTTGAGAACGCCCGATCTCGTCTGATCTCGGAAGCTAAGCAGGGTCGGGCCTGGTTAGTACTTGGATGGGAGACGGCCTGGGAATACCAGGTGCTGTAAGCTTTTTTGGTTTAAAAAAAAGAGAAAAAAAAAAAGAGTCTAAGGTTTTCATCAAAAATCCTGAAATAGTCTCTGAGTTTCTTCAAAAAGCCAGGTCTTGTAGCAGAGTCAAAGTCTATGCATTTCTTCAAAAGGCCCGTTTTTGGCAGCAGATTTCGCTTATGGCCATACCACTTTGAGAACGCCCGATCTCGTCTGATCTCGGAAGCTAAGCAGGGTCGGGCCTGGTTAGTACTTGGATGGGAGACCGCCTGGGAATACCAGGTGCTGTAAGCTTTTTTGGTTAAAAAAAAAAAAAAAAAAAAAAAGAGTCTAAGGTTTTCATCAAAAATCCTGAAATAGTCTCTGAGTTTCTTCAAAAAGCCAGGTCTTGTAGCAGAGTCAAAGTCTATGCATTTCTTCAAAAGGCCCGTTTTTGGCAGCAGATTTCGCTTACGGCCATACCACTTTGAGAACGCCCGATCTCGTCTGATCTCGGAAGCTAAGCAGGGTCGGGCCTGGTTAGTACTTGGATGGGAGACCGCCTGGGAATACCAGGTGCTGTAAGCTTTTTAGTTTACTTAACTAATGTTCTAACCTTTTAAATAGGCCGTTTTTGGCAGCAGATTTCGCTTACGGCCATACCACTTTGAGAACGCCCGATCTCGTCTGATCTCGGAAGCTAAGCAGGGTCGGGCCTGGTTAGTACTTGGATGGGAGACCGCCTGGGAATACCAGGTGCTGTAAGCTTTTTTGGTTTAAAAAAAAAAAAAAAAAAAAAGAGTCTAAGGTTTTCATCAAAAATCCTGAAATAGTCTCTGCGTTTCTTCAAAAAGCCAGGTCTTGTAGCAGAGTCAAAGTCTATGCATTTCTTCAAAAGGCCCGTTTTTGGCAGCAGATTTCGCTTACGGCCATACCACTTTGAGAACGCCCGATCTCGTCTGATCTCGGAAGCTAAGCAGGGTCGGGCCTGGTTAGTACTTGGATGGGAGACCGCCTGGGAATACCAGGTGCTGTAAGCTTTTTAGTTTACTTAACTAATGTTCTAACCTTTTAAATAGGCCGTTTTTGGCAGCAGATTTCGCTTACGGCCATACCACTTTGAGAACGCCCGATCTCGTCTGATCTCGGAAGCTAAGCAGGGTCGGGCCTGGTTAGTACTTGGATGGGAGACGGCCTGGGAATACCAGGTGCTGTAAGCTTTTTTGGTTTAAAAAAAAGAGAAAAAAAAAAAGAGTCTAAGGTTTTCATCAAAAATCCTGAAATAGTCTCTGAGTTTCTTCAAAAAGCCAGGTCTTGTAGCAGAGTCAAAGTCTATGCATTTCTTCAAAAGGCCCGTTTTTGGCAGCAGATTTCGCTTACGGCCATACCACTTTGAGAACGCCCGATCTCGTCTGATCTCGGAAGCTAAGCAGGGTCGGGCCTGGTTAGTACTTGGATGGGAGACCGCCTGGGAATACCAGGTGCTGTAAGCTTTTTTGGTTAAAAAAAAAAAAAAAAAAAAAAGAGTCTATGGTTTTCATCAAAAATCCTGAAATAGTCTCTGAGTTTCTTCAAAAAGCCAGGTCTTGTAGCAGAGTCAAAGTCTATGCATTTCTTCAAAAGGCCCGTTTTTGGCAGCAGATTTCGCTTACGGCCATACCACTTTGAGAACGCCCGATCTCGTCTGATCTCGGAAGCTAAGCAGGGTCGGGCCTGGTTAGTACTTGGATGGGAGACCGCCTGGGAATACCAGGTGCTGTAAGCTTTTTTGGTTTAAAAAAAAAAAGACAAAAAAAAAAGAGTCTATGGTTTTCATCAAAAATCCTGAAATAGTCTCTGAGTTTCTTCAAAAAGCCAGGTCTTGTAGCAGAGTCAAAGTCTATGCATTTCTTCAAAAGGCCCGTTTTTGGCAGCAGATTTCGCTTACGGCCATACCACTTTGAGAACGCCCGATCTCGTCTGATCTCGGAAGCTAAGCAGGGTCGGGCCTGGTTAGTACTTGGATGGAAGACCGCCTGGGAATACCAGGTGCTGTAAGCTTTTTTGGTTAAAAAAAAAAAAAAAAAAAAAAGAGTCTATGGTTTTCATCAAAAATCCTGAAATAGTCTCTGAGTTTCTTCAAAAAGCCAGGTCTTGTAGCAGAGTCAAAGTCTATGCAATTCTTCAAAAGGCCCGTTTTTGGCAGCAGATTTCGCTTACGGCCATACCACTTTGAGAACGCCCGATCTCGTCTGATCTCGGAAGCTAAGCAGGGTCGGGCCTGGTTAGTACTTGGATGGGAGACCGCCTGGGAATACCAGGTGCTGTAAGCTTTTTTGGTTTAAAAAAAAAAAAAAAAAAAAAAAGAGTCTAAGGTTTTCATCAAAAATCCTGAAATAGTCTCTGAGTTTCTTCAAAAAGCCAGGTCTTGTAGCAGAGTCAAAGTCTATGCATTTCTTCAAAAGGCCCATTTTTGGCAGCAGATTTCGCTTACGGCCATACCACTTTCAGAACGCCCGATCTCGTCTGATCTCGGAAGCTAAGCAGGGTCGGGCCTGGTTAGTACTTGGATGGGAGACCGCCTGGGAATACCAGGTGCTGTAAGCTTTTTTGGTTTAAAAAAAAAAAAAAAAAAAAAGAGTCTAAGGTTTTCATCAAAAATCCTGAAATAGTCTCTGAGTTTCTTCAAAAAGCCAGGTCTTGTAGCAGAGTCAAAGTCTATGCATTTCTTCTAAAGGCCCGTTTTTGGCAGCAGATTTCGCTTACGGCCATACCACTTTGAGAACGCCCGATCTCGTCTGATCTCGGAAGCTAAGCAGGGTCGGGCCTGGTTAGTACTTGGATGGGAGACGGCCTGGGAATACCAGGTGCTGTAAGCTTTTTTGGTTTAAAAAAAAGAGAAAAAAAAAAAGAGTCTAAGGTTTTCATCAAAAATCCTGAAATAGTCTCTGAGTTTCTTCAAAAAGCCAGGTCTTGTAGCAGAGTCAAAGTCTATGCATTTCTTCAAAAGGCCCGTTTTTGGCAGCAGATTTCGCTTATGGCCATACCACTTTGAGAACGCCCGATCTCGTCTGATCTCGGAAGCTAAGCAGGGTCGGGCCTGGTTAGTACTTGGATGGGAGACCGCCTGGGAATACCAGGTGCTGTAAGCTTTTTTGGTTAAAAAAAAAAAAAAAAAAAAAAAGAGTCTAAGGTTTTCATCAAAAATCCTGAAATAGTCTCTGAGTTTCTTCAAAAAGCCAGGTCTTGTAGCAGAGTCAAAGTCTATGCATTTCTTCAAAAGGCCCGTTTTTGGCAGCAGATTTCGCTTACGGCCATACCACTTTGAGAACGCCCGATCTCGTCTGATCTCGGAAGCTAAGCAGGGTCGGGCCTGGTTAGTACTTGGATGGGAGACCGCCTGGGAATACCAGGTGCTGTAAGCTTTTTAGTTTACTTAACTAATGTTCTAACCTTTTAAATAGGCCGTTTTTGGCAGCAGATTTCGCTTACGGCCATACCACTTTGAGAACGCCCGATCTCGTCTGATCTCGGAAGCTAAGCAGGGTCGGGCCTGGTTAGTACTTGGATGGGAGACCGCCTGGGAATACCAGGTGCTGTAAGCTTTTTTGGTTTAAAAAAAAAAAGACAAAAAAAAAAGAGTCTATGGTTTTCATCAAAAATCCTGAAATAGTCTCTGAGTTTCTTCAAAAAGCCAGGTCTTGTAGCAGAGTCAAAGTCTATGCATTTCTTCAAAAGGCCCGTTTTTGGCAGCAGATTTCGCTTACGGCCATACCACTTTGAGAACGCCCGATCTCGTCTGATCTCGGAAGCTAAGCAGGGTCGGGCCTGGTTAGTACTTGGATGGAAGACCGCCTGGGAATACCAGGTGCTGTAAGCTTTTTTGGTTAAAAAAATAAATAAAAAAAAAAGAGTCTATGGTTTTCATCAAAAATCCTGAAATAGTCTCTGAGTTTCTTCAAAAAGCCAGGTCTTGTAGCAGAGTCAAAGTCTATGCAATTCTTCAAAAGGCCCGTTTTTGGCAGCAGATTTCGCTTACGGCCATACCACTTTGAGAACGCCCGATCTCGTCTGATCTCGGAAGCTAAGCAGGGTCGGGCCTGGTTAGTACTTGGATGGGAGACCGCCTGGGAATACCAGGTGCTGTAAGCTTTTTTGGTTTAAAAAAAAAAAAAAAAAAAAAAGAGTCTAAGGTTTTCATCAAAAATCCTGAAATAGTCTCTGAGTTTCTTCAAAAAGCCAGGTCTTGTAGCAGAGTCAAAGTCTATGCATTTCTTCAAAAGGCCCATTTTTGGCAGCAGATTTCGCTTACGGCCATACCACTTTCAGAACGCCCGATCTCGTCTGATCTCGGAAGCTAAGCAGGGTCGGGCCTGGTTAGTACTTGGATGGGAGACCGCCTGGGAATACCAGGTGCTGTAAGCTTTTTTGGTTTAAAAAAAAAAAAAAAAAAAAAGAGTCTAAGGTTTTCATCAAAAATCCTGAAATAGTCTCTGAGTTTCTTCAAAAAGCCAGGTCTTGTAGCAGAGTCAAAGTCTATGCATTTCTTCTAAAGGCCCGTTTTTGGCAGCAGATTTCGCTTACGGCCATACCACTTTGAGAACGCCCGATCTCGTCTGATCTCGGAAGCTAAGCAGGGTCGGGCCTGGTTAGTACTTGGATGGGAGACGGCCTGGGAATACCAGGTGCTGTAAGCTTTTTTGGTTTAAAAAAAAGAGAAAAAAAAAAAGAGTCTAAGGTTTTCATCAAAAATCCTGAAATAGTCTCTGAGTTTCTTCAAAAAGCCAGGTCTTGTAGCAGAGTCAAAGTCTATGCAATTCTTCAAAAGGCCCGTTTTTGGCAGCAGATTTCGCTTACGGCCATACCACTTTGAGAACGCCCGATCTCGTCTGATCTCGGAAGCTAAGCAGGGTCGGGCCTGGTTAGTACTTGGATGGGAGACCGCCTGGGAATACCAGGTGCTGTAAGCTTTTTTGGTTTAAAAAAAAAAAAAAAAAAAAAAGAGTCTAAGGTTTTCATCAAAAATCCTGAAATAGTCTCTGAGTTTCTTCAAAAAGCCAGGTCTTGTAGCAGAGTCAAAGTCTATGCATTTCTTCAAAAGGCCCATTTTTGGCAGCAGATTTCGCTTACGGCCATACCACTTTCAGAACGCCCGATCTCGTCTGATCTCGGAAGCTAAGCAGGGTCGGGCCTGGTTAGTACTTGGATGGGAGACCGCCTGGGAATACCAGGTGCTGTAAGCTTTTTTGGTTTAAAAAAAAAAAAAAAAAAAAAGAGTCTAAGGTTTTCATCAAAAATCCTGAAATAGTCTCTGAGTTTCTTCAAAAAGCCAGGTCTTGTAGCAGAGTCAAAGTCTATGCATTTCTTCTAAAGGCCCGTTTTTGGCAGCAGATTTCGCTTACGGCCATACCACTTTGAGAACGCCCGATCTCGTCTGATCTCGGAAGCTAAGCAGGGTCGGGCCTGGTTAGTACTTGGATGGGAGACGGCCTGGGAATACCAGGTGCTGTAAGCTTTTTTGGTTTAAAAAAAAGAGAAAAAAAAAAAGAGTCTAAGGTTTTCATCAAAAATCCTGAAATAGTCTCTGAGTTTCTTCAAAAAGCCAGGTCTTGTAGCAGAGTCAAAGTCTATGCATTTCTTCAAAAGGCCCGTTTTTGGCAGCAGATTTCGCTTATGGCCATACCACTTTGAGAACGCCCGATCTCGTCTGATCTCGGAAGCTAAGCAGGGTCGGGCCTGGTTAGTACTTGGATGGGAGACCGCCTGGGAATACCAGGTGCTGTAAGCTTTTTTGGTTAAAAAAAAAAAAAAAAAAAAAAAGAGTCTAAGGTTTTCATCAAAAATCCTGAAATAGTCTCTGAGTTTCTTCAAAAAGCCAGGTCTTGTAGCAGAGTCAAAGTCTATGCATTTCTTCAAAAGGCCCGTTTTTGGCAGCAGATTTCGCTTACGGCCATACCACTTTGAGAACGCCCGATCTCGTCTGATCTCGGAAGCTAAGCAGGGTCGGGCCTGGTTAGTACTTGGATGGGAGACCGCCTGGGAATACCAGGTGCTGTAAGCTTTTTAGTTTACTTAACTAATGTTCTAACCTTTTAAATAGGCCGTTTTTGGCAGCAGATTTCGCTTACGGCCATACCACTTTGAGAACGCCCGATCTCGTCTGATCTCGGAAGCTAAGCAGGGTCGGGCCTGGTTAGTACTTGGATGGGAGACCGCCTGGGAATACCAGGTGCTGTAAGCTTTTTTGGTTTAAAAAAAAAAAGACAAAAAAAAAAGAGTCTATGGTTTTCATCAAAAATCCTGAAATAGTCTCTGAGTTTCTTCAAAAAGCCAGGTCTTGTAGCAGAGTCAAAGTCTATGCATTTCTTCAAAAGGCCCGTTTTTGGCAGCAGATTTCGCTTACGGCCATACCACTTTGAGAACGCCCGATCTCGTCTGATCTCGGAAGCTAAGCAGGGTCGGGCCTGGTTAGTACTTGGATGGAAGACCGCCTGGGAATACCAGGTGCTGTAAGCTTTTTTGGTTAAAAAAATAAAAAAAAAAAAAAGAGTCTATGGTTTTCATCAAAAATCCTGAAATAGTCTCTGAGTTTCTTCAAAAAGCCAGGTCTTGTAGCAGAGTCAAAGTCTATGCAATTCTTCAAAAGGCCCGTTTTTGGCAGCAGATTTCGCTTACGGCCATACCACTTTGAGAACGCCCGATCTCGTCTGATCTCGGAAGCTAAGCAGGGTCGGGCCTGGTTAGTACTTGGATGGGAGACCGCCTGGGAATACCAGGTGCTGTAAGCTTTTTTGGTTTAAAAAAAAAAAAAAAAAAAAAAGAGTCTAAGGTTTTCATCAAAAATCCTGAAATAGTCTCTGAGTTTCTTCAAAAAGCCAGGTCTTGTAGCAGAGTCAAAGTCTATGCATTTCTTCAAAAGGCCCATTTTTGGCAGCAGATTTCGCTTACGGCCATACCACTTTCAGAACGCCCGATCTCGTCTGATCTCGGAAGCTAAGCAGGGTCGGGCCTGGTTAGTACTTGGATGGGAGACCGCCTGGGAATACCAGGTGCTGTAAGCTTTTTTGGTTTAAAAAAAAAAAAAAAAAAAAGAGTCTAAGGTTTTCATCAAAAATCCTGAAATAGTCTCTGAGTTTCTTCAAAAAGCCAGGTCTTGTAGCAGAGTCAAAGTCTATGCATTTCTTCTAAAGGCCCGTTTTTGGCAGCAGATTTCGCTTACGGCCATACCACTTTGAGAACGCCCGATCTCGTCTGATCTCGGAAGCTAAGCAGGGTCGGGCCTGGTTAGTACTTGGATGGGAGACGGCCTGGGAATACCAGGTGCTGTAAGCTTTTTTGGTTTAAAAAAAAGAGAAAAAAAAAAAGAGTCTAAGGTTTTCATCAAAAATCCTGAAATAGTCTCTGAGTTTCTTCAAAAAGCCAGGTCTTGTAGCAGAGTCAAAGTCTATGCATTTCTTCAAAAGGCCCGTTTTTGGCAGCAGATTTCGCTTATGGCCATACCACTTTGAGAACGCCCGATCTCGTCTGATCTCGGAAGCTAAGCAGGGTCGGGCCTGGTTAGTACTTGGATGGGAGACCGCCTGGGAATACCAGGTGCTGTAAGCTTTTTTGGTTAAAAAAAAAAAAAAAAAAAAAAAGAGTCTAAGGTTTTCATCAAAAATCCTGAAATAGTCTCTGAGTTTCTTCAAAAAGCCAGGTCTTGTAGCAGAGTCAAAGTCTATGCATTTCTTCAAAAGGCCCGTTTTTGGCAGCAGATTTCGCTTACGGCCATACCACTTTGAGAACGCCCGATCTCGTCTGATCTCGGAAGCTAAGCAGGGTCGGGCCTGGTTAGTACTTGGATGGGAGACCGCCTGGGAATACCAGGTGCTGTAAGCTTTTTAGTTTACTTAACTAATGTTCTAACCTTTTAAATAGGCCGTTTTTGGCAGCAGATTTCGCTTACGGCCATACCACTTTGAGAACGCCCGATCTCGTCTGATCTCGGAAGCTAAGCAGGGTCGGGCCTGGTTAGTACTTGGATGGGAGACCGCCTGGGAATACCAGGTGCTGTAAGCTTTTTTGGTTTAAAAAAAAAAAGACAAAAAAAAAAGAGTCTATGGTTTTCATCAAAAATCCTGAAATAGTCTCTGAGTTTCTTCAAAAAGCCAGGTCTTGTAGCAGAGTCAAAGTCTATGCATTTCTTCAAAAGGCCCGTTTTTGGCAGCAGATTTCGCTTACGGCCATACCACTTTGAGAACGCCCGATCTCGTCTGATCTCGGAAGCTAAGCAGGGTCGGGCCTGGTTAGTACTTGGATGGAAGACCGCCTGGGAATACCAGGTGCTGTAAGCTTTTTTGGTTAAAAAAAAAAAAAAAAAAAAAGAGTCTATGGTTTTCATCAAAAATCCTGAAATAGTCTCTGAGTTTCTTCAAAAAGCCAGGTCTTGTAGCAGAGTCAAAGTCTATGCAATTCTTCAAAAGGCCCGTTTTTGGCAGCAGATTTCGCTTACGGCCATACCACTTTGAGAACGCCCGATCTCGTCTGATCTCGGAAGCTAAGCAGGGTCGGGCCTGGTTAGTACTTGGATGGGAGACCGCCTGGGAATACCAGGTGCTGTAAGCTTTTTTGGTTTAAAAAAAAAAAAAAAAAAAAAAGAGTCTAAGGTTTTCATCAAAAATCCTGAAATAGTCTCTGAGTTTCTTCAAAAAGCCAGGTCTTGTAGCAGAGTCAAAGTCTATGCATTTCTTCAAAAGGCCCATTTTTGGCAGCAGATTTCGCTTACGGCCATACCACTTTCAGAACGCCCGATCTCGTCTGATCTCGGAAGCTAAGCAGGGTCGGGCCTGGTTAGTACTTGGATGGGAGACCGCCTGGGAATACCAGGTGCTGTAAGCTTTTTTGGTTTAAAAAAAAAAAAAAAAAAAAGAGTCTAAGGTTTTCATCAAAAATCCTGAAATAGTCTCTGAGTTTCTTCAAAAAGCCAGGTCTTGTAGCAGAGTCAAAGTCTATGCATTTCTTCTAAAGGCCCGTTTTTGGCAGCAGATTTCGCTTACGGCCATACCACTTTGAGAACGCCCGATCTCGTCTGATCTCGGAAGCTAAGCAGGGTCGGGCCTGGTTAGTACTTGGATGGGAGACGGCCTGGGAATACCAGGTGCTGTAAGCTTTTTTGGTTTAAAAAAAAGAGAAAAAAAAAAAGAGTCTAAGGTTTTCATCAAAAATCCTGAAATAGTCTCTGAGTTTCTTCAAAAAGCCAGGTCTTGTAGCAGAGTCAAAGTCTATGCATTTCTTCAAAAGGCCCGTTTTTGGCAGCAGATTTCGCTTATGGCCATACCACTTTGAGAACGCCCGATCTCGTCTGATCTCGGAAGCTAAGCAGGGTCGGGCCTGGTTAGTACTTGGATGGGAGACCGCCTGGGAATACCAGGTGCTGTAAGCTTTTTTGGTTAAAAAAAAAAAAAAAAAAAAAAGAGTCTAAGGTTTTCATCAAAAATCCTGAAATAGTCTCTGAGTTTCTTCAAAAAGCCAGGTCTTGTAGCAGAGTCAAAGTCTATGCATTTCTTCAAAAGGCCCGTTTTTGGCAGCAGATTTCGCTTACGGCCATACCACTTTGAGAACGCCCGATCTCGTCTGATCTCGGAAGCTAAGCAGGGTCGGGCCTGGTTAGTACTTGGATGGGAGACCGCCTGGGAATACCAGGTGCTGTAAGCTTTTTAGTTTACTTAACTAATGTTCTAACCTTTTAAATAGGCCGTTTTTGGCAGCAGATTTCGCTTACGGCCATACCACTTTGAGAACGCCCGATCTCGTCTGATCTCGGAAGCTAAGCAGGGTCGGGCCTGGTTAGTACTTGGATGGGAGACCGCCTGGGAATACCAGGTGCTGTAAGCTTTTTTGGTTTAAAAAAAAAAAGACAAAAAAAAAAGAGTCTATGGTTTTCATCAAAAATCCTGAAATAGTCTCTGAGTTTCTTCAAAAAGCCAGGTCTTGTAGCAGAGTCAAAGTCTATGCATTTCTTCAAAAGGCCCGTTTTTGGCAGCAGATTTCGCTTACGGCCATACCACTTTGAGAACGCCCGATCTCGTCTGATCTCGGAAGCTAAGCAGGGTCGGGCCTGGTTAGTACTTGGATGGAAGACCGCCTGGGAATACCAGGTGCTGTAAGCTTTTTTGGTTAAAAAAATAAATAAAAAAAAAAGAGTCTATGGTTTTCATCAAAAATCCTGAAATAGTCTCTGAGTTTCTTCAAAAAGCCAGGTCTTGTAGCAGAGTCAAAGTCTATGCAATTCTTCAAAAGGCCCGTTTTTGGCAGCAGATTTCGCTTACGGCCATACCACTTTGAGAACGCCCGATCTCGTCTGATCTCGGAAGCTAAGCAGGGTCGGGCCTGGTTAGTACTTGGATGGGAGACCGCCTGGGAATACCAGGTGCTGTAAGCTTTTTTGGTTTAAAAAAAAAAAAAAAAAAAAAAAGAGTCTAAGGTTTTCATCAAAAATCCTGAAATAGTCTCTGAGTTTCTTCAAAAAGCCAGGTCTTGTAGCAGAGTCAAAGTCTATGCATTTCTTCAAAAGGCCCATTTTTGGCAGCAGATTTCGCTTACGGCCATACCACTTTCAGAACGCCCGATCTCGTCTGATCTCGGAAGCTAAGCAGGGTCGGGCCTGGTTAGTACTTGGATGGGAGACCGCCTGGGAATACCAGGTGCTGTAAGCTTTTTTGGTTTAAAAAAAAAAAAAAAAAAAAAGAGTCTAAGGTTTTCATCAAAAATCCTGAAATAGTCTCTGAGTTTCTTCAAAAAGCCAGGTCTTGTAGCAGAGTCAAAGTCTATGCATTTCTTCAAAAGGCCCGTTTTTGGCAGCAGATTTCGCTTACGGCCATACCACTTTGAGAACGCCCGATCTCGTCTGATCTCGGAAGCTAAGCAGGGTCGGGCCTGGTTAGTACTTGGATGGGAGACGGCCTGGGAATACCAGGTGCTGTAAGCTTTTTTGGTTTAAAAAAAAGAGAAAAAAAAAAAGAGTCTAAGGTTTTCATCAAAAATCCTGAAATAGTCTCTGAGTTTCTTCAAAAAGCCAGGTCTTGTAGCAGAGTCAAAGTCTATGCATTTCTTCAAAAGGCCCGTTTTTGGCAGCAGATTTCGCTTATGGCCATACCACTTTGAGAACGCCCGATCTCGTCTGATCTCGGAAGCTAAGCAGGGTCGGGCCTGGTTAGTACTTGGATGGGAGACCGCCTGGGAATACCAGGTGCTGTAAGCTTTTTTGGTTAAAAAAAAAAAAAAAAAAAAAAAGAGTCTAAGGTTTTCATCAAAAATCCTGAAATAGTCTCTGAGTTTCTTCAAAAAGCCAGGTCTTGTAGCAGAGTCAAAGTCTATGCATTTCTTCAAAAGGCCCGTTTTTGGCAGCAGATTTCGCTTACGGCCATACCACTTTGAGAACGCCCGATCTCGTCTGATCTCGGAAGCTAAGCAGGGTCGGGCCTGGTTAGTACTTGGATGGGAGACCGCCTGGGAATACCAGGTGCTGTAAGCTTTTTAGTTTACTTAACTAATGTTCTAACCTTTTAAATAGGCCGTTTTTGGCAGCAGATTTCGCTTACGGCCATACCACTTTGAGAACGCCCGATCTCGTCTGATCTCGGAAGCTAAGCAGGGTCGGGCCTGGTTAGTACTTGGATGGGAGACCGCCTGGGAATACCAGGTGCTGTAAGCTTTTTTGGTTTAAAAAAAAAAAAAAAAAAAAAGAGTCTAAGGTTTTCATCAAAAATCCTGAAATAGTCTCTGCGTTTCTTCAAAAAGCCAGGTCTTGTAGCAGAGTCAAAGTCTATGCATTTCTTCAAAAGGCCCGTTTTTGGCAGCAGATTTCGCTTACGGCCATACCACTTTGAGAACGCCCGATCTCGTCTGATCTCGGAAGCTAAGCAGGGTCGGGCCTGGTTAGTACTTGGATGGGAGACCGCCTGGGAATACCAGGTGCTGTAAGCTTTTTAGTTTACTTAACTAATGTTCTAACCTTTTAAATAGGCCGTTTTTGGCAGCAGATTTCGCTTACGGCCATACCACTTTGAGAACGCCCGATCTCGTCTGATCTCGGAAGCTAAGCAGGGTCGGGCCTGGTTAGTACTTGGATGGGAGACCGCCTGGGAATACCAGGTGCTGTAAGCTTTTTTGGTTTAAAAAAAAAAAAAAAAAAAAGAGTCTAAGGTTTTCATCAAAAATCCTGAAATAGTCTCTGCGTTTCTTCAAAAAGCCAGGTCTTGTAGCAGAGTCAAAGTCTATGCATTTCTTCAAAAGGCCCGTTTTTGGCAGCAGATTTCGCTTACGGCCATACCACTTTGAGAACGCCCGATCTCGTCTGATCTCGGAAGCTAAGCAGGGTCGGGCCTGGTTAGTACTTGGATGGGAGACCGCCTGGGAATACCAGGTGCTGTAAGCTTTTTAGTTTACTTAACTAATGTTCTAACCTTTTAAATAGGCCGTTTTTGGCAGCAGATTTCGCTTACGGCCATACCACTTTGAGAACGCCCGATCTCGTCTGATCTCGGAAGCTAAGCAGGGTCGGGCCTGGTTAGTACTTGGATGGGAGACCGCCTGGGAATACCAGGTGCTGTAAGCTTTTTAGTTTACTTAACTAATGTTCTAACCTTTTAAATAGGCCGTTTTTGGCAGCAGATTTCGCTTACGGCCATACCACTTTGAGAACGCCCGATCTCGTCTGATCTCGGAAGCTAAGCAGGGTCGGGCCTGGTTAGTACTTGGATGGGAGACCGCCTGGGAATACCAGGTGCTGTAAGCTTTTTTGGTTTAAAAAAAAAAAAAAAAAAAAAGAGTCTAAGGTTTTCATCAAAAATCCTGAAATAGTCTCTGCGTTTCTTCAAAAAGCCAGGTCTTGTAGCAGAGTCAAAGTCTATGCATTTCTTCAAAAGGCCCGTTTTTGGCAGCAGATTTCGCTTACGGCCATACCACTTTGAGAACGCCCGATCTCGTCTGATCTCGGAAGCTAAGCAGGGTCGGGCCTGGTTAGTACTTGGATGGGAGACCGCCTGGGAATACCAGGTGCTGTAAGCTTTTTAGTTTACTTAACTAATGTTCTAACCTTTTAAATAGGCCGTTTTTGGCAGCAGATTTCGCTTACGGCCATACCACTTTGAGAACGCCCGATCTCGTCTGATCTCGGAAGCTAAGCAGGGTCGGGCCTGGTTAGTACTTGGATGGGAGACCGCCTGGGAATACCAGGTGCTGTAAGCTTTTTAGTTTACTTAACTAATGTTCTAACCTTTTAAATAGGCCGTTTTTGGCAGCAGATTTCGCTTACGGCCATACCACTTTGAGAACGCCCGATCTCGTCTGATCTCGGAAGCTAAGCAGGGTCGGGCCTGGTTAGTACTTGGATGGGAGACCGCCTGGGAATACCAGGTGCTGTAAGCTTTTTAGTTTACTTAACTAATGTTCTAACCTTTTAAATAGGCCGTTTTTGGCAGCAGATTTCGCTTACGGCCATACCACTTTGAGAACGCCCGATCTCGTCTGATCTCGGAAGCTAAGCAGGGTCGGGCCTGGTTAGTACTTGGATGGGAGACCGCCTGGGAATACCAGGTGCTGTAAGCTTTTTAGTTTACTTAACTAATGTTCTAACCTTTTAAATAGGCCGTTTTTGGCAGCAGATTTCGCTTACGGCCATACCACTTTGAGAACGCCCGATCTCGTCTGATCTCGGAAGCTAAGCAGGGTCGGGCCTGGTTAGTACTTGGATGGGAGACCGCCTGGGAATACCAGGTGCTGTAAGCTTTTTAGTTTACTTAACTAATGTTCTAACCTTTTAAATAGGCCGTTTTTGGCAGCAGATTTCGCTTACGGCCATACCACTTTGAGAACGCCCGATCTCGTCTGATCTCGGAAGCTAAGCAGGGTCGGGCCTGGTTAGTACTTGGATGGGAGACCGCCTGGGAATACCAGGTGCTGTAAGCTTTTTTGGTTTAAAAAAAAAAAGACAAAAAAAAAAGAGTCTATGGTTTTCATCAAAAATCCTGAAATAGTCTCTGAGTTTCTTCAAAAAGCCAGGTCTTGTAGCAGAGTCAAAGTCTATGCATTTCTTCAAAAGGCCCGTTTTTGGCAGCAGATTTCGCTTACGGCCATACCACTTTGAGAACGCCCGATCTCGTCTGATCTCGGAAGCTAAGCAGGGTCGGGCCTGGTTAGTACTTGGATGGAAGACCGCCTGGGAATACCAGGTGCTGTAAGCTTTTTTGGTTAAAAAAATAAATAAAAAAAAAAGAGTCTATGGTTTTCATCAAAAATCCTGAAATAGTCTCTGAGTTTCTTCAAAAAGCCAGGTCTTGTAGCAGAGTCAAAGTCTATGCAATTCTTCAAAAGGCCCGTTTTTGGCAGCAGATTTCGCTTACGGCCATACCACTTTGAGAACGCCCGATCTCGTCTGATCTCGGAAGCTAAGCAGGGTCGGGCCTGGTTAGTACTTGGATGGGAGACCGCCTGGGAATACCAGGTGCTGTAAGCTTTTTTGGTTTAAAAAAAAAAAAAAAAAAAAAAAGAGTCTAAGGTTTTCATCAAAAATCCTGAAATAGTCTCTGAGTTTCTTCAAAAAGCCAGGTCTTGTAGCAGAGTCAAAGTCTATGCATTTCTTCAAAAGGCCCATTTTTGGCAGCAGATTTCGCTTACGGCCATACCACTTTCAGAACGCCCGATCTCGTCTGATCTCGGAAGCTAAGCAGGGTCGGGCCTGGTTAGTACTTGGATGGGAGACCGCCTGGGAATACCAGGTGCTGTAAGCTTTTTTGGTTTAAAAAAAAAAAAAAAAAAAAGAGTCTAAGGTTTTCATCAAAAATCCTGAAATAGTCTCTGAGTTTCTTCAAAAAGCCAGGTCTTGTAGCAGAGTCAAAGTCTATGCATTTCTTCAAAAGGCCCGTTTTTGGCAGCAGATTTCGCTTACGGCCATACCACTTTGAGAACGCCCGATCTCGTCTGATCTCGGAAGCTAAGCAGGGTCGGGCCTGGTTAGTACTTGGATGGGAGACGGCCTGGGAATACCAGGTGCTGTAAGCTTTTTTGGTTTAAAAAAAAGAGAAAAAAAAAAAGAGTCTAAGGTTTTCATCAAAAATCCTGAAATAGTCTCTGAGTTTCTTCAAAAAGCCAGGTCTTGTAGCAGAGTCAAAGTCTATGCATTTCTTCAAAAGGCCCGTTTTTGGCAGCAGATTTCGCTTATGGCCATACCACTTTGAGAACGCCCGATCTCGTCTGATCTCGGAAGCTAAGCAGGGTCGGGCCTGGTTAGTACTTGGATGGGAGACCGCCTGGGAATACCAGGTGCTGTAAGCTTTTTTGGTTAAAAAAAAAAAAAAAAAAAAAAAGAGTCTAAGGTTTTCATCAAAAATCCTGAAATAGTCTCTGAGTTTCTTCAAAAAGCCAGGTCTTGTAGCAGAGTCAAAGTCTATGCATTTCTTCAAAAGGCCCGTTTTTGGCAGCAGATTTCGCTTACGGCCATACCACTTTGAGAACGCCCGATCTCGTCTGATCTCGGAAGCTAAGCAGGGTCGGGCCTGGTTAGTACTTGGATGGGAGACCGCCTGGGAATACCAGGTGCTGTAAGCTTTTTTGGTTTAAAAAAAAGAGAAAAAAAAAAAGAGTCTAAGGTTTTCATCAAAAATCCTGAAATAGTCTCTGAGTTTCTTCAAAAAGCCAGGTCTTGTAGCAGAGTCAAAGTCTATGCATTTCTTCAAAAGGCCCGTTTTTGGCAGCAGATTTCGCTTATGGCCATACCACTTTGAGAACGCCCGATCTCGTCTGATCTCGGAAGCTAAGCAGGGTCGGGCCTGGTTAGTACTTGGATGGGAGACCGCCTGGGAATACCAGGTGCTGTAAGCTTTTTTGGTTAAAAAAAAAAAAAAAAAAAAAAAGAGTCTAAGGTTTTCATCAAAAATCCTGAAATAGTCTCTGAGTTTCTTCAAAAAGCCAGGTCTTGTAGCAGAGTCAAAGTCTATGCATTTCTTCAAAAGGCCCGTTTTTGGCAGCAGATTTCGCTTACGGCCATACCACTTTGAGAACGCCCGATCTCGTCTGATCTCGGAAGCTAAGCAGGGTCGGGCCTGGTTAGTACTTGGATGGGAGACCGCCTGGGAATACCAGGTGCTGTAAGCTTTTTAGTTTACTTAACTAATGTTCTAACCTTTTAAATAGGCCGTTTTTGGCAGCAGATTTCGCTTACGGCCATACCACTTTGAGAACGCCCGATCTCGTCTGATCTCGGAAGCTAAGCAGGGTCGGGCCTGGTTAGTACTTGGATGGGAGACCGCCTGGGAATACCAGGTGCTGTAAGCTTTTTTGGTTTAAAAAAAAAAAGACAAAAAAAAAAGAGTCTATGGTTTTCATCAAAAATCCTGAAATAGTCTCTGAGTTTCTTCAAAAAGCCAGGTCTTGTAGCAGAGTCAAAGTCTATGCATTTCTTCAAAAGGCCCGTTTTTGGCAGCAGATTTCGCTTACGGCCATACCACTTTGAGAACGCCCGATCTCGTCTGATCTCGGAAGCTAAGCAGGGTCGGGCCTGGTTAGTACTTGGATGGAAGACCGCCTGGGAATACCAGGTGCTGTAAGCTTTTTTGGTAAAAAAAAAAAAAAAAAAAAAAAGAGTCTATGGTTTTCATCAAAAATCCTGAAATAGTCTCTGAGTTTCTTCAAAAAGCCAGGTCTTGTAGCAGAGTCAAAGTCTATGCAATTCTTCAAAAGGCCCGTTTTTGGCAGCAGATTTCGCTTACGGCCATACCACTTTGAGAACGCCCGATCTCGTCTGATCTCGGAAGCTAAGCAGGGTCGGGCCTGGTTAGTACTTGGATGGGAGACCGCCTGGGAATACCAGGTGCTGTAAGCTTTTTAGTTTACTTAACTAATGTTCTAACCTTTTAAATAGGCCGTTTTTGGCAGCAGATTTCGCTTACGGCCATACCACTTTGAGAACGCCCGATCTCGTCTGATCTCGGAAGCTAAGCAGGGTCGGGCCTGGTTAGTACTTGGATGGGAGACCGCCTGGGAATACCAGGTGCTGTAAGCTTTTTTGGTTTAAAAAAAAAAAGACAAAAAAAAAAGAGTCTATGGTTTTCATCAAAAATCCTGAAATAGTCTCTGAGTTTCTTCAAAAAGCCAGGTCTTGTAGCAGAGTCAAAGTCTATGCATTTCTTCAAAAGGCCCGTTTTTGGCAGCAGATTTCGCTTACGGCCATACCACTTTGAGAACGCCCGATCTCGTCTGATCTCGGAAGCTAAGCAGGGTCGGGCCTGGTTAGTACTTGGATGGAAGACCGCCTGGGAATACCAGGTGCTGTAAGCTTTTTTGGTTAAAAAAATAAATAAAAAAAAAAGAGTCTATGGTTTTCATCAAAAATCCTGAAATAGTCTCTGAGTTTCTTCAAAAAGCCAGGTCTTGTAGCAGAGTCAAAGTCTATGCAATTCTTCAAAAGGCCCGTTTTTGGCAGCAGATTTCGCTTACGGCCATACCACTTTGAGAACGCCCGATCTCGTCTGATCTCGGAAGCTAAGCAGGGTCGGGCCTGGTTAGTACTTGGATGGGAGACCGCCTGGGAATACCAGGTGCTGTAAGCTTTTTTGGTTTAAAAAAAAAAAAAAAAAAAAAAAGAGTCTAAGGTTTTCATCAAAAATCCTGAAATAGTCTCTGAGTTTCTTCAAAAAGCCAGGTCTTGTAGCAGAGTCAAAGTCTATGCATTTCTTCAAAAGGCCCATTTTTGGCAGCAGATTTCGCTTACGGCCATACCACTTTCAGAACGCCCGATCTCGTCTGATCTCGGAAGCTAAGCAGGGTCGGGCCTGGTTAGTACTTGGATGGGAGACCGCCTGGGAATACCAGGTGCTGTAAGCTTTTTTGGTTTAAAAAAAAAAAAAAAAAAAAAGAGTCTAAGGTTTTCATCAAAAATCCTGAAATAGTCTCTGAGTTTCTTCAAAAAGCCAGGTCTTGTAGCAGAGTCAAAGTCTATGCATTTCTTCAAAAGGCCCGTTTTTGGCAGCAGATTTCGCTTACGGCCATACCACTTTGAGAACGCCCGATCTCGTCTGATCTCGGAAGCTAAGCAGGGTCGGGCCTGGTTAGTACTTGGATGGGAGACGGCCTGGGAATACCAGGTGCTGTAAGCTTTTTTGGTTTAAAAAAAAGAGAAAAAAAAAAAGAGTCTAAGGTTTTCATCAAAAATCCTGAAATAGTCTCTGAGTTTCTTCAAAAAGCCAGGTCTTGTAGCAGAGTCAAAGTCTATGCATTTCTTCAAAAGGCCCGTTTTTGGCAGCAGATTTCGCTTATGGCCATACCACTTTGAGAACGCCCGATCTCGTCTGATCTCGGAAGCTAAGCAGGGTCGGGCCTGGTTAGTACTTGGATGGGAGACCGCCTGGGAATACCAGGTGCTGTAAGCTTTTTTGGTTAAAAAAAAAAAAAAAAAAAAAAAGAGTCTAAGGTTTTCATCAAAAATCCTGAAATAGTCTCTGAGTTTCTTCAAAAAGCCAGGTCTTGTAGCAGAGTCAAAGTCTATGCATTTCTTCAAAAGGCCCGTTTTTGGCAGCAGATTTCGCTTACGGCCATACCACTTTGAGAACGCCCGATCTCGTCTGATCTCGGAAGCTAAGCAGGGTCGGGCCTGGTTAGTACTTGGATGGGAGACCGCCTGGGAATACCAGGTGCTGTAAGCTTTTTAGTTTACTTAACTAATGTTCTAACCTTTTAAATAGGCCGTTTTTGGCAGCAGATTTCGCTTACGGCCATACCACTTTGAGAACGCCCGATCTCGTCTGATCTCGGAAGCTAAGCAGGGTCGGGCCTGGTTAGTACTTGGATGGGAGACCGCCTGGGAATACCAGGTGCTGTAAGCTTTTTTGGTTTAAAAAAAAAAAAAAAAAAAAAGAGTCTAAGGTTTTCATCAAAAATCCTGAAATAGTCTCTGCGTTTCTTCAAAAAGCCAGGTCTTGTAGCAGAGTCAAAGTCTATGCATTTCTTCAAAAGGCCCGTTTTTGGCAGCAGATTTCGCTTACGGCCATACCACTTTGAGAACGCCCGATCTCGTCTGATCTCGGAAGCTAAGCAGGGTCGGGCCTGGTTAGTACTTGGATGGGAGACCGCCTGGGAATACCAGGTGCTGTAAGCTTTTTAGTTTACTTAACTAATGTTCTAACCTTTTAAATAGGCCGTTTTTGGCAGCAGATTTCGCTTACGGCCATACCACTTTGAGAACGCCCGATCTCGTCTGATCTCGGAAGCTAAGCAGGGTCGGGCCTGGTTAGTACTTGGATGGGAGACCGCCTGGGAATACCAGGTGCTGTAAGCTTTTTAGTTTACTTAACTAATGTTCTAACCTTTTAAATAGGCCGTTTTTGGCAGCAGATTTCGCTTACGGCCATACCACTTTGAGAACGCCCGATCTCGTCTGATCTCGGAAGCTAAGCAGGGTCGGGCCTGGTTAGTACTTGGATGGGAGACCGCCTGGGAATACCAGGTGCTGTAAGCTTTTTAGTTTACTTAACTAATGTTCTAACCTTTTAAATAGGCCGTTTTTGGCAGCAGATTTCGCTTACGGCCATACCACTTTGAGAACGCCCGATCTCGTCTGATCTCGGAAGCTAAGCAGGGTCGGGCCTGGTTAGTACTTGGATGGGAGACCGCCTGGGAATACCAGGTGCTGTAAGCTTTTTAGTTTACTTAACTAATGTTCTAACCTTTTAAATAGGCCGTTTTTGGCAGCAGATTTCGCTTACGGCCATACCACTTTGAGAACGCCCGATCTCGTCTGATCTCGGAAGCTAAGCAGGGTCGGGCCTGGTTAGTACTTGGATGGAAGACCGCCTGGGAATACCAGGTGCTGTAAGCTTTTTTGGTTAAAAAAAAAAAAAAAAAAAAAAGAGTCTATGGTTTTCATCAAAAATCCTGAAATAGTCTCTGAGTTTCTTCAAAAAGCCAGGTCTTGTAGCAGAGTCAAAGTCTATGCAATTCTTCAAAAGGCCCGTTTTTGGCAGCAGATTTCGCTTACGGCCATACCACTTTGAGAACGCCCGATCTCGTCTGATCTCGGAAGCTAAGCAGGGTCGGGCCTGGTTAGTACTTGGATGGGAGACCGCCTGGGAATACCAGGTGCTGTAAGCTTTTTAGTTTACTTAACTAATGTTCTAACCTTTTAAATAGGCCGTTTTTGGCAGCAGATTTCGCTTACGGCCATACCACTTTGAGAACGCCCGATCTCGTCTGATCTCGGAAGCTAAGCAGGGTCGGGCCTGGTTAGTACTTGGATGGGAGACCGCCTGGGAATACCAGGTGCTGTAAGCTTTTTTGGTTTAAAAAAAAAAAGACAAAAAAAAAAGAGTCTATGGTTTTCATCAAAAATCCTGAAATAGTCTCTGAGTTTCTTCAAAAAGCCAGGTCTTGTAGCAGAGTCAAAGTCTATGCATTTCTTCAAAAGGCCCGTTTTTGGCAGCAGATTTCGCTTACGGCCATACCACTTTGAGAACGCCCGATCTCGTCTGATCTCGGAAGCTAAGCAGGGTCGGGCCTGGTTAGTACTTGGATGGAAGACCGCCTGGGAATACCAGGTGCTGTAAGCTTTTTTGGTTAAAAAAATAAATAAAAAAAAAAGAGTCTATGGTTTTCATCAAAAATCCTGAAATAGTCTCTGAGTTTCTTCAAAAAGCCAGGTCTTGTAGCAGAGTCAAAGTCTATGCAATTCTTCAAAAGGCCCGTTTTTGGCAGCAGATTTCGCTTACGGCCATACCACTTTGAGAACGCCCGATCTCGTCTGATCTCGGAAGCTAAGCAGGGTCGGGCCTGGTTAGTACTTGGATGGGAGACCGCCTGGGAATACCAGGTGCTGTAAGCTTTTTAGTTTACTTAACTAATGTTCTAACCTTTTAAATAGGCCGTTTTTGGCAGCAGATTTCGCTTACGGCCATACCACTTTGAGAACGCCCGATCTCGTCTGATCTCGGAAGCTAAGCAGGGTCGGGCCTGGTTAGTACTTGGATGGGAGACCGCCTGGGAATACCAGGTGCTGTAAGCTTTTTTGGTTTAAAAAAAAAAAGACAAAAAAAAAAGAGTCTATGGTTTTCATCAAAAATCCTGAAATAGTCTCTGAGTTTCTTCAAAAAGCCAGGTCTTGTAGCAGAGTCAAAGTCTATGCATTTCTTCAAAAGGCCCGTTTTTGGCAGCAGATTTCGCTTACGGCCATACCACTTTGAGAACGCCCGATCTCGTCTGATCTCGGAAGCTAAGCAGGGTCGGGCCTGGTTAGTACTTGGATGGAAGACCGCCTGGGAATACCAGGTGCTGTAAGCTTTTTTGGTTAAAAAAATAAATAAAAAAAAAAGAGTCTATGGTTTTCATCAAAAATCCTGAAATAGTCTCTGAGTTTCTTCAAAAAGCCAGGTCTTGTAGCAGAGTCAAAGTCTATGCAATTCTTCAAAAGGCCCGTTTTTGGCAGCAGATTTCGCTTACGGCCATACCACTTTGAGAACGCCCGATCTCGTCTGATCTCGGAAGCTAAGCAGGGTCGGGCCTGGTTAGTACTTGGATGGGAGACCGCCTGGGAATACCAGGTGCTGTAAGCTTTTTTGGTTTAAAAAAAAAAAAAAAAAAAAAAAGAGTCTAAGGTTTTCATCAAAAATCCTGAAATAGTCTCTGAGTTTCTTCAAAAAGCCAGGTCTTGTAGCAGAGTCAAAGTCTATGCATTTCTTCAAAAGGCCCATTTTTGGCAGCAGATTTCGCTTACGGCCATACCACTTTCAGAACGCCCGATCTCGTCTGATCTCGGAAGCTAAGCAGGGTCGGGCCTGGTTAGTACTTGGATGGGAGACCGCCTGGGAATACCAGGTGCTGTAAGCTTATTTGGTTTAAAAAAAAAAAAAAAAAAAAAGAGTCTAAGGTTTTCATCAAAAATCCTGAAATAGTCTCTGAGTTTCTTCAAAAAGCCAGGTCTTGTAGCAGAGTCAAAGTCTATGCATTTCTTCAAAAGGCCCGTTTTTGGCAGCAGATTTCGCTTACGGCCATACCACTTTGAGAACGCCCGATCTCGTCTGATCTCGGAAGCTAAGCAGGGTCGGGCCTGGTTAGTACTTGGATGGGAGACGGCCTGGGAATACCAGGTGCTGTAAGCTTTTTTGGTTTAAAAAAAAGAGAAAAAAAAAAAGAGTCTAAGGTTTTCATCAAAAATCCTGAAATAGTCTCTGAGTTTCTTCAAAAAGCCAGGTCTTGTAGCAGAGTCAAAGTCTATGCATTTCTTCAAAAGGCCCGTTTTTGGCAGCAGATTTCGCTTATGGCCATACCACTTTGAGAACGCCCGATCTCGTCTGATCTCGGAAGCTAAGCAGGGTCGGGCCTGGTTAGTACTTGGATGGGAGACCGCCTGGGAATACCAGGTGCTGTAAGCTTTTTTGGTTAAAAAAAAAAAAAAAAAAAAAAAGAGTCTAAGGTTTTCATCAAAAATCCTGAAATAGTCTCTGAGTTTCTTCAAAAAGCCAGGTCTTGTAGCAGAGTCAAAGTCTATGCATTTCTTCAAAAGGCCCGTTTTTGGCAGCAGATTTCGCTTACGGCCATACCACTTTGAGAACGCCCGATCTCGTCTGATCTCGGAAGCTAAGCAGGGTCGGGCCTGGTTAGTACTTGGATGGGAGACCGCCTGGGAATACCAGGTGCTGTAAGCTTTTTTGGTTTAAAAAAAAGAGAAAAAAAAAAAGAGTCTAAGGTTTTCATCAAAAATCCTGAAATAGTCTCTGAGTTTCTTCAAAAAGCCAGGTCTTGTAGCAGAGTCAAAGTCTATGCATTTCTTCAAAAGGCCCGTTTTTGGCAGCAGATTTCGCTTATGGCCATACCACTTTGAGAACGCCCGATCTCGTCTGATCTCGGAAGCTAAGCAGGGTCGGGCCTGGTTAGTACTTGGATGGGAGACCGCCTGGGAATACCAGGTGCTGTAAGCTTTTTAGTTTACTTAACTAATGTTCTAACCTTTTAAATAGGCCGTTTTTGGCAGCAGATTTCGCTTACGGCCATACCACTTTGAGAACGCCCGATCTCGTCTGATCTCGGAAGCTAAGCAGGGTCGGGCCTGGTTAGTACTTGGATGGGAGACCGCCTGGGAATACCAGGTGCTGTAAGCTTTTTAGTTTACTTAACTAATGTTCTAACCTTTTAAATAGGCCGTTTTTGGCAGCAGATTTCGCTTACGGCCATACCACTTTGAGAACGCCCGATCTCGTCTGATCTCGGAAGCTAAGCAGGGTCGGGCCTGGTTAGTACTTGGATGGGAGACCGCCTGGGAATACCAGGTGCTGTAAGCTTTTTAGTTTACTTAACTAATGTTCTAACCTTTTAAATAGGCCGTTTTTGGCAGCAGATTTCGCTTACGGCCATACCACTTTGAGAACGCCCGATCTCGTCTGATCTCGGAAGCTAAGCAGGGTCGGGCCTGGTTAGTACTTGGATGGGAGACCGCCTGGGAATACCAGGTGCTGTAAGCTTTTTAGTTTACTTAACTAATGTTCTAACCTTTTAAATAGGCCGTTTTTGGCAGCAGATTTCGCTTACGGCCATACCACTTTGAGAACGCCCGATCTCGTCTGATCTCGGAAGCTAAGCAGGGTCGGGCCTGGTTAGTACTTGGATGGAAGACCGCCTGGGAATACCAGGTGCTGTAAGCTTTTTTGGTTAAAAAAAAAAAAAAAAAAAAAAGAGTCTATGGTTTTCATCAAAAATCCTGAAATAGTCTCTGAGTTTCTTCAAAAAGCCAGGTCTTGTAGCAGAGTCAAAGTCTATGCAATTCTTCAAAAGGCCCGTTTTTGGCAGCAGATTTCGCTTACGGCCATACCACTTTGAGAACGCCCGATCTCGTCTGATCTCGGAAGCTAAGCAGGGTCGGGCCTGGTTAGTACTTGGATGGGAGACCGCCTGGGAATACCAGGTGCTGTAAGCTTTTTAGTTTACTTAACTAATGTTCTAACCTTTTAAATAGGCCGTTTTTGGCAGCAGATTTCGCTTACGGCCATACCACTTTGAGAACGCCCGATCTCGTCTGATCTCGGAAGCTAAGCAGGGTCGGGCCTGGTTAGTACTTGGATGGGAGACCGCCTGGGAATACCAGGTGCTGTAAGCTTTTTTGGTTTAAAAAAAAAAAGACAAAAAAAAAAGAGTCTATGGTTTTCATCAAAAATCCTGAAATAGTCTCTGAGTTTCTTCAAAAAGCCAGGTCTTGTAGCAGAGTCAAAGTCTATGCATTTCTTCAAAAGGCCCGTTTTTGGCAGCAGATTTCGCTTACGGCCATACCACTTTGAGAACGCCCGATCTCGTCTGATCTCGGAAGCTAAGCAGGGTCGGGCCTGGTTAGTACTTGGATGGAAGACCGCCTGGGAATACCAGGTGCTGTAAGCTTTTTTGGTTAAAAAAATAAATAAAAAAAAAAGAGTCTATGGTTTTCATCAAAAATCCTGAAATAGTCTCTGAGTTTCTTCAAAAAGCCAGGTCTTGTAGCAGAGTCAAAGTCTATGCAATTCTTCAAAAGGCCCGTTTTTGGCAGCAGATTTCGCTTACGGCCATACCACTTTGAGAACGCCCGATCTCGTCTGATCTCGGAAGCTAAGCAGGGTCGGGCCTGGTTAGTACTTGGATGGGAGACCGCCTGGGAATACCAGGTGCTGTAAGCTTTTTAGTTTACTTAACTAATGTTCTAACCTTTTAAATAGGCCGTTTTTGGCAGCAGATTTCGCTTACGGCCATACCACTTTGAGAACGCCCGATCTCGTCTGATCTCGGAAGCTAAGCAGGGTCGGGCCTGGTTAGTACTTGGATGGGAGACCGCCTGGGAATACCAGGTGCTGTAAGCTTTTTTGGTTTAAAAAAAAAAAGACAAAAAAAAAAGAGTCTATGGTTTTCATCAAAAATCCTGAAATAGTCTCTGAGTTTCTTCAAAAAGCCAGGTCTTGTAGCAGAGTCAAAGTCTATGCATTTCTTCAAAAGGCCCGTTTTTGGCAGCAGATTTCGCTTACGGCCATACCACTTTGAGAACGCCCGATCTCGTCTGATCTCGGAAGCTAAGCAGGGTCGGGCCTGGTTAGTACTTGGATGGAAGACCGCCTGGGAATACCAGGTGCTGTAAGCTTTTTTGGTTAAAAAAATAAATAAAAAAAAAAGAGTCTATGGTTTTCATCAAAAATCCTGAAATAGTCTCTGAGTTTCTTCAAAAAGCCAGGTCTTGTAGCAGAGTCAAAGTCTATGCAATTCTTCAAAAGGCCCGTTTTTGGCAGCAGATTTCGCTTACGGCCATACCACTTTGAGAACGCCCGATCTCGTCTGATCTCGGAAGCTAAGCAGGGTCGGGCCTGGTTAGTACTTGGATGGGAGACCGCCTGGGAATACCAGGTGCTGTAAGCTTTTTTGGTTTAAAAAAAAAAAAAAAAAAAAAAAGAGTCTAAGGTTTTCATCAAAAATCCTGAAATAGTCTCTGAGTTTCTTCAAAAAGCCAGGTCTTGTAGCAGAGTCAAAGTCTATGCATTTCTTCAAAAGGCCCATTTTTGGCAGCAGATTTCGCTTACGGCCATACCACTTTCAGAACGCCCGATCTCGTCTGATCTCGGAAGCTAAGCAGGGTCGGGCCTGGTTAGTACTTGGATGGGAGACCGCCTGGGAATACCAGGTGCTGTAAGCTTTTTTGGTTTAAAAAAAAAAAAAAAAAAAAGAGTCTAAGGTTTTCATCAAAAATCCTGAAATAGTCTCTGAGTTTCTTCAAAAAGCCAGGTCTTGTAGCAGAGTCAAAGTCTATGCATTTCTTCAAAAGGCCCGTTTTTGGCAGCAGATTTCGCTTACGGCCATACCACTTTGAGAACGCCCGATCTCGTCTGATCTCGGAAGCTAAGCAGGGTCGGGCCTGGTTAGTACTTGGATGGGAGACGGCCTGGGAATACCAGGTGCTGTAAGCTTTTTTGGTTTAAAAAAAAGAGAAAAAAAAAAAGAGTCTAAGGTTTTCATCAAAAATCCTGAAATAGTCTCTGAGTTTCTTCAAAAAGCCAGGTCTTGTAGCAGAGTCAAAGTCTATGCATTTCTTCAAAAGGCCCGTTTTTGGCAGCAGATTTCGCTTATGGCCATACCACTTTGAGAACGCCCGATCTCGTCTGATCTCGGAAGCTAAGCAGGGTCGGGCCTGGTTAGTACTTGGATGGGAGACCGCCTGGGAATACCAGGTGCTGTAAGCTTTTTTGGTTAAAAAAAAAAAAAAAAAAAAAAAGAGTCTAAGGTTTTCATCAAAAATCCTGAAATAGTCTCTGAGTTTCTTCAAAAAGCCAGGTCTTGTAGCAGAGTCAAAGTCTATGCATTTCTTCAAAAGGCCCGTTTTTGGCAGCAGATTTCGCTTACGGCCATACCACTTTGAGAACGCCCGATCTCGTCTGATCTCGGAAGCTAAGCAGGGTCGGGCCTGGTTAGTACTTGGATGGGAGACCGCCTGGGAATACCAGGTGCTGTAAGCTTTTTTGGTTTAAAAAAAAGAGAAAAAAAAAAAGAGTCTAAGGTTTTCATCAAAAATCCTGAAATAGTCTCTGAGTTTCTTCAAAAAGCCAGGTCTTGTAGCAGAGTCAAAGTCTATGCATTTCTTCAAAAGGCCCGTTTTTGGCAGCAGATTTCGCTTATGGCCATACCACTTTGAGAACGCCCGATCTCGTCTGATCTCGGAAGCTAAGCAGGGTCGGGCCTGGTTAGTACTTGGATGGGAGACCGCCTGGGAATACCAGGTGCTGTAAGCTTTTTTGGTTAAAAAAAAAAAAAAAAAAAAAAGAGTCTAAGGTTTTCATCAAAAATCCTGAAATAGTCTCTGAGTTTCTTCAAAAAGCCAGGTCTTGTAGCAGAGTCAAAGTCTATGCATTTCTTCAAAAGGCCCGTTTTTGGCAGCAGATTTCGCTTACGGCCATACCACTTTGAGAACGCCCGATCTCGTCTGATCTCGGAAGCTAAGCAGGGTCGGGCCTGGTTAGTACTTGGATGGGAGACCGCCTGGGAATACCAGGTGCTGTAAGCTTTTTAGTTTACTTAACTAATGTTCTAACCTTTTAAATAGGCCGTTTTTGGCAGCAGATTTCGCTTACGGCCATACCACTTTGAGAACGCCCGATCTCGTCTGATCTCGGAAGCTAAGCAGGGTCGGGCCTGGTTAGTACTTGGATGGGAGACCGCCTGGGAATACCAGGTGCTGTAAGCTTTTTTGGTTTAAAAAAAAAAAGACAAAAAAAAAAGAGTCTATGGTTTTCATCAAAAATCCTGAAATAGTCTCTGAGTTTCTTCAAAAAGCCAGGTCTTGTAGCAGAGTCAAAGTCTATGCATTTCTTCAAAAGGCCCGTTTTTGGCAGCAGATTTCGCTTACGGCCATACCACTTTGAGAACGCCCGATCTCGTCTGATCTCGGAAGCTAAGCAGGGTCGGGCCTGGTTAGTACTTGGATGGAAGACCGCCTGGGAATACCAGGTGCTGTAAGCTTTTTTGGTTAAAAAAAAAAAAAAAAAAAAAAGAGTCTATGGTTTTCATCAAAAATCCTGAAATAGTCTCTGAGTTTCTTCAAAAAGCCAGGTCTTGTAGCAGAGTCAAAGTCTATGCAATTCTTCAAAAGGCCCGTTTTTGGCAGCAGATTTCGCTTACGGCCATACCACTTTGAGAACGCCCGATCTCGTCTGATCTCGGAAGCTAAGCAGGGTCGGGCCTGGTTAGTACTTGGATGGGAGACCGCCTGGGAATACCAGGTGCTGTAAGCTTTTTAGTTTACTTAACTAATGTTCTAACCTTTTAAATAGGCCGTTTTTGGCAGCAGATTTCGCTTACGGCCATACCACTTTGAGAACGCCCGATCTCGTCTGATCTCGGAAGCTAAGCAGGGTCGGGCCTGGTTAGTACTTGGATGGGAGACCGCCTGGGAATACCAGGTGCTGTAAGCTTTTTTGGTTTAAAAAAAAAAAGACAAAAAAAAAAGAGTCTATGGTTTTCATCAAAAATCCTGAAATAGTCTCTGAGTTTCTTCAAAAAGCCAGGTCTTGTAGCAGAGTCAAAGTCTATGCATTTCTTCAAAAGGCCCGTTTTTGGCAGCAGATTTCGCTTACGGCCATACCACTTTGAGAACGCCCGATCTCGTCTGATCTCGGAAGCTAAGCAGGGTCGGGCCTGGTTAGTACTTGGATGGAAGACCGCCTGGGAATACCAGGTGCTGTAAGCTTTTTTGGTTAAAAAAAAAAAAAAAAAAAAAGAGTCTATGGTTTTCATCAAAAATCCTGAAATAGTCTCTGAGTTTCTTCAAAAAGCCAGGTCTTGTAGCAGAGTCAAAGTCTATGCAATTCTTCAAAAGGCCCGTTTTTGGCAGCAGATTTCGCTTACGGCCATACCACTTTGAGAACGCCCGATCTCGTCTGATCTCGGAAGCTAAGCAGGGTCGGGCCTGGTTAGTACTTGGATGGGAGACCGCCTGGGAATACCAGGTGCTGTAAGCTTTTTTGGTTTAAAAAAAAAAAAAAAAAAAAAAAGAGTCTAAGGTTTTCATCAAAAATCCTGAAATAGTCTCTGAGTTTCTTCAAAAAGCCAGGTCTTGTAGCAGAGTCAAAGTCTATGCATTTCTTCAAAAGGCCCATTTTTGGCAGCAGATTTCGCTTACGGCCATACCACTTTCAGAACGCCCGATCTCGTCTGATCTCGGAAGCTAAGCAGGGTCGGGCCTGGTTAGTACTTGGATGGGAGACCGCCTGGGAATACCAGGTGCTGTAAGCTTTTTTGGTTTAAAAAAAAAAAAAAAAAAAAAGAGTCTAAGGTTTTCATCAAAAATCCTGAAATAGTCTCTGAGTTTCTTCAAAAAGCCAGGTCTTGTAGCAGAGTCAAAGTCTATGCATTTCTTCAAAAGGCCCGTTTTTGGCAGCAGATTTCGCTTACGGCCATACCACTTTGAGAACGCCCGATCTCGTCTGATCTCGGAAGCTAAGCAGGGTCGGGCCTGGTTAGTACTTGGATGGGAGACGGCCTGGGAATACCAGGTGCTGTAAGCTTTTTTGGTTTAAAAAAAAGAGAAAAAAAAAAAGAGTCTAAGGTTTTCATCAAAAATCCTGAAATAGTCTCTGAGTTTCTTCAAAAAGCCAGGTCTTGTAGCAGAGTCAAAGTCTATGCATTTCTTCAAAAGGCCCGTTTTTGGCAGCAGATTTCGCTTATGGCCATACCACTTTGAGAACGCCCGATCTCGTCTGATCTCGGAAGCTAAGCAGGGTCGGGCCTGGTTAGTACTTGGATGGGAGACCGCCTGGGAATACCAGGTGCTGTAAGCTTTTTTGGTTAAAAAAAAAAAAAAAAAAAAAAAGAGTCTAAGGTTTTCATCAAAAATCCTGAAATAGTCTCTGAGTTTCTTCAAAAAGCCAGGTCTTGTAGCAGAGTCAAAGTCTATGCATTTCTTCAAAAGGCCCGTTTTTGGCAGCAGATTTCGCTTACGGCCATACCACTTTGAGAACGCCCGATCTCGTCTGATCTCGGAAGCTAAGCAGGGTCGGGCCTGGTTAGTACTTGGATGGGAGACCGCCTGGGAATACCAGGTGCTGTAAGCTTTTTTGGTTTAAAAAAAAGAGAAAAAAAAAAAGAGTCTAAGGTTTTCATCAAAAATCCTGAAATAGTCTCTGAGTTTCTTCAAAAAGCCAGGTCTTGTAGCAGAGTCAAAGTCTATGCATTTCTTCAAAAGGCCCGTTTTTGGCAGCAGATTTCGCTTATGGCCATACCACTTTGAGAACGCCCGATCTCGTCTGATCTCGGAAGCTAAGCAGGGTCGGGCCTGGTTAGTACTTGGATGGGAGACCGCCTGGGAATACCAGGTGCTGTAAGCTTTTTTGGTTAAAAAAAAAAAAAAAAAAAAAAAGAGTCTAAGGTTTTCATCAAAAATCCTGAAATAGTCTCTGAGTTTCTTCAAAAAGCCAGGTCTTGTAGCAGAGTCAAAGTCTATGCATTTCTTCAAAAGGCCCGTTTTTGGCAGCAGATTTCGCTTACGGCCATACCACTTTGAGAACGCCCGATCTCGTCTGATCTCGGAAGCTAAGCAGGGTCGGGCCTGGTTAGTACTTGGATGGGAGACCGCCTGGGAATACCAGGTGCTGTAAGCTTTTTAGTTTACTTAACTAATGTTCTAACCTTTTAAATAGGCCGTTTTTGGCAGCAGATTTCGCTTACGGCCATACCACTTTGAGAACGCCCGATCTCGTCTGATCTCGGAAGCTAAGCAGGGTCGGGCCTGGTTAGTACTTGGATGGGAGACCGCCTGGGAATACCAGGTGCTGTAAGCTTTTTTGGTTTAAAAAAAAAAAGACAAAAAAAAAAGAGTCTATGGTTTTCATCAAAAATCCTGAAATAGTCTCTGAGTTTCTTCAAAAAGCCAGGTCTTGTAGCAGAGTCAAAGTCTATGCATTTCTTCAAAAGGCCCGTTTTTGGCAGCAGATTTCGCTTACGGCCATACCACTTTGAGAACGCCCGATCTCGTCTGATCTCGGAAGCTAAGCAGGGTCGGGCCTGGTTAGTACTTGGATGGAAGACCGCCTGGGAATACCAGGTGCTGTAAGCTTTTTTGGTTAAAAAAAAAAAAAAAAAAAAAAGAGTCTATGGTTTTCATCAAAAATCCTGAAATAGTCTCTGAGTTTCTTCAAAAAGCCAGGTCTTGTAGCAGAGTCAAAGTCTATGCAATTCTTCAAAAGGCCCGTTTTTGGCAGCAGATTTCGCTTACGGCCATACCACTTTGAGAACGCCCGATCTCGTCTGATCTCGGAAGCTAAGCAGGGTCGGGCCTGGTTAGTACTTGGATGGGAGACCGCCTGGGAATACCAGGTGCTGTAAGCTTTTTTGGTTAAAAAAAAAAAAAAAAAAAAAAAGAGTCTAAGGTTTTCATCAAAAATCCTGAAATAGTCTCTGAGTTTCTTCAAAAAGCCAGGTCTTGTAGCAGAGTCAAAGTCTATGCATTTCTTCAAAAGGCCCATTTTTGGCAGCAGATTTCGCTTACGGCCATACCACTTTGAGAACGCCCGATCTCGTCTGATCTCGGAAGCTAAGCAGGGTCGGGCCTGGTTAGTACTTGGATGGGAGACGGCCTGGGAATACCAGGTGCTGTAAGCTTTTTTGGTTTAAAAAAAAGAGAAAAAAAAAAAGAGTCTAAGGTTTTCATCAAAAATCCTGAAATAGTCTCTGAGTTTCTTCAAAAAGCCAGGTCTTGTAGCAGAGTCAAAGTCTATGCATTTCTTCAAAAGGCCCGTTTTTGGCAGCAGATTTCGCTTACGGCCATACCACTTTGAGAACGCCCGATCTCGTCTGATCTCGGAAGCTAAGCAGGGTCGGGCCTGGTTAGTACTTGGATGGGAGACCGCCTGGGAATACCAGGTGCTGTAAGCTTTTTTGGTTTAAAAAAAAAAAAAAAAAAAAAGAGTCTAAGGTTTTCATCAAAAATCCTGAAATAGTCTCTGCGTTTCTTCAAAAAGCCAGGTCTTGTAGCAGAGTCAAAGTCTATGCATTTCTTCAAAAGGCCCGTTTTTGGCAGCAGATTTCGCTTACGGCCATACCACTTTGAGAACGCCCGATCTCGTCTGATCTCGGAAGCTAAGCAGGGTCGGGCCTGGTTAGTACTTGGATGGGAGACCGCCTGGGAATACCAGGTGCTGTAAGCTTTTTAGTTTACTTAACTAATGTTCTAACCTTTTAAATAGGCCGTTTTTGGCAGCAGATTTCGCTTACGGCCATACCACTTTGAGAACGCCCGATCTCGTCTGATCTCGGAAGCTAAGCAGGGTCGGGCCTGGTTAGTACTTGGATGGGAGACCGCCTGGGAATACCAGGTGCTGTAAGCTTTTTTGGTTTAAAAAAAAAAAAAAAAAAAAAGAGTCTAAGGTTTTCATCAAAAATCCTGAAATAGTCTCTGCGTTTCTTCAAAAAGCCAGGTCTTGTAGCAGAGTCAAAGTCTATGCATTTCTTCAAAAGGCCCGTTTTTGGCAGCAGATTTCGCTTACGGCCATACCACTTTGAGAACGCCCGATCTCGTCTGATCTCGGAAGCTAAGCAGGGTCGGGCCTGGTTAGTACTTGGATGGGAGACCGCCTGGGAATACCAGGTGCTGTAAGCTTTTTAGTTTACTTAACTAATGTTCTAACCTTTTAAATAGGCCGTTTTTGGCAGCAGATTTCGCTTACGGCCATACCACTTTGAGAACGCCCGATCTCGTCTGATCTCGGAAGCTAAGCAGGGTCGGGCCTGGTTAGTACTTGGATGGGAGACCGCCTGGGAATACCAGGTGCTGTAAGCTTTTTAGTTTACTTAACTAATGTTCTAACCTTTTAAATAGGCCGTTTTTGGCAGCAGATTTCGCTTACGGCCATACCACTTTGAGAACGCCCGATCTCGTCTGATCTCGGAAGCTAAGCAGGGTCGGGCCTGGTTAGTACTTGGATGGGAGACCGCATGGGAATACCAGGTGCTGTAAGCTTTTTAGTTTACTTAACTAATGTTCTAACCTTTTAAATAGGCCGTTTTTGGCAGCAGATTTCGCTTACGGCCATACCACTTTGAGAACGCCCGATCTCGTCTGATCTCGGAAGCTAAGCAGGGTCGGGCCTGGTTAGTACTTGGATGGGAGACCGCCTGGGAATACCAGGTGCTGTAAGCTTTTTAGTTTACTTAACTAATGTTCTAACCTTTTAAATAGGCCGTTTTTGGCAGCAGATTTCGCTTACGGCCATACCACTTTGAGAACGCCCGATCTCGTCTGATCTCGGAAGCTAAGCAGGGTCGGGCCTGGTTAGTACTTGGATGGGAGACCGCCTGGGAATACCAGGTGCTGTAAGCTTTTTTGGTTTAAAAAAAAAAAAAAAAAAAAAAGAGTCTAAGGTTTTCATCAAAAATCCTGAAATAGTCTCTGAGTTTCTTCAAAAAGCCAGGTCTTGTAGCAGAGTCAAAGTCTATGCATTTCTTCAAATGGCCCGTTTTTGGCAGCAGATTTCGCTTACGGCCATACCACTTTGAGAACGCCCGATCTCGTCTGATCTCGGAAGCTAAGCAGGGTCGGGCCTGGTTAGTACTTGGATGGGAGACCGCCTGGGAATACCAGGTGCTGTAAGCTTTTTAGTTTACTTAACTAATGTTCTAACCTTTTAAATAGGCCGTTTTTGGCAGCAGATTTCGCTTACGGCCATACCACTTTGAGAACGCCCGATCTCGTCTGATCTCGGAAGCTAAGCAGGGTCGGGCCTGGTTAGTACTTGGATGGGAGACCGCCTGGGAATACCAGGTGCTGTAAGCTTTTTTGGTTTAAAAAAAAAAGACAAAAAAAAAGAGTCTATGGTTTTCATCAAAAATCCTGAAATAGTCTCTGAGTTTCTTCAAAAAGCCAGGTCTTGTAGCAGAGTCAAAGTCTATGCATTTCTTCAAAAGGCCCGTTTTTGGCAGCAGATTTCGCTTACGGCCATACCACTTTGAGAACGCCCGATCTCGTCTGATCTCGGAAGCTAAGCAGGGTCGGGCCTGGTTAGTACTTGGATGGAAGACCGCCTGGGAATACCAGGTGCTGTAAGCTTTTTTGGTTAAAAAAATAAATTAAAAAAAAAGAGTCTATGGTTTTCATCAAAAATCCTGAAATAGTCTCTGAGTTTCTTCAAAAAGCCAGGTCTTGTAGCAGAGTCAAAGTCTATGCAATTCTTCAAAAGGCCCGTTTTTGGCAGCAGATTTCGCTTACGGCCATACCACTTTGAGAACGCCCGATCTCGACTGATCTCGGAAGCTAAGCAGGGTCGGGCCTGGTTAGTACTTGGATGGGAGACCGCCTGGGAATACCAGGTGCTGTAAGCTTTTTTGGTTTAAAAAAAAAAAAAAAAAAAAAAAGAGTCTAAGGTTTTCATCAAAAATCCTGAAATAGTCTCTGAGTTTCTTCAAAAAGCCAGGTCTTGTAGCAGAGTCAAAGTCTATGCATTTCTTCAAAAGGCCCATTTTTGGCAGCAGATTTCGCTTACGGCCATACCACTTTCAGAACGCCCGATCTCGTCTGATCTCGGAAGCTAAGCAGGGTCGGGCCTGGTTAGTACTTGGATGGGAGACCGCCTGGGAATACCAGGTGCTGTAAGCTTTTTTGGTTTAAAAAAAAAAAAAAAAAAAAAGAGTCTAAGGTTTTCATCAAAAATCCTGAAATAGTCTCTGAGTTTCTTCAAAAAGCCAGGTCTTGTAGCAGAGTCAAAGTCTATGCATTTCTTCAAAAGGCCCGTTTTTGGCAGCAGATTTCGCTTACGGCCATACCACTTTGAGAACGCCCGATCTCGTCTGATCTCGGAAGCTAAGCAGGGTCGGGCCTGGTTAGTACTTGGATGGGAGACGGCCTGGGAATACCAGGTGCTGTAAGCTTTTTTGGTTTAAAAAAAAGAGAAAAAAAAAAAGAGTCTAAGGTTTTCATCAAAAATCCTGAAATAGTCTCTGAGTTTCTTCAAAAAGCCAGGTCTTGTAGCAGAGTCAAAGTCTATGCATTTCTTCAAAAGGCCCGTTTTTGGCAGCAGATTTCGCTTACGGCCATACCACTTTGAGAACGCCCGATCTCGTCTGATCTCGGAAGCTAAGCAGGGTCGGGCCTGGTTAGTACTTGGATGGAAGACCGCCTGGGAATACCAGGTGCTGTAAGCTTTTTTGGTTAAAAAAATAAATAAAAAAAAAAGAGTCTATGGTTTTCATCAAAAATCCTGAAATAGTCTCTGAGTTTCTTCAAAAAGCCAGGTCTTGTAGCAGAGTCAAAGTCTATGCAATTCTTCAAAAGGCCCGTTTTTGGCAGCAGATTTCGCTTACGGCCATACCACTTTGAGAACGCCCGATCTCGTCTGATCTCGGAAGCTAAGCAGGGTCGGGCCTGGTTAGTACTTGGATGGGAGACCGCCTGGGAATACCAGGTGCTGTAAGCTTTTTAGTTTACTTAACTAATGTTCTAACCTTTTAAATAGGCCGTTTTTGGCAGCAGATTTCGCTTACGGCCATACCACTTTGAGAACGCCCGATCTCGTCTGATCTCGGAAGCTAAGCAGGGTCGGGCCTGGTTAGTACTTGGATGGGAGACCGCCTGGGAATACCAGGTGCTGTAAGCTTTTTTGGTTTAAAAAAAAAAGACAAAAAAAAAAGAGTCTATGGTTTTCATCAAAAATCCTGAAATAGTCTCTGAGTTTCTTCAAAAAGCCAGGTCTTGTAGCAGAGTCAAAGTCTATGCATTTCTTCAAAAGGCCCGTTTTTGGCAGCAGATTTCGCTTACGGCCATACCACTTTGAGAACGCCCGATCTCGTCTGATCTCGGAAGCTAAGCAGGGTCGGGCCTGGTTAGTACTTGGATGGAAGACCGCCTGGGAATACCAGGTGCTGTAAGCTTTTTTGGTTAAAAAAATAAATAAAAAAAAAAGAGTCTATGGTTTTCATCAAAAATCCTGAAATAGTCTCTGAGTTTCTTCAAAAAGCCAGGTCTTGTAGCAGAGTCAAAGTCTATGCAATTCTTCAAAAGGCCCGTTTTTGGCAGCAGATTTCGCTTACGGCCATACCACTTTGAGAACGCCCGATCTCGTCTGATCTCGGAAGCTAAGCAGGGTCGGGCCTGGTTAGTACTTGGATGGGAGACCGCCTGGGAATACCAGGTGCTGTAAGCTTTTTTGGTTTAAAAAAAAAAAAAAAAAAAAAAAGAGTCTAAGGTTTTCATCAAAAATCCTGAAATAGTCTCTGAGTTTCTTCAAAAAGCCAGGTCTTGTAGCAGAGTCAAAGTCTATGCATTTCTTCAAAAGGCCCATTTTTGGCAGCAGATTTCGCTTACGGCCATACCACTTTCAGAACGCCCGATCTCGTCTGATCTCGGAAGCTAAGCAGGGTCGGGCCTGGTTAGTACTTGGATGGGAGACCGCCTGGGAATACCAGGTGCTGTAAGCTTTTTTGGTTTAAAAAAAAAAAAAAAAAAAAAGAGTCTAAGGTTTTCATCAAAAATCCTGAAATAGTCTCTGAGTTTCTTCAAAAAGCCAGGTCTTGTAGCAGAGTCAAAGTCTATGCATTTCTTCAAAAGGCCCGTTTTTGGCAGCAGATTTCGCTTACGGCCATACCACTTTGAGAACGCCCGATCTCGTCTGATCTCGGAAGCTAAGCAGGGTCGGGCCTGGTTAGTACTTGGATGGGAGACGGCCTGGGAATACCAGGTGCTGTAAGCTTTTTTGGTTTAAAAAAAAGAGAAAAAAAAAAAGAGTCTAAGGTTTTCATCAAAAATCCTGAAATAGTCTCTGAGTTTCTTCAAAAAGCCAGGTCTTGTAGCAGAGTCAAAGTCTATGCATTTCTTCAAAAGGCCCGTTTTTGGCAGCAGATTTCGCTTATGGCCATACCACTTTGAGAACGCCCGATCTCGTCTGATCTCGGAAGCTAAGCAGGGTCGGGCCTGGTTAGTACTTGGATGGGAGACCGCCTGGGAATACCAGGTGCTGTAAGCTTTTTTGGTTAAAAAAAAAAAAAAAAAAAAAAAGAGTCTAAGGTTTTCATCAAAAATCCTGAAATAGTCTCTGAGTTTCTTCAAAAAGCCAGGTCTTGTAGCAGAGTCAAAGTCTATGCATTTCTTCAAAAGGCCCGTTTTTGGCAGCAGATTTCGCTTACGGCCATACCACTTTGAGAACGCCCGATCTCGTCTGATCTCGGAAGCTAAGCAGGGTCGGGCCTGGTTAGTACTTGGATGGGAGACCGCCTGGGAATACCAGGTGCTGTAAGCTTTTTTGGTTTAAAAAAAAGAGAAAAAAAAAAAGAGTCTAAGGTTTTCATCAAAAATCCTGAAATAGTCTCTGAGTTTCTTCAAAAAGCCAGGTCTTGTAGCAGAGTCAAAGTCTATGCATTTCTTCAAAAGGCCCGTTTTTGGCAGCAGATTTCGCTTATGGCCATACCACTTTGAGAACGCCCGATCTCGTCTGATCTCGGAAGCTAAGCAGGGTCGGGCCTGGTTAGTACTTGGATGGGAGACCGCCTGGGAATACCAGGTGCTGTAAGCTTTTTTGGTTAAAAAAAAAAAAAAAAAAAAAAGAGTCTAAGGTTTTCATCAAAAATCCTGAAATAGTCTCTGAGTTTCTTCAAAAAGCCAGGTCTTGTAGCAGAGTCAAAGTCTATGCATTTCTTCAAAAGGCCCGTTTTTGGCAGCAGATTTCGCTTACGGCCATACCACTTTGAGAACGCCCGATCTCGTCTGATCTCGGAAGCTAAGCAGGGTCGGGCCTGGTTAGTACTTGGATGGGAGACCGCCTGGGAATACCAGGTGCTGTAAGCTTTTTAGTTTACTTAACTAATGTTCTAACCTTTTAAATAGGCCGTTTTTGGCAGCAGATTTCGCTTACGGCCATACCACTTTGAGAACGCCCGATCTCGTCTGATCTCGGAAGCTAAGCAGGGTCGGGCCTGGTTAGTACTTGGATGGGAGACCGCCTGGGAATACCAGGTGCTGTAAGCTTTTTTGGTTTAAAAAAAAAAAGACAAAAAAAAAAGAGTCTATGGTTTTCATCAAAAATCCTGAAATAGTCTCTGAGTTTCTTCAAAAAGCCAGGTCTTGTAGCAGAGTCAAAGTCTATGCATTTCTTCAAAAGGCCCGTTTTTGGCAGCAGATTTCGCTTACGGCCATACCACTTTGAGAACGCCCGATCTCGTCTGATCTCGGAAGCTAAGCAGGGTCGGGCCTGGTTAGTACTTGGATGGAAGACCGCCTGGGAATACCAGGTGCTGTAAGCTTTTTTGGTTAAAAAAAAAAAAAAAAAAAAAAAGAGTCTATGGTTTTCATCAAAAATCCTGAAATAGTCTCTGAGTTTCTTCAAAAAGCCAGGTCTTGTAGCAGAGTCAAAGTCTATGCAATTCTTCAAAAGGCCCGTTTTTGGCAGCAGATTTCGCTTACGGCCATACCACTTTGAGAACGCCCGATCTCGTCTGATCTCGGAAGCTAAGCAGGGTCGGGCCTGGTTAGTACTTGGATGGGAGACCGCCTGGGAATACCAGGTGCTGTAAGCTTTTTTGGTTAAAAAAAAAAAAAAAAAAAAAAAAGAGTCTAAGGTTTTCATCAAAAATCCTGAAATAGTCTCTGAGTTTCTTCAAAAAGCCAGGTCTTGTAGCAGAGTCAAAGTCTATGCATTTCTTCAAAAGGCCCATTTTTGGCAGCAGATTTCGCTTACGGCCATACCACTTTCAGAACGCCCGATCTCGTCTGATCTCGGAAGCTAAGCAGGGTCGGGCCTGGTTAGTACTTGGATGGGAGACCGCCTGGGAATACCAGGTGCTGTAAGCTTTTTTGGTTTAAAAAAAAAAAAAAAAAAAAAGAGTCTAAGGTTTTCATCAAAAATCCTGAAATAGTCTCTGAGTTTCTTCAAAAAGCCAGGTCTTGTAGCAGAGTCAAAGTCTATGCATTTCTTCAAAAGGCCCGTTTTTGGCAGCAGATTTCGCTTACGGCCATACCACTTTGAGAACGCCCGATCTCGTCTGATCTCGGAAGCTAAGCAGGGTCGGGCCTGGTTAGTACTTGGATGGGAGACGGCCTGGGAATACCAGGTGCTGTAAGCTTTTTTGGTTTAAAAAAAAGAGAAAAAAAAAAAGAGTCTAAGGTTTTCATCAAAAATCCTGAAATAGTCTCTGAGTTTCTTCAAAAAGCCAGGTCTTGTAGCAGAGTCAAAGTCTATGCATTTCTTCAAAAGGCCCGTTTTTGGCAGCAGATTTCGCTTATGGCCATACCACTTTGAGAACGCCCGATCTCGTCTGATCTCGGAAGCTAAGCAGGGTCGGGCCTGGTTAGTACTTGGATGGGAGACCGCCTGGGAATACCAGGTGCTGTAAGCTTTTTTGGTTAAAAAAAAAAAAAAAAAAAAAAAGAGTCTAAGGTTTTCATCAAAAATCCTGAAATAGTCTCTGAGTTTCTTCAAAAAGCCAGGTCTTGTAGCAGAGTCAAAGTCTATGCATTTCTTCAAAAGGCCCGTTTTTGGCAGCAGATTTCGCTTACGGCCATACCACTTTGAGAACGCCCGATCTCGTCTGATCTCGGAAGCTAAGCAGGGTCGGGCCTGGTTAGTACTTGGATGGGAGACCGCCTGGGAATACCAGGTGCTGTAAGCTTTTTAGTTTACTTAACTAATGTTCTAACCTTTTAAATAGGCCGTTTTTGGCAGCAGATTTCGCTTACGGCCATACCACTTTGAGAACGCCCGATCTCGTCTGATCTCGGAAGCTAAGCAGGGTCGGGCCTGGTTAGTACTTGGATGGGAGACCGCCTGGGAATACCAGGTGCTGTAAGCTTTTTTGGTTTAAAAAAAAAAAAAAAAAAAAAAGAGTCTAAGGTTTTCATCAAAAATCCTGAAATAGTCTCTGCGTTTCTTCAAAAAGCCAGGTCTTGTAGCAGAGTCAAAGTCTATGCATTTCTTCAAAAGGCCCGTTTTTGGCAGCAGATTTCGCTTACGGCCATACCACTTTGAGAACGCCCGATCTCGTCTGATCTCGGAAGCTAAGCAGGGTCGGGCCTGGTTAGTACTTGGATGGGAGACCGCCTGGGAATACCAGGTGCTGTAAGCTTTTTAGTTTACTTAACTAATGTTCTAACCTTTTAAATAGGCCGTTTTTGGCAGCAGATTTCGCTTACGGCCATACCACTTTGAGAACGCCCGATCTCGTCTGATCTCGGAAGCTAAGCAGGGTCGGGCCTGGTTAGTACTTGGATGGGAGACCGCCTGGGAATACCAGGTGCTGTAAGCTTTTTTGGTTTAAAAAAAAAAAAAAAAAAAAAAGAGTCTAAGGTTTTCATCAAAAATCCTGAAATAGTCTCTGAGTTTCTTCAAAAAGCCAGGTCTTGTAGCAGAGTCAAAGTCTATGCATTTCTTCAAAAGGCCCATTTTTGGCAGCAGATTTCGCTTACGGCCATACCACTTTCAGAACGCCCGATCTCGTCTGATCTCGGAAGCTAAGCAGGGTCGGGCCTGGTTAGTACTTGGATGGGAGACCGCCTGGGAATACCAGGTGCTGTAAGCTTTATTGGTTTAAAAAAAAAAAAAAAAAAAAAGAGTCTAAGGTTTTCATCAAAAATCCTGAAATAGTCTCTGAGTTTCTTCAAAAAGCCAGGTCTTGTAGCAGAGTCAAAGTCTATGCATTTCTTCAAAAGGCCCGTTTTTGGCAGCAGATTTCGCTTACGGCCATACCACTTTGAGAACGCCCGATCTCGTCTGATCTCGGAAGCTAAGCAGGGTCGGGCCTGGTTAGTACTTGGATGGGAGACGGCCTGGGAATACCAGGTGCTGTAAGCTTTTTTGGTTTAAAAAAAAGAGAAAAAAAAAAAGAGTCTAAGGTTTTCATCAAAAATCCTGAAATAGTCTCTGAGTTTCTTCAAAAAGCCAGGTCTTGTAGCAGAGTCAAAGTCTATGCATTTCTTCAAAAGGCCCGTTTTTGGCAGCAGATTTCGCTTATGGCCATACCACTTTGAGAACGCCCGATCTCGTCTGATCTCGGAAGCTAAGCAGGGTCGGGCCTGGTTAGTACTTGGATGGGAGACCGCCTGGGAATACCAGGTGCTGTAAGCTTTTTTGGTTAAAAAAAAAAAAAAAAAAAAAAAGAGTCTAAGGTTTTCATCAAAAATCCTGAAATAGTCTCTGAGTTTCTTCAAAAAGCCAGGTCTTGTAGCAGAGTCAAAGTCTATGCATTTCTTCAAAAGGCCCGTTTTTGGCAGCAGATTTCGCTTACGGCCATACCACTTTGAGAACGCCCGATCTCGTCTGATCTCGGAAGCTAAGCAGGGTCGGGCCTGGTTAGTACTTGGATGGGAGACCGCCTGGGAATACCAGGTGCTGTAAGCTTTTTAGTTTACTTAACTAATGTTCTAACCTTTTAAATAGGCCGTTTTTGGCAGCAGATTTCGCTTACGGCCATACCACTTTGAGAACGCCCGATCTCGTCTGATCTCGGAAGCTAAGCAGGGTCGGGCCTGGTTAGTACTTGGATGGGAGACCGCCTGGGAATACCAGGTGCTGTAAGCTTTTTTGGTTTAAAAAAAAAAAGACAAAAAAAAAAGAGTCTATGGTTTTCATCAAAAATCCTGAAATAGTCTCTGAGTTTCTTCAAAAAGCCAGGTCTTGTAGCAGAGTCAAAGTCTATGCATTTCTTCAAAAGGCCCGTTTTTGGCAGCAGATTTCGCTTACGGCCATACCACTTTGAGAACGCCCGATCTCGTCTGATCTCGGAAGCTAAGCAGGGTCGGGCCTGGTTAGTACTTGGATGGGAGACGGCCTGGGAATACCAGGTGCTGTAAGCTTTTTTGGTTTAAAAAAAAGAGAAAAAAAAAAAGAGTCTAAGGTTTTCATCAAAAATCCTGAAATAGTCTCTGAGTTTCTTCAAAAAGCCAGGTCTTGTAGCAGAGTCAAAGTCTATGCATTTCTTCAAAAGGCCCGTTTTTGGCAGCAGATTTCGCTTATGGCCATACCACTTTGAGAACGCCCGATCTCGTCTGATCTCGGAAGCTAAGCAGGGTCGGGCCTGGTTAGTACTTGGATGGGAGACCGCCTGGGAATACCAGGTGCTGTAAGCTTTTTTGGTTAAAAAAAAAAAAAAAAAAAAAAGAGTCTAAGGTTTTCATCAAAAATCCTGAAATAGTCTCTGAGTTTCTTCAAAAAGCCAGGTCTTGTAGCAGAGTCAAAGTCTATGCATTTCTTCAAAAGGCCCGTTTTTGGCAGCAGATTTCGCTTACGGCCATACCACTTTGAGAACGCCCGATCTCGTCTGATCTCGGAAGCTAAGCAGGGTCGGGCCTGGTTAGTACTTGGATGGGAGACCGCCTGGGAATACCAGGTGCTGTAAGCTTTTTAGTTTACTTAACTAATGTTCTAACCTTTTAAATAGGCCGTTTTTGGCAGCAGATTTCGCTTACGGCCATACCACTTTGAGAACGCCCGATCTCGTCTGATCTCGGAAGCTAAGCAGGGTCGGGCCTGGTTAGTACTTGGATGGGAGACCGCCTGGGAATACCAGGTGCTGTAAGCTTTTTTGGTTTAAAAAAAAAAAAAAAAAAAAGAGTCTAAGGTTTTCATCAAAAATCCTGAAATAGTCTCTGCGTTTCTTCAAAAAGCCAGGTCTTGTAGCAGAGTCAAAGTCTATGCATTTCTTCAAAAGGCCCGTTTTTGGCAGCAGATTTCGCTTACGGCCATACCACTTTGAGAACGCCCGATCTCGTCTGATCTCGGAAGCTAAGCAGGGTCGGGCCTGGTTAGTACTTGGATGGGAGACCGCCTGGGAATACCAGGTGCTGTAAGCTTTTTAGTTTACTTAACTAATGTTCTAACCTTTTAAATAGGCCGTTTTTGGCAGCAGATTTCGCTTACGGCCATACCACTTTGAGAACGCCCGATCTCGTCTGATCTCGGAAGCTAAGCAGGGTCGGGCCTGGTTAGTACTTGGATGGGAGACCGCCTGGGAATACCAGGTGCTGTAAGCTTTTTTGGTTTAAAAAAAAAAAAAAAAAAAAAGAGTCTAAGGTTTTCATCAAAAATCCTGAAATAGTCTCTGCGTTTCTTCAAAAAGCCAGGTCTTGTAGCAGAGTCAAAGTCTATGCATTTCTTCAAAAGGCCCGTTTTTGGCAGCAGATTTCGCTTACGGCCATACCACTTTGAGAACGCCCGATCTCGTCTGATCTCGGAAGCTAAGCAGGGTCGGGCCTGGTTAGTACTTGGATGGGAGACCGCCTGGGAATACCAGGTGCTGTAAGCTTTTTAGTTTACTTAACTAATGTTCTAACCTTTTAAATAGGCCGTTTTTGGCAGCAGATTTCGCTTACGGCCATACCACTTTGAGAACGCCCGATCTCGTCTGATCTCGGAAGCTAAGCAGGGTCGGGCCTGGTTAGTACTTGGATGGGAGACCGCCTGGGAATACCAGGTGCTGTAAGCTTTTTTGGTTTGAAAAAAAAAAAAAAAAAAAAAGAGTCTAAGGTTTTCATCAAAAATCCTGAAATAGTCTCTGCGTTTCTTCAAAAAGCCAGGTCTTGTAGCAGAGTCAAAGTCTATGCATTTCTTCAAAAGGCCCGTTTTTGGCAGCAGATTTCGCTTACGGCCATACCACTTTGAGAACGCCCGATCTCGTCTGATCTCGGAAGCTAAGCAGGGTCGGGCCTGGTTAGTACTTGGATGGGAGACCGCCTGGGAATACCAGGTGCTGTAAGCTTTTTTGGTTAAAAAAAAAAAAAAAAAAAAAAGAGTCTAAGGTTTTCATCAAAAATCCTGAAATAGTCTCTGAGTTTCTTCAAAAAGCCAGGTCTTGTAGCAGAGTCAAAGTCTATGCATTTCTTCAAAAGGCCCGTTTTTGGCAGCAGATTTCGCTTACGGCCATACCACTTTGAGAACGCCCGATCTCGTCTGATCTCGGAAGCTAAGCAGGGTCGGGCCTGGTTAGTACTTGGATGGGAGACCGCCTGGGAATACCAGGTGCTGTAAGCTTTTTAGTTTACTTAACTAATGTTCTAACCTTTTAAATAGGCCGTTTTTGGCAGCAGATTTCGCTTACGGCCATACCACTTTGAGAACGCCCGATCTCGTCTGATCTCGGAAGCTAAGCAGGGTCGGGCCTGGTTAGTACTTGGATGGGAGACCGCCTGGGAATACCAGGTGCTGTAAGCTTTTTTGGTTTAAAAAAAAAAAAAAAAAAAAAGAGTCTAAGGTTTTCATCAAAAATCCTGAAATAGTCTCTGCGTTTCTTCAAAAAGCCAGGTCTTGTAGCAGAGTCAAAGTCTATGCATTTCTTCAAAAGGCCCGTTTTTGGCAGCAGATTTCGCTTACGGCCATACCACTTTGAGAACGCCCGATCTCGTCTGATCTCGGAAGCTAAGCAGGGTCGGGCCTGGTTAGTACTTGGATGGGAGACCGCCTGGGAATACCAGGTGCTGTAAGCTTTTTAGTTTACTTAACTAATGTTCTAACCTTTTAAATAGGCCGTTTTTGGCAGCAGATTTCGCTTACGGCCATACCACTTTGAGAACGCCCGATCTCGTCTGATCTCGGAAGCTAAGCAGGGTCGGGCCTGGTTAGTACTTGGATGGGAGACCGCCTGGGAATACCAGGTGCTGTAAGCTTTTTTGGTTTAAAAAAAAAAAAAAAAAAAAAAGAGTCTAAGGTTTTCATCAAAAATCCTGAAATAGTCTCTGCGTTTCTTCAAAAAGCCAGGTCTTGTAGCAGAGTCAAAGTCTATGCATTTCTTCAAAAGGCCCGTTTTTGGCAGCAGATTTCGCTTACGGCCATACCACTTTGAGAACGCCCGATCTCGTCTGATCTCGGAAGCTAAGCAGGGTCGGGCCTGGTTAGTACTTGGATGGGAGACCGCCTGGGAATACCAGGTGCTGTAAGCTTTTTAGTTTACTTAACTAATGTTCTAACCTTTTAAATAGGCCGTTTTTGGCAGCAGATTTCGCTTACGGCCATACCACTTTGAGAACGCCCGATCTCGTCTGATCTCGGAAGCTAAGCAGGGTCGGGCCTGGTTAGTACTTGGATGGGAGACCGCCTGGGAATACCAGGTGCTGTAAGATTTTTTGGTTAAAAAAAAAAAAAAAAAAAAAAGAGTCTAAGGTTTTCATCAAAAATCCTGAAATAGTCTCTGAGTTTCTTCAAAAAGCCAGGTCTTGTAGCAGAGTCAAAGTCTATGCATTTCTTCAAAAGGCCCGTTTTTGGCAGCAGATTTCGCTTACGGCCATACCACTTTGAGAACGCCCGATCTCGTCTGATCTCGGAAGCTAAGCAGGGTCGGGCCTGGTTAGTACTTGGATGGGAGACCGCCTGGGAATACCAGGTGCTGTAAGCTTTTTAGTTTACTTAACTAATGTTCTAACCTTTTAAATAGGCCGTTTTTGGCAGCAGATTTCGCTTACGGCCATACCACTTTGAGAACGCCCGATCTCGTCTGATCTCGGAAGCTAAGCAGGGTCGGGCCTGGTTAGTACTTGGATGGGAGACCGCCTGGGAATACCAGGTGCTGTAAGCTTTTTTGGTTAAAAAAAAAAAAAAAAAAAAAAGAGTCTAAGGTTTTCATCAAAAATCCTGAAATAGTCTCTGAGTTTCTTCAAAAAGCCAGGTCTTGTAGCAGAGTCAAAGTCTATGCATTTCTTCAAAAGGCCCGTTTTTGGCAGCAGATTTCGCTTACGGCCATACCACTTTGAGAACGCCCGATCTCGTCTGATCTCGGAAGCTAAGCAGGGTCGGGCCTGGTTAGTACTTGGATGGGAGACCGCCTGGGAATACCAGGTGCTGTAAGCTTTTTTGGTTAAAAAAAAAAAAAAAAAAAAAGAGTCTAAGGTTTTCATCAAAAATCCTGAAATAGTCTCTGAGTTTCTTCAAAAAGCCAGGTCTTGTAGCAGAGTCAAAGTCTATGCATTTCTTCAAAAGGCCCGTTTTTGGCAGCAGATTTCGCTTACGGCCATACCACTTTGAGAACGCCCGATCTCGTCTGATCTCGGAAGCTAAGCAGGGTCGGGCCTGGTTAGTACTTGGATGGGAGACCGCCTGGGAATACCAGGTGCTGTAAGCTTTTTAGTTTACTTAACTAATGTTCTAACCTTTTAAATAGGCCGTTTTTGGCAGCAGATTTCGCTTACGGCCATACCACTTTGAGAACGCCCGATCTCGTCTGATCTCGGAAGCTAAGCAGGGTCGGGCCTGGTTAGTACTTGGATGGGAGACCGCCTGGGAATACCAGGTGCTGTAAGCTTTTTTGGTTAAAAAAAAAAAAAAAAAAAAAAGAGTCTAAGGTTTTCATCAAAAATCCTGAAATAGTCTCTGAGTTTCTTCAAAAAGCCAGGTCTTGTAGCAGAGTCAAAGTCTATGCATTTCTTCAAAAGGCCCGTTTTTGGCAGCAGATTTCGCTTACGGCCATACCACTTTGAGAACGCCCGATCTCGTCTGATCTCGGAAGCTAAGCAGGGTCGGGCCTGGTTAGTACTTGGATGGGAGACCGCCTGGGAATACCAGGTGCTGTAAGCTTTTTTGGTTAAAAAAAAAAAAAAAAAAAAAAGAGTCTAAGGTTTTCATCAAAAATCCTGAAATAGTCTCTGAGTTTCTTCAAAAAGCCAGGTCTTGTAGTACTTGGATGGGAAAAAAAAAAAGCCAGGTCTTGTAGTACTTGGATGGGAGACCGCCTGGGAATACCAGGTGCTGTAAGCTTTTTAGTTTACTTAACTAATGTTCTAACCTTTTAAATAGGCCGTTTTTGGCAGCAGATTTCGCTTACGGCCATACCACTTTGAGAACGCCCGATCTCGTCTGATCTCGGAAGCTAAGCAGGGTCGGGCCTGGTTAGTACTTGGATGGGAGACCGCCTGGGAATACCAGGTGCTGTAAGCTTTTTTGGTTAAAAAAAAAAAAAAAAAAAAAAGAGTCTAAGGTTTTCATCAAAAATCCTGAAATAGTCTCTGAGTTTCTTCAAAAAGCCAGGTCTTGTAGCAGAGTCAAAGTCTATGCATTTCTTCAAAAGGCCCGTTTTTGGCAGCAGATTTCGCTTACGGCCATACCACTTTGAGAACGCCCGATCTCGTCTGATCTCGGAAGCTAAGCAGGGTCGGGCCTGGTTAGTACTTGGATGGGAGACCGCCTGGGAATACCAGGTGCTGTAAGCTTTTTAGTTTACTTAACTAATGTTCTAACCTTTTAAATAGGCCGTTTTTGGCAGCAGATTTCGCTTACGGCCATACCACTTTGAGAACGCCCGATCTCGTCTGATCTCGGAAGCTAAGCAGGGTCGGGCCTGGTTAGTACTTGGATGGGAGACCGCCTGGGAATACCAGGTGCTGTAAGCTTTTTTGGTTTGAAAAAAAAAAAAAAAAAAAAAGAGTCTAAGGTTTTCATCAAAAATCCTGAAATAGTCTCTGCGTTTCTTCAAAAAGCCAGGTCTTGTAGCAGAGTCAAAGTCTATGCATTTCTTCAAAAGGCCCGTTTTTGGCAGCAGATTTCGCTTACGGCCATACCACTTTGAGAACGCCCGATCTCGTCTGATCTCGGAAGCTAAGCAGGGTCGGGCCTGGTTAGTACTTGGATGGGAGACCGCCTGGGAATACCAGGTGCTGTAAGCTTTTTTGGTTAAAAAAAAAAAAAAAAAAAAAAGAGTCTAAGGTTTTCATCAAAAATCCTGAAATAGTCTCTGAGTTTCTTCAAAAAGCCAGGTCTTGTAGCAGAGTCAAAGTCTATGCATTTCTTCAAAAGGCCCGTTTTTGGCAGCAGATTTCGCTTACGGCCATACCACTTTGAGAACGCCCGATCTCGTCTGATCTCGGAAGCTAAGCAGGGTCGGGCCTGGTTAGTACTTGGATGGGAGACCGCCTGGGAATACCAGGTGCTGTAAGCTTTTTAGTTTACTTAACTAATGTTCTAACCTTTTAAATAGGCCGTTTTTGGCAGCAGATTTCGCTTACGGCCATACCACTTTGAGAACGCCCGATCTCGTCTGATCTCGGAAGCTAAGCAGGGTCGGGCCTGGTTAGTACTTGGATGGGAGACCGCCTGGGAATACCAGGTGCTGTAAGCTTTTTTGGTTTAAAAAAAAAAAAAAAAAAAAAAGAGTCTAAGGTTTTCATCAAAAATCCTGAAATAGTCTCTGCGTTTCTTCAAAAAGCCAGGTCTTGTAGCAGAGTCAAAGTCTATGCATTTCTTCAAAAGGCCCGTTTTTGGCAGCAGATTTCGCTTACGGCCATACCACTTTGAGAACGCCCGATCTCGTCTGATCTCGGAAGCTAAGCAGGGTCGGGCCTGGTTAGTACTTGGATGGGAGACCGCCTGGGAATACCAGGTGCTGTAAGCTTTTTAGTTTACTTAACTAATGTTCTAACCTTTTAAATAGGCCGTTTTTGGCAGCAGATTTCGCTTACGGCCATACCACTTTGAGAACGCCCGATCTCGTCTGATCTCGGAAGCTAAGCAGGGTCGGGCCTGGTTAGTACTTGGATGGGAGACCGCCTGGGAATACCAGGTGCTGTAAGCTTTTTTGGTTTAAAAAAAAAAAAAAAAAAAAAAGAGTCTAAGGTTTTCATCAAAAATCCTGAAATAGTCTCTGCGTTTCTTCAAAAAGCCAGGTCTTGTAGCAGAGTCAAAGTCTATGCATTTCTTCAAAAGGCCCGTTTTTGGCAGCAGATTTCGCTTACGGCCATACCACTTTGAGAACGCCCGATCTCGTCTGATCTCGGAAGCTAAGCAGGGTCGGGCCTGGTTAGTACTTGGATGGGAGACCGCCTGGGAATACCAGGTGCTGTAAGCTTTTTAGTTTACTTAACTAATGTTCTAACCTTTTAAATAGGCCGTTTTTGGCAGCAGATTTCGCTTACGGCCATACCACTTTGAGAACGCCCGATCTCGTCTGATCTCGGAAGCTAAGCAGGGTCGGGCCTGGTTAGTACTTGGATGGGAGACCGCCTGGGAATACCAGGTGCTGTAAGATTTTTTGGTTAAAAAAAAAAAAAAAAAAAAAAGAGTCTAAGGTTTTCATCAAAAATCCTGAAATAGTCTCTGAGTTTCTTCAAAAAGCCAGGTCTTGTAGCAGAGTCAAAGTCTATGCATTTCTTCAAAAGGCCCGTTTTTGGCAGCAGATTTCGCTTACGGCCATACCACTTTGAGAACGCCCGATCTCGTCTGATCTCGGAAGCTAAGCAGGGTCGGGCCTGGTTAGTACTTGGATGGGAGACCGCCTGGGAATACCAGGTGCTGTAAGCTTTTTAGTTTACTTAACTAATGTTCTAACCTTTTAAATAGGCCGTTTTTGGCAGCAGATTTCGCTTACGGCCATACCACTTTGAGAACGCCCGATCTCGTCTGATCTCGGAAGCTAAGCAGGGTCGGGCCTGGTTAGTACTTGGATGGGAGACCGCCTGGGAATACCAGGTGCTGTAAGCTTTTTTGGTTAAAAAAAAAAAAAAAAAAAAAAGAGTCTAAGGTTTTCATCAAAAATCCTGAAATAGTCTCTGAGTTTCTTCAAAAAGCCAGGTCTTGTAGCAGAGTCAAAGTCTATGCATTTCTTCAAAAGGCCCGTTTTTGGCAGCAGATTTCGCTTACGGCCATACCACTTTGAGAACGCCCGATCTCGTCTGATCTCGGAAGCTAAGCAGGGTCGGGCCTGGTTAGTACTTGGATGGGAGACCGCCTGGGAATACCAGGTGCTGTAAGCTTTTTTGGTTAAAAAAAAAAAAAAAAAAAAAGAGTCTAAGGTTTTCATCAAAAATCCTGAAATAGTCTCTGAGTTTCTTCAAAAAGCCAGGTCTTGTAGCAGAGTCAAAGTCTATGCATTTCTTCAAAAGGCCCGTTTTTGGCAGCAGATTTCGCTTACGGCCATACCACTTTGAGAACGCCCGATCTCGTCTGATCTCGGAAGCTAAGCAGGGTCGGGCCTGGTTAGTACTTGGATGGGAGACCGCCTGGGAATACCAGGTGCTGTAAGCTTTTTAGTTTACTTAACTAATGTTCTAACCTTTTAAATAGGCCGTTTTTGGCAGCAGATTTCGCTTACGGCCATACCACTTTGAGAACGCCCGATCTCGTCTGATCTCGGAAGCTAAGCAGGGTCGGGCCTGGTTAGTACTTGGATGGGAGACCGCCTGGGAATACCAGGTGCTGTAAGCTTTTTTGGTTAAAAAAAAAAAAAAAAAAAAAAGAGTCTAAGGTTTTCATCAAAAATCCTGAAATAGTCTCTGAGTTTCTTCAAAAAGCCAGGTCTTGTAGCAGAGTCAAAGTCTATGCATTTCTTCAAAAGGCCCGTTTTTGGCAGCAGATTTCGCTTACGGCCATACCACTTTGAGAACGCCCGATCTCGTCTGATCTCGGAAGCTAAGCAGGGTCGGGCCTGGTTAGTACTTGGATGGGAGACCGCCTGGGAATACCAGGTGCTGTAAGCTTTTTTGGTTAAAAAAAAAAAAAAAAAAAAAAGAGTCTAAGGTTTTCATCAAAAATCCTGAAATAGTCTCTGAGTTTCTTCAAAAAGCCAGGTCTTGTAGTACTTGGATGGGAAAAAAAAAAAGCCAGGTCTTGTAGTACTTGGATGGGAGACCGCCTGGGAATACCAGGTGCTGTAAGCTTTTTAGTTTACTTAACTAATGTTCTAACCTTTTAAATAGGCCGTTTTTGGCAGCAGATTTCGCTTACGGCCATACCACTTTGAGAACGCCCGATCTCGTCTGATCTCGGAAGCTAAGCAGGGTCGGGCCTGGTTAGTACTTGGATGGGAGACCGCCTGGGAATACCAGGTGCTGTAAGCTTTTTTGGTTAAAAAAAAAAAAAAAAAAAAAAGAGTCTAAGGTTTTCATCAAAAATCCTGAAATAGTCTCTGAGTTTCTTCAAAAAGCCAGGTCTTGTAGCAGAGTCAAAGTCTATGCATTTCTTCAAAAGGCCCGTTTTTGGCAGCAGATTTCGCTTACGGCCATACCACTTTGAGAACGCCCGATCTCGTCTGATCTCGGAAGCTAAGCAGGGTCGGGCCTGGTTAGTACTTGGATGGGAGACCGCCTGGGAATACCAGGTGCTGTAAGCTTTTTTGGTTAAAAAAAAAAAAAAAAAAAAAAGAGTCTAAGGTTTTCATCAAAAATCCTGAAATAGTCTCTGAGTTTCTTCAAAAAGCCAGGTCTTGTAGCAGAGTCAAAGTCTATGCATTTCTTCAAAAGGCCCGTTTTTGGCAGCAGATTTCGCTTACGGCCATACCACTTTGAGAACGCCCGATCTCGTCTGATCTCGGAAGCTAAGCAGGGTCGGGCCTGGTTAGTACTTGGATGGGAGACCGCCTGGGAATACCAGGTGCTGTAAGCTTTTTAGTTTACTTAACTAATGTTCTAACCTTTTAAATAGGCCGTTTTTGGCAGCAGATTTCGCTTACGGCCATACCACTTTGAGAACGCCCGATCTCGTCTGATCTCGGAAGCTAAGCAGGGTCGGGCCTGGTTAGTACTTGGATGGGAGACCGCCTGGGAATACCAGGTGCTGTAAGCTTTTTTGGTTTAAAAAAAAAAAAAAAAAAAAAGAGTCTAAGGTTTTCATCAAAAATCCTGAAATAGTCTCTGCGTTTCTTCAAAAAGCCAGGTCTTGTAGCAGAGTCAAAGTCTATGCATTTCTTCAAAAGGCCCGTTTTTGGCAGCAGATTTCGCTTACGGCCATACCACTTTGAGAACGCCCGATCTCGTCTGATCTCGGAAGCTAAGCAGGGTCGGGCCTGGTTAGTACTTGGATGGGAGACCGCCTGGGAATACCAGGTGCTTGGATGGGAGACCGCCTGGGAATACCAGGTGCTGTAAGCTTTTTAGTTTACTTAACTAATGTTCTAACCTTTTAAATAGGCCGTTTTTGGCAGCAGATTTCGCTTACGGCCATACCACTTTGAGAATGCCCGATCTCGTCTGATCTCGGAAGCTAAGCAGGGTCGGGCCTGGTTAGTACTTGGATGGGAGACCGCCTGGGAATACCAGGTGCTGTAAGCTTTTTTGGTTTAAAAAAAAAAAAAAAAAAAAAGAGTCTAAGGTTTTCATCAAAAATCCTGAAATAGTCTCTGCGTTTCTTCAAAAAGCCAGGTCTTGTAGCAGAGTCAAAGTCTATGCATTTCTTCAAAAGGCCCGTTTTTGGCAGCAGATTTCGCTTACGGCCATACCACTTTGAGAACGCCCGATCTCGTCTGATCTCGGAAGCTAAGCAGGGTCGGGCCTGGTTAGTACTTGGATGGGAGACCGCCTGGGAATACCAGGTGCTGTAAGCTTTTTAGTTTACTTAACTAATGTTCTAACCTTTTAAATAGGCCGTTTTTGGCAGCAGATTTCGCTTACGGCCATACCACTTTGAGAACGCCCGATCTCGTCTGATCTCGGAAGCTAAGCAGGGTCGGGCCTGGTTAGTACTTGGATGGGAGACCGCCTGGGAATACCAGGTGCTGTAAGCTTTTTAGTTTACTTAACTAATGTTCTAACCTTTTAAATAGGCCGTTTTTGGCAGCAGATTTCGCTTACGGCCATACCACTTTGAGAACGCCCGATCTCGTCTGATCTCGGAAGCTAAGCAGGGTCGGGCCTGGTTAGTACTTGGATGGGAGACCGCCTGGGAATACCAGGTGCTGTAAGCTTTTTTGGTTTAAAAAAAAAAAAAAAAAAAAAAGAGTCTAAGGTTTTCATCAAAAATCCTGAAATAGTCTCTGCGTTTCTTCAAAAAGCCAGGTCTTGTAGCAGAGTCAAAGTCTATGCATTTCTTCAAAAGGCCCGTTTTTGGCAGCAGATTTCGCTTACGGCCATACCACTTTGAGAACGCCCGATCTCGTCTGATCTCGGAAGCTAAGCAGGGTCGGGCCTGGTTAGTACTTGGATGGGAGACCGCCTGGGAATACCAGGTGCTGTAAGCTTTTTAGTTTACTTAACTAATGTTCTAACCTTTTAAATAGGCCGTTTTTGGCAGCAGATTTCGCTTATGGCCATACCACTTTGAGAACGCCCGATCTCGTCTGATCTCGGAAGCTAAGCAGGGTCGGGCCTGGTTAGTACTTGGATGGGAGACCGCCTGGGAATACCAGGTGCTGTAAGCTTTTTTGGTTAAAAAAAAAAAAAAAAAAAAAAGAGTCTAAGGTTTTCATCAAAAATCCTGAAATAGTCTCTGAGTTTCTTCAAAAAGCCAGGTCTTGTAGCAGAGTCAAAGTCTATGCATTTCTTCAAAAGGCCCGTTTTTGGCAGCAGATTTCGCTTACGGCCATACCACTTTGAGAACGCCCGATCTCGTCTGATCTCGGAAGCTAAGCAGGGTCGGGCCTGGTTAGTACTTGGATGGGAGACCGCCTGGGAATACCAGGTGCTGTAAGCTTTTTAGTTTACTTAACTAATGTTCTAACCTTTTAAATAGGCCGTTTTTGGCAGCAGATTTCGCTTACGGCCATACCACTTTGAGAACGCCCGATCTCGTCTGATCTCGGAAGCTAAGCAGGGTCGGGCCTGGTTAGTACTTGGATGGGAGACCGCCTGGGAATACCAGGTGCTGTAAGCTTTTTTGGTTTAAAAAAAAAAAAAAAAAAAAAGAGTCTAAGGTTTTCATCAAAAATCCTGAAATAGTCTCTGCGTTTCTTCAAAAAGCCAGGTCTTGTAGCAGAGTCAAAGTCTATGCATTTCTTCAAAAGGCCCGTTTTTGGCAGCAGATTTCGCTTACGGCCATACCACTTTGAGAACGCCCGATCTCGTCTGATCTCGGAAGCTAAGCAGGGTCGGGCCTGGTTAGTACTTGGATGGGAGACCGCCTGGGAATACCAGGTGCTGTAAGCTTTTTTGGTTAAAAAAAAAAAAAAAAAAAAAAGAGTCTAAGGTTTTCATCAAAAATCCTGAAATAGTCTCTGAGTTTCTTCAAAAAGCCAGGTCTTGTAGCAGAGTCAAAGTCTATGCATTTCTTCAAAAGGCCCGTTTTTGGCAGCAGATTTCGCTTACGGCCATACCACTTTGAGAACGCCCGATCTCGTCTGATCTCGGAAGCTAAGCAGGGTCGGGCCTGGTTAGTACTTGGATGGGAGACCGCCTGGGAATACCAGGTGCTGTAAGCTTTTTAGTTTACTTAACTAATGTTCTAACCTTTTAAATAGGCCGTTTTTGGCAGCAGATTTCGCTTACGGCCATACCACTTTGAGAACGCCCGATCTCGTCTGATCTCGGAAGCTAAGCAGGGTCGGGCCTGGTTAGTACTTGGATGGGAGACCGCCTGGGAATACCAGGTGCTGTAAGCTTTTTTGGTTTAAAAAAAAAAAAAAAAAAAAAGAGTCTAAGGTTTTCATCAAAAATCCTGAAATAGTCTCTGCGTTTCTTCAAAAAGCCAGGTCTTGTAGCAGAGTCAAAGTCTATGCATTTCTTCAAAAGGCCCGTTTTTGGCAGCAGATTTCGCTTACGGCCATACCACTTTGAGAACGCCCGATCTCGTCTGATCTCGGAAGCTAAGCAGGGTCGGGCCTGGTTAGTACTTGGATGGGAGACCGCCTGGGAATACCAGGTGCTGTAAGCTTTTTTGGTTTAAAAAAAAAAAAAAAAAAAAAAGAGTCTAAGGTTTTCATCAAAAATCCTGAAATAGTCTCTGCGTTTCTTCAAAAAGCCAGGTCTTGTAGCAGAGTCAAAGTCTATGCATTTCTTCAAAAGGCCCGTTTTTGGCAGCAGATTTCGCTTACGGCCATACCACTTTGAGAACGCCCGATCTCGTCTGATCTCGGAAGCTAAGCAGGGTCGGGCCTGGTTAGTACTTGGATGGGAGACCGCCTGGGAATACCAGGTGCTGTAAGCTTTTTAGTTTACTTAACTAATGTTCTAACCTTTTAAATAGGCCGTTTTTGGCAGCAGATTTCGCTTATGGCCATACCACTTTGAGAACGCCCGATCTCGTCTGATCTCGGAAGCTAAGCAGGGTCGGGCCTGGTTAGTACTTGGATGGGAGACCGCCTGGGAATACCAGGTGCTGTAAGCTTTTTTGGTTAAAAAAAAAAAAAAAAAAAAAAAGAGTCTAAGGTTTTCATCAAAAATCCTGAAATAGTCTCTGAGTTTCTTCAAAAAGCCAGGTCTTGTAGCAGAGTCAAAGTCTATGCATTTCTTCAAAAGGCCCGTTTTTGGCAGCAGATTTCGCTTACGGCCATACCACTTTGAGAACGCCCGATCTCGTCTGATCTCGGAAGCTAAGCAGGGTCGGGCCTGGTTAGTACTTGGATGGGAGACCGCCTGGGAATACCAGGTGCTGTAAGCTTTTTAGTTTACTTAACTAATGTTCTAACCTTTTAAATAGGCCGTTTTTGGCAGCAGATTTCGCTTACGGCCATACCACTTTGAGAACGCCCGATCTCGTCTGATCTCGGAAGCTAAGCAGGGTCGGGCCTGGTTAGTACTTGGATGGGAGACCGCCTGGGAATACCAGGTGCTGTAAGCTTTTTTGGTTTAAAAAAAAAAAAAAAAAAAAAAGAGTCTAAGGTTTTCATCAAAAATCCTGAAATAGTCTCTGCGTTTCTTCAAAAAGCCAGGTCTTGTAGCAGAGTCAAAGTCTATGCATTTCTTCAAAAGGCCCGTTTTTGGCAGCAGATTTCGCTTACGGCCATACCACTTTGAGAACGCCCGATCTCGTCTGATCTCGGAAGCTAAGCAGGGTCGGGCCTGGTTAGTACTTGGATGGGAGACCGCCTGGGAATACCAGGTGCTGTAAGCTTTTTAGTTTACTTAACTAATGTTCTAACCTTTTAAATAGGCCGTTTTTGGCAGCAGATTTCGCTTACGGCCATACCACTTTGAGAACGCCCGATCTCGTCTGATCTCGGAAGCTAAGCAGGGTCGGGCCTGGTTAGTACTTGGATGGGAGACCGCCTGGGAATACCAGGTGCTGTAAGCTTTTTTGGTTTAAAAAAAAAAAAAAAAAAAAAAGAGTCTAAGGTTTTCATCAAAAATCCTGAAATAGTCTCTGCGTTTCTTCAAAAAGCCAGGTCTTGTAGCAGAGTCAAAGTCTATGCATTTCTTCAAAAGGCCCGTTTTTGGCAGCAGATTTCGCTTACGGCCATACCACTTTGAGAACGCCCGATCTCGTCTGATCTCGGAAGCTAAGCAGGGTCGGGCCTGGTTAGTACTTGGATGGGAGACCGCCTGGGAATACCAGGTGCTGTAAGCTTTTTTGGTTAAAAAAAAAAAAAAAAAAAAAAGAGTCTAAGGTTTTCATCAAAAATCCTGAAATAGTCTCTGAGTTTCTTCAAAAAGCCAGGTCTTGTAGCAGAGTCAAAGTCTATGCATTTCTTCAAAAGGCCCGTTTTTGGCAGCAGATTTCGCTTACGGCCATACCACTTTGAGAACGCCCGATCTCGTCTGATCTCGGAAGCTAAGCAGGGTCGGGCCTGGTTAGTACTTGGATGGGAGACCGCCTGGGAATACCAGGTGCTGTAAGCTTTTTAGTTTACTTAACTAATGTTCTAACCTTTTAAATAGGCCGTTTTTGGCAGCAGATTTCGCTTACGGCCATACCACTTTGAGAACGCCCGATCTCGTCTGATCTCGGAAGCTAAGCAGGGTCGGGCCTGGTTAGTACTTGGATGGGAGACCGCCTGGGAATACCAGGTGCTGTAAGCTTTTTTGGTTTAAAAAAAAAAAAAAAAAAAAGAGTCTAAGGTTTTCATCAAAAATCCTGAAATAGTCTCTGCGTTTCTTCAAAAAGCCAGGTCTTGTAGCAGAGTCAAAGTCTATGCATTTCTTCAAAAGGCCCGTTTTTGGCAGCAGATTTCGCTTACGGCCATACCACTTTGAGAACGCCCGATCTCGTCTGATCTCGGAAGCTAAGCAGGGTCGGGCCTGGTTAGTACTTGGATGGGAGACCGCCTGGGAATACCAGGTGCTGTAAGCTTTTTTGGTAAAAAAAAAAAAAAAAAAAAAAAGAGTCTAAGGTTTTCATCAAAAATCCTGAAATAGTCTCTGAGTTTCTTCAAAAAGCCAGGTCTTGTAGCAGAGTCAAAGTCTATGCATTTCTTCAAAAGGCCCGTTTTTGGCAGCAGATTTCGCTTACGGCCATACCACTTTGAGAACGCCCGATCTCGTCTGATCTCGGAAGCTAAGCAGGGTCGGGCCTGGTTAGTACTTGGATGGGAGACCGCCTGGGAATACCAGGTGCTGTAAGCTTTTTTGGTTAAAAAAAAAAAAAAAAAAAAAAGAGTCTAAGGTTTTCATCAAAAATCCTGAAATAGTCTCTGAGTTTCTTCAAAAAGCCAGGTCTTGTAGCAGAGTCAAAGTCTATGCATTTCTTCAAAAGGCCCGTTTTTGGCAGCAGATTTCGCTTACGGCCATACCACTTTGAGAACGCCCGATCTCGTCTGATCTCGGAAGCTAAGCAGGGTCGGGCCTGGTTAGTACTTGGATGGGAGACCGCCTGGGAATACCAGGTGCTGTAAGCTTTTTTGGTTAAAAAAAAAAAAAAAAAAAAAAGAGTCTAAGGTTTTCATCAAAAATCCTGAAATAGTCTCTGAGTTTCTTCAAAAAGCCAGGTCTTGTAGTACTTGGATGGGAAAAAAAAAAAGCCAGGTCTTGTAGTACTTGGATGGGAGACCGCCTGGGAATACCAGGTGCTGTAAGCTTTTTAGTTTACTTAACTAATGTTCTAACCTTTTAAATAGGCCGTTTTTGGCAGCAGATTTCGCTTACGGCCATACCACTTTGAGAACGCCCGATCTCGTCTGATCTCGGAAGCTAAGCAGGGTCGGGCCTGGTTAGTACTTGGATGGGAGACCGCCTGGGAATACCAGGTGCTGTAAGCTTTTTTGGTTAAAAAAAAAAAAAAAAAAAAAAGAGTCTAAGGTTTTCATCAAAAATCCTGAAATAGTCTCTGAGTTTCTTCAAAAAGCCAGGTCTTGTAGCAGAGTCAAAGTCTATGCATTTCTTCAAAAGGCCCGTTTTTGGCAGCAGATTTCGCTTACGGCCATACCACTTTGAGAACGCCCGATCTCGTCTGATCTCGGAAGCTAAGCAGGGTCGGGCCTGGTTAGTACTTGGATGGGAGACCGCCTGGGAATACCAGGTGCTGTAAGCTTTTTTGGTTAAAAAAAAAAAAAAAAAAAAAAGAGTCTAAGGTTTTCATCAAAAATCCTGAAATAGTCTCTGAGTTTCTTCAAAAAGCCAGGTCTTGTAGCAGAGTCAAAGTCTATGCATTTCTTCAAAAGGCCCGTTTTTGGCAGCAGATTTCGCTTACGGCCATACCACTTTGAGAACGCCCGATCTCGTCTGATCTCGGAAGCTAAGCAGGGTCGGGCCTGGTTAGTACTTGGATGGGAGACCGCCTGGGAATACCAGGTGCTGTAAGCTTTTTAGTTTACTTAACTAATGTTCTAACCTTTTAAATAGGCCGTTTTTGGCAGCAGATTTCGCTTACGGCCATACCACTTTGAGAACGCCCGATCTCGTCTGATCTCGGAAGCTAAGCAGGGTCGGGCCTGGTTAGTACTTGGATGGGAGACCGCCTGGGAATACCAGGTGCTGTAAGCTTTTTTGGTTTAAAAAAAAAAAAAAAAAAAAAGAGTCTAAGGTTTTCATCAAAAATCCTGAAATAGTCTCTGCGTTTCTTCAAAAAGCCAGGTCTTGTAGCAGAGTCAAAGTCTATGCATTTCTTCAAAAGGCCCGTTTTTGGCAGCAGATTTCGCTTACGGCCATACCACTTTGAGAACGCCCGATCTCGTCTGATCTCGGAAGCTAAGCAGGGTCGGGCCTGGTTAGTACTTGGATGGGAGACCGCCTGGGAATACCAGGTGCTTGGATGGGAGACCGCCTGGGAATACCAGGTGCTGTAAGCTTTTTAGTTTACTTAACTAATGTTCTAACCTTTTAAATAGGCCGTTTTTGGCAGCAGATTTCGCTTACGGCCATACCACTTTGAGAATGCCCGATCTCGTCTGATCTCGGAAGCTAAGCAGGGTCGGGCCTGGTTAGTACTTGGATGGGAGACCGCCTGGGAATACCAGGTGCTGTAAGCTTTTTTGGTTTAAAAAAAAAAAAAAAAAAAAAGAGTCTAAGGTTTTCATCAAAAATCCTGAAATAGTCTCTGCGTTTCTTCAAAAAGCCAGGTCTTGTAGCAGAGTCAAAGTCTATGCATTTCTTCAAAAGGCCCGTTTTTGGCAGCAGATTTCGCTTACGGCCATACCACTTTGAGAACGCCCGATCTCGTCTGATCTCGGAAGCTAAGCAGGGTCGGGCCTGGTTAGTACTTGGATGGGAGACCGCCTGGGAATACCAGGTGCTGTAAGCTTTTTAGTTTACTTAACTAATGTTCTAACCTTTTAAATAGGCCGTTTTTGGCAGCAGATTTCGCTTACGGCCATACCACTTTGAGAACGCCCGATCTCGTCTGATCTCGGAAGCTAAGCAGGGTCGGGCCTGGTTAGTACTTGGATGGGAGACCGCCTGGGAATACCAGGTGCTGTAAGCTTTTTAGTTTACTTAACTAATGTTCTAACCTTTTAAATAGGCCGTTTTTGGCAGCAGATTTCGCTTACGGCCATACCACTTTGAGAACGCCCGATCTCGTCTGATCTCGGAAGCTAAGCAGGGTCGGGCCTGGTTAGTACTTGGATGGGAGACCGCCTGGGAATACCAGGTGCTGTAAGCTTTTTTGGTTTAAAAAAAAAAAAAAAAAAAAAGAGTCTAAGGTTTTCATCAAAAATCCTGAAATAGTCTCTGCGTTTCTTCAAAAAGCCAGGTCTTGTAGCAGAGTCAAAGTCTATGCATTTCTTCAAAAGGCCCGTTTTTGGCAGCAGATTTCGCTTACGGCCATACCACTTTGAGAACGCCCGATCTCGTCTGATCTCGGAAGCTAAGCAGGGTCGGGCCTGGTTAGTACTTGGATGGGAGACCGCCTGGGAATACCAGGTGCTGTAAGCTTTTTTGGTTAAAAAAAAAAAAAAAAAAAAAAGAGTCTAAGGTTTTCATCAAAAATCCTGAAATAGTCTCTGAGTTTCTTCAAAAAGCCAGGTCTTGTAGCAGAGTCAAAGTCTATGCATTTCTTCAAAAGGCCCGTTTTTGGCAGCAGATTTCGCTTACGGCCATACCACTTTGAGAACGCCCGATCTCGTCTGATCTCGGAAGCTAAGCAGGGTCGGGCCTGGTTAGTACTTGGATGGGAGACCGCCTGGGAATACCAGGTGCTGTAAGCTTTTTAGTTTACTTAACTAATGTTCTAACCTTTTAAATAGGCCGTTTTTGGCAGCAGATTTCGCTTACGGCCATACCACTTTGAGAACGCCCGATCTCGTCTGATCTCGGAAGCTAAGCAGGGTCGGGCCTGGTTAGTACTTGGATGGGAGACCGCCTGGGAATACCAGGTGCTGTAAGCTTTTTTGGTTTAAAAAAAAAAAAAAAAAAAAAGAGTCTAAGGTTTTCATCAAAAATCCTGAAATAGTCTCTGCGTTTCTTCAAAAAGCCAGGTCTTGTAGCAGAGTCAAAGTCTATGCATTTCTTCAAAAGGCCCGTTTTTGGCAGCAGATTTCGCTTACGGCCATACCACTTTGAGAACGCCCGATCTCGTCTGATCTCGGAAGCTAAGCAGGGTCGGGCCTGGTTAGTACTTGGATGGGAGACCGCCTGGGAATACCAGGTGCTGTAAGCTTTTTAGTTTACTTAACTAATGTTCTAACCTTTTAAATAGGCCGTTTTTGGCAGCAGATTTCGCTTACGGCCATACCACTTTGAGAACGCCCGATCTCGTCTGATCTCGGAAGCTAAGCAGGGTCGGGCCTGGTTAGTACTTGGATGGGAGACCGCCTGGGAATACCAGGTGCTGTAAGCTTTTTAGTTTACTTAACTAATGTTCTAACCTTTTAAATAGGCCGTTTTTGGCAGCAGATTTCGCTTACGGCCATACCACTTTGAGAACGCCCGATCTCGTCTGATCTCGGAAGCTAAGCAGGGTCGGGCCTGGTTAGTACTTGGATGGGAGACCGCCTGGGAATACCAGGTGCTGTAAGCTTTTTTGGTTTAAAAAAAAAAAAAAAAAAAAAGAGTCTAAGGTTTTCATCAAAAATCCTGAAATAGTCTCTGCGTTTCTTCAAAAAGCCAGGTCTTGTAGCAGAGTCAAAGTCTATGCATTTCTTCAAAAGGCCCGTTTTTGGCAGCAGATTTCGCTTACGGCCATACCACTTTGAGAACGCCCGATCTCGTCTGATCTCGGAAGCTAAGCAGGGTCGGGCCTGGTTAGTACTTGGATGGGAGACCGCCTGGGAATACCAGGTGCTGTAAGCTTTTTTGGTTAAAAAAAAAAAAAAAAAAAAAAGAGTCTAAGGTTTTCATCAAAAATCCTGAAATAGTCTCTGAGTTTCTTCAAAAAGCCAGGTCTTGTAGCAGAGTCAAAGTCTATGCATTTCTTCAAAAGGCCCGTTTTTGGCAGCAGATTTCGCTTACGGCCATACCACTTTGAGAACGCCCGATCTCGTCTGATCTCGGAAGCTAAGCAGGGTCGGGCCTGGTTAGTACTTGGATGGGAGACCGCCTGGGAATACCAGGTGCTGTAAGCTTTTTAGTTTACTTAACTAATGTTCTAACCTTTTAAATAGGCCGTTTTTGGCAGCAGATTTCGCTTACGGCCATACCACTTTGAGAACGCCCGATCTCGTCTGATCTCGGAAGCTAAGCAGGGTCGGGCCTGGTTAGTACTTGGATGGGAGACCGCCTGGGAATACCAGGTGCTGTAAGCTTTTTTGGTTTAAAAAAAAAAAAAAAAAAAAAGAGTCTAAGGTTTTCATCAAAAATCCTGAAATAGTCTCTGCGTTTCTTCAAAAAGCCAGGTCTTGTAGCAGAGTCAAAGTCTATGCATTTCTTCAAAAGGCCCGTTTTTGGCAGCAGATTTCGCTTACGGCCATACCACTTTGAGAACGCCCGATCTCGTCTGATCTCGGAAGCTAAGCAGGGTCGGGCCTGGTTAGTACTTGGATGGGAGACCGCCTGGGAATACCAGGTGCTGTAAGCTTTTTAGTTTACTTAACTAATGTTCTAACCTTTTAAATAGGCCGTTTTTGGCAGCAGATTTCGCTTACGGCCATACCACTTTGAGAACGCCCGATCTCGTCTGATCTCGGAAGCTAAGCAGGGTCGGGCCTGGTTAGTACTTGGATGGGAGACCGCCTGGGAATACCAGGTGCTGTAAGCTTTTTTGGTTTAAAAAAAAAAAAAAAAAAAAAGAGTCTAAGGTTTTCATCAAAAATCCTGAAATAGTCTCTGCGTTTCTTCAAAAAGCCAGGTCTTGTAGCAGAGTCAAAGTCTATGCATTTCTTCAAAAGGCCCGTTTTTGGCAGCAGATTTCGCTTACGGCCATACCACTTTGAGAACGCCCGATCTCGTCTGATCTCGGAAGCTAAGCAGGGTCGGGCCTGGTTAGTACTTGGATGGGAGACCGCCTGGGAATACCAGGTGCTGTAAGCTTTTTTGGTTAAAAAAAAAAAAAAAAAAAAAAGAGTCTAAGGTTTTCATCAAAAATCCTGAAATAGTCTCTGAGTTTCTTCAAAAAGCCAGGTCTTGTAGCAGAGTCAAAGTCTATGCATTTCTTCAAAAGGCCCGTTTTTGGCAGCAGATTTCGCTTACGGCCATACCACTTTGAGAACGCCCGATCTCGTCTGATCTCGGAAGCTAAGCAGGGTCGGGCCTGGTTAGTACTTGGATGGGAGACCGCCTGGGAATACCAGGTGCTGTAAGCTTTTTAGTTTACTTAACTAATGTTCTAACCTTTTAAATAGGCCGTTTTTGGCAGCAGATTTCGCTTACGGCCATACCACTTTGAGAACGCCCGATCTCGTCTGATCTCGGAAGCTAAGCAGGGTCGGGCCTGGTTAGTACTTGGATGGGAGACCGCCTGGGAATACCAGGTGCTGTAAGCTTTTTTGGTTTAAAAAAAAAAAAAAAAAAAAAGAGTCTAAGGTTTTCATCAAAAATCCTGAAATAGTCTCTGCGTTTCTTCAAAAAGCCAGGTCTTGTAGCAGAGTCAAAGTCTATGCATTTCTTCAAAAGGCCCGTTTTTGGCAGCAGATTTCGCTTACGGCCATACCACTTTGAGAACGCCCGATCTCGTCTGATCTCGGAAGCTAAGCAGGGTCGGGCCTGGTTAGTACTTGGATGGGAGACCGCCTGGGAATACCAGGTGCTGTAAGCTTTTTTGGTAAAAAAAAAAAAAAAAAAAAAAAGAGTCTAAGGTTTTCATCAAAAATCCTGAAATAGTCTCTGAGTTTCTTCAAAAAGCCAGGTCTTGTAGCAGAGTCAAAGTCTATGCATTTCTTCAAAAGGCCCGTTTTTGGCAGCAGATTTCGCTTACGGCCATACCACTTTGAGAACGCCCGATCTCGTCTGATCTCGGAAGCTAAGCAGGGTCGGGCCTGGTTAGTACTTGGATGGGAGACCGCCTGGGAATACCAGGTGCTGTAAGCTTTTTTGGTTAAAAAAAAAAAAAAAAAAAAAAGAGTCTAAGGTTTTCATCAAAAATCCTGAAATAGTCTCTGAGTTTCTTCAAAAAGCCAGGTCTTGTAGCAGAGTCAAAGTCTATGCATTTCTTCAAAAGGCCCGTTTTTGGCAGCAGATTTCGCTTACGGCCATACCACTTTGAGAACGCCCGATCTCGTCTGATCTCGGAAGCTAAGCAGGGTCGGGCCTGGTTAGTACTTGGATGGGAGACCGCCTGGGAATACCAGGTGCTGTAAGCTTTTTAGTTTACTTAACTAATGTTCTAACCTTTTAAATAGGCCGTTTTTGGCAGCAGATTTCGCTTACGGCCATACCACTTTGAGAACGCCCGATCTCGTCTGATCTCGGAAGCTAAGCAGGGTCGGGCCTGGTTAGTACTTGGATGGGAGACCGCCTGGGAATACCAGGTGCTGTAAGCTTTTTTGGTTTAAAAAAAAAAAAAAAAAAAAAGAGTCTAAGGTTTTCATCAAAAATCCTGAAATAGTCTCTGCGTTTCTTCAAAAAGCCAGGTCTTGTAGCAGAGTCAAAGTCTATGCATTTCTTCAAAAGGCCCGTTTTTGGCAGCAGATTTCGCTTACGGCCATACCACTTTGAGAACGCCCGATCTCGTCTGATCTCGGAAGCTAAGCAGGGTCGGGCCTGGTTAGTACTTGGATGGGAGACCGCCTGGGAATACCAGGTGCTGTAAGCTTTTTAGTTTACTTAACTAATGTTCTAACCTTTTAAATAGGCCGTTTTTGGCAGCAGATTTCGCTTACGGCCATACCACTTTGAGAACGCCCGATCTCGTCTGATCTCGGAAGCTAAGCAGGGTCGGGCCTGGTTAGTACTTGGATGGGAGACCGCCTGGGAATACCAGGTGCTGTAAGCTTTTTTGGTTTAAAAAAAAAAAAAAAAAAAAAGAGTCTAAGGTTTTCATCAAAAATCCTGAAATAGTCTCTGCGTTTCTTCAAAAAGCCAGGTCTTGTAGCAGAGTCAAAGTCTATGCATTTCTTCAAAAGGCCCGTTTTTGGCAGCAGATTTCGCTTACGGCCATACCACTTTGAGAACGCCCGATCTCGTCTGATCTCGGAAGCTAAGCAGGGTCGGGCCTGGTTAGTACTTGGATGGGAGACCGCCTGGGAATACCAGGTGCTGTAAGCTTTTTTGGTTAAAAAAAAAAAAAAAAAAAAAAGAGTCTAAGGTTTTCATCAAAAATCCTGAAATAGTCTCTGAGTTTCTTCAAAAAGCCAGGTCTTGTAGCAGAGTCAAAGTCTATGCATTTCTTCAAAAGGCCCGTTTTTGGCAGCAGATTTCGCTTACGGCCATACCACTTTGAGAACGCCCGATCTCGTCTGATCTCGGAAGCTAAGCAGGGTCGGGCCTGGTTAGTACTTGGATGGGAGACCGCCTGGGAATACCAGGTGCTGTAAGCTTTTTTGGTTTAAAAAAAAAAAAAAAAAAAAAGAGTCTAAGGTTTTCATCAAAAATCCTGAAATAGTCTCTGCGTTTCTTCAAAAAGCCAGGTCTTGTAGCAGAGTCAAAGTCTATGCATTTCTTCAAAAGGCCCGTTTTTGGCAGCAGATTTCGCTTACGGCCATACCACTTTGAGAACGCCCGATCTCGTCTGATCTCGGAAGCTAAGCAGGGTCGGGCCTGGTTAGTACTTGGATGGGAGACCGCCTGGGAATACCAGGTGCTGTAAGCTTTTTTGGTTAAAAAAAAAAAAAAAAAAAAAAGAGTCTAAGGTTTTCATCAAAAATCCTGAAATAGTCTCTGCGTTTCTTCAAAAAGCCAGGTCTTGTAGCAGAGTCAAAGTCTATGCATTTCTTCAAAAGGCCCGTTTTTGGCAGCAGATTTCGCTTACGGCCATACCACTTTGAGAACGCCCGATCTCGTCTGATCTCGGAAGCTAAGCAGGGTCGGGCCTGGTTAGTACTTGGATGGGAGACCGCCTGGGAATACCAGGTGCTGTAAGCTTTTTTGGTTAAAAAAAAAAAAAAAAAAAAAGAGTCTAAGGTTTTCATCAAAAATCCTGAAATAGTCTCTGAGTTTCTTCAAAAAGCCAGGTCTTGTAGCAGAGTCAAAGTCTATGCATTTCTTCAAAAGGCCCGTTTTTGGCAGCAGATTTCGCTTACGGCCATACCACTTTGAGAACGCCCGATCTCGTCTGATCTCGGAAGCTAAGCAGGGTCGGGCCTGGTTAGTACTTGGATGGGAGACCGCCTGGGAATACCAGGTGCTGTAAGCTTTTTAGTTTACTTAACTAATGTTCTAACCTTTTAAATAGGCCGTTTTTGGCAGCAGATTTCGCTTACGGCCATACCACTTTGAGAACGCCCGATCTCGTCTGATCTCGGAAGCTAAGCAGGGTCGGGCCTGGTTAGTACTTGGATGGGAGACCGCCTGGGAATACCAGGTGCTGTAAGCTTTTTTGGTTTAAAAAAAAAAAAAAAAAAAAGAGTCTAAGGTTTTCATCAAAAATCCTGAAATAGTCTCTGCGTTTCTTCAAAAAGCCAGGTCTTGTAGCAGAGTCAAAGTCTATGCATTTCTTCAAAAGGCCCGTTTTTGGCAGCAGATTTCGCTTACGGCCATACCACTTTGAGAACGCCCGATCTCGTCTGATCTCGGAAGCTAAGCAGGGTCGGGCCTGGTTAGTACTTGGATGGGAGACCGCCTGGGAATACCAGGTGCTGTAAGCTTTTTAGTTTACTTAACTAATGTTCTAACCTTTTAAATAGGCCGTTTTTGGCAGCAGATTTCGCTTACGGCCATACCACTTTGAGAACGCCCGATCTCGTCTGATCTCGGAAGCTAAGCAGGGTCGGGCCTGGTTAGTACTTGGATGGGAGACCGCCTGGGAATACCAGGTGCTGTAAGCTTTTTTGGTTTAAAAAAAAAAAAAAAAAAAAAAGAGTCTAAGGTTTTCATCAAAAATCCTGAAATAGTCTCTGCGTTTCTTCAAAAAGCCAGGTCTTGTAGCAGAGTCAAAGTCTATGCATTTCTTCAAAAGGCCCGTTTTTGGCAGCAGATTTCGCTTACGGCCATACCACTTTGAGAACGCCCGATCTCGTCTGATCTCGGAAGCTAAGCAGGGTCGGGCCTGGTTAGTACTTGGATGGGAGACCGCCTGGGAATACCAGGTGCTGTAAGCTTTTTTGGTTAAAAAAAAAAAAAAAAAAAAAAGAGTCTAAGGTTTTCATCAAAAATCCTGAAATAGTCTCTGAGTTTCTTCAAAAAGCCAGGTCTTGTAGCAGAGTCAAAGTCTATGCATTTCTTCAAAAGGCCCGTTTTTGGCAGCAGATTTCGCTTACGGCCATACCACTTTGAGAACGCCCGATCTCGTCTGATCTCGGAAGCTAAGCAGGGTCGGGCCTGGTTAGTACTTGGATGGGAGACCGCCTGGGAATACCAGGTGCTGTAAGCTTTTTAGTTTACTTAACTAATGTTCTAACCTTTTAAATAGGCCGTTTTTGGCAGCAGATTTCGCTTACGGCCATACCACTTTGAGAACGCCCGATCTCGTCTGATCTCGGAAGCTAAGCAGGGTCGGGCCTGGTTAGTACTTGGATGGGAGACCGCCTGGGAATACCAGGTGCTGTAAGCTTTTTTGGTTTAAAAAAAAAAAAAAAAAAAAAGAGTCTAAGGTTTTCATCAAAAATCCTGAAATAGTCTCTGCGTTTCTTCAAAAAGCCAGGTCTTGTAGCAGAGTCAAAGTCTATGCATTTCTTCAAAAGGCCCGTTTTTGGCAGCAGATTTCGCTTACGGCCATACCACTTTGAGAACGCCCGATCTCGTCTGATCTCGGAAGCTAAGCAGGGTCGGGCCTGGTTAGTACTTGGATGGGAGACCGCCTGGGAATACCAGGTGCTGTAAGCTTTTTTGGTAAAAAAAAAAAAAAAAAAAAAAAGAGTCTAAGGTTTTCATCAAAAATCCTGAAATAGTCTCTGAGTTTCTTCAAAAAGCCAGGTCTTGTAGCAGAGTCAAAGTCTATGCATTTCTTCAAAAGGCCCGTTTTTGGCAGCAGATTTCGCTTACGGCCATACCACTTTGAGAACGCCCGATCTCGTCTGATCTCGGAAGCTAAGCAGGGTCGGGCCTGGTTAGTACTTGGATGGGAGACCGCCTGGGAATACCAGGTGCTGTAAGCTTTTTTGGTTAAAAAAAAAAAAAAAAAAAAAAGAGTCTAAGGTTTTCATCAAAAATCCTGAAATAGTCTCTGAGTTTCTTCAAAAAGCCAGGTCTTGTAGCAGAGTCAAAGTCTATGCATTTCTTCAAAAGGCCCGTTTTTGGCAGCAGATTTCGCTTACGGCCATACCACTTTGAGAACGCCCGATCTCGTCTGATCTCGGAAGCTAAGCAGGGTCGGGCCTGGTTAGTACTTGGATGGGAGACCGCCTGGGAATACCAGGTGCTGTAAGCTTTTTAGTTTACTTAACTAATGTTCTAACCTTTTAAATAGGCCGTTTTTGGCAGCAGATTTCGCTTACGGCCATACCACTTTGAGAACGCCCGATCTCGTCTGATCTCGGAAGCTAAGCAGGGTCGGGCCTGGTTAGTACTTGGATGGGAGACCGCCTGGGAATACCAGGTGCTGTAAGCTTTTTTGGTTTAAAAAAAAAAAAAAAAAAAAAGAGTCTAAGGTTTTCATCAAAAATCCTGAAATAGTCTCTGCGTTTCTTCAAAAAGCCAGGTCTTGTAGCAGAGTCAAAGTCTATGCATTTCTTCAAAAGGCCCGTTTTTGGCAGCAGATTTCGCTTACGGCCATACCACTTTGAGAACGCCCGATCTCGTCTGATCTCGGAAGCTAAGCAGGGTCGGGCCTGGTTAGTACTTGGATGGGAGACCGCCTGGGAATACCAGGTGCTGTAAGCTTTTTAGTTTACTTAACTAATGTTCTAACCTTTTAAATAGGCCGTTTTTGGCAGCAGATTTCGCTTACGGCCATACCACTTTGAGAACGCCCGATCTCGTCTGATCTCGGAAGCTAAGCAGGGTCGGGCCTGGTTAGTACTTGGATGGGAGACCGCCTGGGAATACCAGGTGCTGTAAGCTTTTTTGGTTTAAAAAAAAAAAAAAAAAAAAAAGAGTCTAAGGTTTTCATCAAAAATCCTGAAATAGTCTCTGCGTTTCTTCAAAAAGCCAGGTCTTGTAGCAGAGTCAAAGTCTATGCATTTCTTCAAAAGGCCCGTTTTTGGCAGCAGATTTCGCTTACGGCCATACCACTTTGAGAACGCCCGATCTCGTCTGATCTCGGAAGCTAAGCAGGGTCGGGCCTGGTTAGTACTTGGATGGGAGACCGCCTGGGAATACCAGGTGCTGTAAGCTTTTTTGGTTAAAAAAAAAAAAAAAAAAAAAAGAGTCTAAGGTTTTCATCAAAAATCCTGAAATAGTCTCTGAGTTTCTTCAAAAAGCCAGGTCTTGTAGCAGAGTCAAAGTCTATGCATTTCTTCAAAAGGCCCGTTTTTGGCAGCAGATTTCGCTTACGGCCATACCACTTTGAGAACGCCCGATCTCGTCTGATCTCGGAAGCTAAGCAGGGTCGGGCCTGGTTAGTACTTGGATGGGAGACCGCCTGGGAATACCAGGTGCTGTAAGCTTTTTTGGTTTAAAAAAAAAAAAAAAAAAAAAGAGTCTAAGGTTTTCATCAAAAATCCTGAAATAGTCTCTGCGTTTCTTCAAAAAGCCAGGTCTTGTAGCAGAGTCAAAGTCTATGCATTTCTTCAAAAGGCCCGTTTTTGGCAGCAGATTTCGCTTACGGCCATACCACTTTGAGAACGCCCGATCTCGTCTGATCTCGGAAGCTAAGCAGGGTCGGGCCTGGTTAGTACTTGGATGGGAGACCGCCTGGGAATACCAGGTGCTGTAAGCTTTTTTGGTTAAAAAAAAAAAAAAAAAAAAAAGAGTCTAAGGTTTTCATCAAAAATCCTGAAATAGTCTCTGCGTTTCTTCAAAAAGCCAGGTCTTGTAGCAGAGTCAAAGTCTATGCATTTCTTCAAAAGGCCCGTTTTTGGCAGCAGATTTCGCTTACGGCCATACCACTTTGAGAACGCCCGATCTCGTCTGATCTCGGAAGCTAAGCAGGGTCGGGCCTGGTTAGTACTTGGATGGGAGACCGCCTGGGAATACCAGGTGCTGTAAGCTTTTTAGTTTACTTAACTAATGTTCTAACCTTTTAAATAGGCCGTTTTTGGCAGCAGATTTCACTTACGGCCATACCACTTTGAGAACGCCCGATCTCGTCTGATCTCGGAAGCTAAGCAGGGTCGGGCCTGGTTAGTACTTGGATGGGAGACCGCCTGGGAATACCAGGTGCTGTAAGCTTTTTTGGTTTAAAAAAAAAAAAAAAAAAAAAAGAGTCTAAGGTTTTCATCAAAAATCCTGAAATAGTCTCTGCGTTTCTTCAAAAAGCCAGGTCTTGTAGCAGAGTCAAAGTCTATGCATTTCTTCAAAAGGCCCGTTTTTGGCAGCAGATTTCGCTTACGGCCATACCACTTTGAGAACGCCCGATCTCGTCTGATCTCGGAAGCTAAGCAGGGTCGGGCCTGGTTAGTACTTGGATGGGAGACCGCCTGGGAATACCAGGTGCTGTAAGCTTTTTTGGTTAAAAAAAAAAAAAAAAAAAAAAGAGTCTAAGGTTTTCATCAAAAATCCTGAAATAGTCTCTGAGTTTCTTCAAAAAGCCAGGTCTTGTAGCAGAGTCAAAGTCTATGCATTTCTTCAAAAGGCCCGTTTTTGGCAGCAGATTTCGCTTACGGCCATACCACTTTGAGAACGCCCGATCTCGTCTGATCTCGGAAGCTAAGCAGGGTCGGGCCTGGTTAGTACTTGGATGGGAGACCGCCTGGGAATACCAGGTGCTGTAAGCTTTTTAGTTTACTTAACTAATGTTCTAACCTTTTAAATAGGCCGTTTTTGGCAGCAGATTTCGCTTACGGCCATACCACTTTGAGAACGCCCGATCTCGTCTGATCTCGGAAGCTAAGCAGGGTCGGGCCTGGTTAGTACTTGGATGGGAGACCGCCTGGGAATACCAGGTGCTGTAAGCTTTTTTGGTTTAAAAAAAAAAAAAAAAAAAAAGAGTCTAAGGTTTTCATCAAAAATCCTGAAATAGTCTCTGCGTTTCTTCAAAAAGCCAGGTCTTGTAGCAGAGTCAAAGTCTATGCATTTCTTCAAAAGGCCCGTTTTTGGCAGCAGATTTCGCTTACGGCCATACCACTTTGAGAACGCCCGATCTCGTCTGATCTCGGAAGCTAAGCAGGGTCGGGCCTGGTTAGTACTTGGATGGGAGACCGCCTGGGAATACCAGGTGCTGTAAGCTTTTTTGGTTAAAAAAAAAAAAAAAAAAAAAAGAGTCTAAGGTTTTCATCAAAAATCCTGAAATAGTCTCTGAGTTTCTTCAAAAAGCCAGGTCTTGTAGCAGAGTCAAAGTCTATGCATTTCTTCAAAAGGCCCGTTTTTGGCAGCAGATTTCGCTTACGGCCATACCACTTTGAGAACGCCCGATCTCGTCTGATCTCGGAAGCTAAGCAGGGTCGGGCCTGGTTAGTACTTGGATGGGAGACCGCCTGGGAATACCAGGTGCTGTAAGCTTTTTTGGTTAAAAAAAAAAAAAAAAAAAAAGAGTCTAAGGTTTTCATCAAAAATCCTGAAATAGTCTCTGAGTTTCTTCAAAAAGCCAGGTCTTGTAGCAGAGTCAAAGTCTATGCATTTCTTCAAAAGGCCCGTTTTTGGCAGCAGATTTCGCTTACGGCCATACCACTTTGAGAACGCCCGATCTCGTCTGATCTCGGAAGCTAAGCAGGGTCGGGCCTGGTTAGTACTTGGATGGGAGACCGCCTGGGAATACCAGGTGCTGTAAGCTTTTTTGGTTTAAAAAAAAAAAAAAAAAAAAAGAGTCTAAGGTTTTCATCAAAAATCCTGAAATAGTCTCTGCGTTTCTTCAAAAAGCCAGGTCTTGTAGCAGAGTCAAAGTCTATGCATTTCTTCAAAAGGCCCGTTTTTGGCAGCAGATTTCGCTTACGGCCATACCACTTTGAGAACGCCCGATCTCGTCTGATCTCGGAAGCTAAGCAGGGTCGGGCCTGGTTAGTACTTGGATGGGAGACCGCCTGGGAATACCAGGTGCTGTAAGCTTTTTAGTTTACTTAACTAATGTTCTAACCTTTTAAATAGGCCGTTTTTGGCAGCAGATTTCGCTTACGGCCATACCACTTTGAGAACGCCCGATCTCGTCTGATCTCGGAAGCTAAGCAGGGTCGGGCCTGGTTAGTACTTGGATGGGAGACCGCCTGGGAATACCAGGTGCTGTAAGCTTTTTTGGTTTAAAAAAAAAAAAAAAAAAAAAAGAGTCTAAGGTTTTCATCAAAAATCCTGAAATAGTCTCTGCGTTTCTTCAAAAAGCCAGGTCTTGTAGCAGAGTCAAAGTCTATGCATTTCTTCAAAAGGCCCGTTTTTGGCAGCAGATTTCGCTTACGGCCATACCACTTTGAGAACGCCCGATCTCGTCTGATCTCGGAAGCTAAGCAGGGTCGGGCCTGGTTAGTACTTGGATGGGAGACCGCCTGGGAATACCAGGTGCTGTAAGCTTTTTTGGTTTAAAAAAAAAAAAAAAAAAAAAGAGTCTAAGGTTTTCATCAAAAATCCTGAAATAGTCTCTGCGTTTCTTCAAAAAGCCAGGTCTTGTAGCAGAGTCAAAGTCTATGCATTTCTTCAAAAGGCCCGTTTTTGGCAGCAGATTTCGCTTACGGCCATACCACTTTGAGAACGCCCGATCTCGTCTGATCTCGGAAGCTAAGCAGGGTCGGGCCTGGTTAGTACTTGGATGGGAGACCGCCTGGGAATACCAGGTGCTGTAAGCTTTTTAGTTTACTTAACTAATGTTCTAACCTTTTAAATAGGCCGTTTTTGGCAGCAGATTTCGCTTACGGCCATACCACTTTGAGAACGCCCGATCTCGTCTGATCTCGGAAGCTAAGCAGGGTCGGGCCTGGTTAGTACTTGGATGGGAGACCGCCTGGGAATACCAGGTGCTGTAAGCTTTTTAGTTTACTTAACTAATGTTCTAACCTTTTAAATAGGCCGTTTTTGGCAGCAGATTTCGCTTACGGCCATACCACTTTGAGAACGCCCGATCTCGTCTGATCTCGGAAGCTAAGCAGGGTCGGGCCTGGTTAGTACTTGGATAGGAGACCGCCTGGGAATACCAGGTGCTGTAAGCTTTTTTGGTTTAAAAAAAAAAAAAAAAAAAAAGAGTCTAAGGTTTTCATCAAAAATCCTGAAATAGTCTCTGCGTTTCTTCAAAAAGCCAGGTCTTGTAGCAGAGTCAAAGTCTATGCATTTCTTCAAAAGGCCCGTTTTTGGCAGCAGATTTCGCTTACGGCCATACCACTTTGAGAACGCCCGATCTCGTCTGATCTCGGAAGCTAAGCAGGGTCGGGCCTGGTTAGTACTTGGATGGGAGACCGCCTGGGAATACCAGGTGCTGTAAGCTTTTTAGTTTACTTAACTAATGTTCTAACCTTTTAAATAGGCCGTTTTTGGCAGCAGATTTCGCTTACGGCCATACCACTTTGAGAACGCCCGATCTCGTCTGATCTCGGAAGCTAAGCAGGGTCGGGCCTGGTTAGTACTTGGATGGGAGACCGCCTGGGAATACCAGGTGCTGTAAGCTTTTTTGGTTTAAAAAAAAAAAAAAAAAAAAAGAGTCTAAGGTTTTCATCAAAAATCCTGAAATAGTCTCTGCGTTTCTTCAAAAAGCCAGGTCTTGTAGCAGAGTCAAAGTCTATGCATTTCTTCAAAAGGCCCGTTTTTGGCAGCAGATTTCGCTTACGGCCATACCACTTTGAGAACGCCCGATCTCGTCTGATCTCGGAAGCTAAGCAGGGTCGGGCCTGGTTAGTACTTGGATGGGAGACCGCCTGGGAATACCAGGTGCTGTAAGCTTTTTAGTTTACTTAACTAATGTTCTAACCTTTTAAATAGGCCGTTTTTGGCAGCAGATTTCGCTTACGGCCATACCACTTTGAGAACGCCCGATCTCGTCTGATCTCGGAAGCTAAGCAGGGTCGGGCCTGGTTAGTACTTGGATGGGAGACCGCCTGGGAATACCAGGTGCTGTAAGCTTTTTTGGTTTAAAAAAAAAAAAAAAAAAAAGAGTCTAAGGTTTTCATCAAAAATCCTGAAATAGTCTCTGCGTTTCTTCAAAAAGCCAGGTCTTGTAGCAGAGTCAAAGTCTATGCATTTCTTCAAAAGGCCCGTTTTTGGCAGCAGATTTCGCTTACGGCCATACCACTTTGAGAACGCCCGATCTCGTCTGATCTCGGAAGCTAAGCAGGGTCGGGCCTGGTTAGTACTTGGATGGGAGACCGCCTGGGAATACCAGGTGCTGTAAGCTTTTTTGGTTAAAAAAAAAAAAAAAAAAAAAAGAGTCTAAGGTTTTCATCAAAAATCCTGAAATAGTCTCTGAGTTTCTTCAAAAAGCCAGGTCTTGTAGCAGAGTCAAAGTCTATGCATTTCTTCAAAAGGCCCGTTTTTGGCAGCAGATTTCGCTTACGGCCATACCACTTTGAGAACGCCCGATCTCGTCTGATCTCGGAAGCTAAGCAGGGTCGGGCCTGGTTAGTACTTGGATGGGAGACCGCCTGGGAATACCAGGTGCTGTAAGCTTTTTAGTTTACTTAACTAATGTTCTAACCTTTTAAATAGGCCGTTTTTGGCAGCAGATTTCGCTTACGGCCATACCACTTTGAGAACGCCCGATCTCGTCTGATCTCGGAAGCTAAGCAGGGTCGGGCCTGGTTAGTACTTGGATGGGAGACCGCCTGGGAATACCAGGTGCTGTAAGCTTTTTTGGTTTAAAAAAAAAAAAAAAAAAAAGAGTCTAAGGTTTTCATCAAAAATCCTGAAATAGTCTCTGCGTTTCTTCAAAAAGCCAGGTCTTGTAGCAGAGTCAAAGTCTATGCATTTCTTCAAAAGGCCCGTTTTTGGCAGCAGATTTCGCTTACGGCCATACCACTTTGAGAACGCCCGATCTCGTCTGATCTCGGAAGCTAAGCAGGGTCGGGCCTGGTTAGTACTTGGATGGGAGACCGCCTGGGAATACCAGGTGCTGTAAGCTTTTTTGGTTAAAAAAAAAAAAAAAAAAAAAGAGTCTAAGGTTTTCATCAAAAATCCTGAAATAGTCTCTGAGTTTCTTCAAAAAGCCAGGTCTTGTAGCAGAGTCAAAGTCTATGCATTTCTTCAAAAGGCCCGTTTTTGGCAGCAGATTTCGCTTACGGCCATACCACTTTGAGAACGCCCGATCTCGTCTGATCTCGGAAGCTAAGCAGGGTCGGGCCTGGTTAGTACTTGGATGGGAGACCGCCTGGGAATACCAGGTGCTGTAAGCTTTTTTGGTTAAAAAAAAAAAAAAAAAAAAAAGAGTCTAAGGTTTTCATCAAAAATCCTGAAATAGTCTCTGAGTTTCTTCAAAAAGCCAGGTCTTGTAGCAGAGTCAAAGTCTATGCATTTCTTCAAAAGGCCCGTTTTTGGCAGCAGATTTCGCTTACGGCCATACCACTTTGAGAACGCCCGATCTCGTCTGATCTCGGAAGCTAAGCAGGGTCGGGCCTGGTTAGTACTTGGATGGGAGACCGCCTGGGAATACCAGGTGCTGTAAGCTTTTTTGGTTTAAAAAAAAAAAAAAAAAAAAAGAGTCTAAGGTTTTCATCAAAAATCCTGAAATAGTCTCTGCGTTTCTTCAAAAAGCCAGGTCTTGTAGCAGAGTCAAAGTCTATGCATTTCTTCAAAAGGCCCGTTTTTGGCAGCAGATTTCGCTTACGGCCATACCACTTTGAGAACGCCCGATCTCGTCTGATCTCGGAAGCTAAGCAGGGTCGGGCCTGGTTAGTACTTGGATGGGAGACCGCCTGGGAATACCAGGTGCTGTAAGCTTTTTAGTTTACTTAACTAATGTTCTAACCTTTTAAATAGGCCGTTTTTGGCAGCAGATTTCGCTTACGGCCATACCACTTTGAGAACGCCCGATCTCGTCTGATCTCGGAAGCTAAGCAGGGTCGGGCCTGGTTAGTACTTGGATGGGAGACCGCCTGGGAATACCAGGTGCTGTAAGCTTTTTTGGTTTAAAAAAAAAAAAAAAAAAAAAGAGTCTAAGGTTTTCATCAAAAATCCTGAAATAGTCTCTGCGTTTCTTCAAAAAGCCAGGTCTTGTAGCAGAGTCAAAGTCTATGCATTTCTTCAAAAGGCCCGTTTTTGGCAGCAGATTTCGCTTACGGCCATACCACTTTGAGAACGCCCGATCTCGTCTGATCTCGGAAGCTAAGCAGGGTCGGGCCTGGTTAGTACTTGGATGGGAGACCGCCTGGGAATACCAGGTGCTGTAAGCTTTTTTGGTTTAAAAAAAAAAAAAAAAAAAAGAGTCTAAGGTTTTCATCAAAAATCCTGAAATAGTCTCTGCGTTTCTTCAAAAAGCCAGGTCTTGTAGCAGAGTCAAAGTCTATGCATTTCTTCAAAAGGCCCGTTTTTGGCAGCAGATTTCGCTTACGGCCATACCACTTTGAGAACGCCCGATCTCGTCTGATCTCGGAAGCTAAGCAGGGTCGGGCCTGGTTAGTACTTGGATGGGAGACCGCCTGGGAATACCAGGTGCTGTAAGCTTTTTAGTTTACTTAACTAATGTTCTAACCTTTTAAATAAATAGGCCGTTTTTGGCAGCAGATTTCGCTTACGGCCATACCACTTTGAGAACGCCCGATCTCGTCTGATCTCGGAAGCTAAGCAGGGTCGGGCCTGGTTAGTACTTGGATGGGAGACCGCCTGGGAATACCAGGTGCTGTAAGCTTTTTAGTTTACTTAACTAATGTTCTAACCTTTTAAATAGGCCGTTTTTGGCAGCAGATTTCGCTTACGGCCATACCACTTTGAGAACGCCCGATCTCGTCTGATCTCGGAAGCTAAGCAGGGTCGGGCCTGGTTAGTACTTGGATAGGAGACCGCCTGGGAATACCAGGTGCTGTAAGCTTTTTTGGTTTAAAAAAAAAAAAAAAAAAAAAGAGTCTAAGGTTTTCATCAAAAATCCTGAAATAGTCTCTGCGTTTCTTCAAAAAGCCAGGTCTTGTAGCAGAGTCAAAGTCTATGCATTTCTTCAAAAGGCCCGTTTTTGGCAGCAGATTTCGCTTACGGCCATACCACTTTGAGAACGCCCGATCTCGTCTGATCTCGGAAGCTAAGCAGGGTCGGGCCTGGTTAGTACTTGGATGGGAGACCGCCTGGGAATACCAGGTGCTGTAAGCTTTTTAGTTTACTTAACTAATGTTCTAACCTTTTAAATAGGCCGTTTTTGGCAGCAGATTTCGCTTACGGCCATACCACTTTGAGAACGCCCGATCTCGTCTGATCTCGGAAGCTAAGCAGGGTCGGGCCTGGTTAGTACTTGGATGGGAGACCGCCTGGGAATACCAGGTGCTGTAAGCTTTTTTGGTTTAAAAAAAAAAAAAAAAAAAAAGAGTCTAAGGTTTTCATCAAAAATCCTGAAATAGTCTCTGCGTTTCTTCAAAAAGCCAGGTCTTGTAGCAGAGTCAAAGTCTATGCATTTCTTCAAAAGGCCCGTTTTTGGCAGCAGATTTCGCTTACGGCCATACCACTTTGAGAACGCCCGATCTCGTCTGATCTCGGAAGCTAAGCAGGGTCGGGCCTGGTTAGTACTTGGATGGGAGACCGCCTGGGAATACCAGGTGCTGTAAGCTTTTTAGTTTACTTAACTAATGTTCTAACCTTTTAAATAGGCCGTTTTTGGCAGCAGATTTCGCTTACGGCCATACCACTTTGAGAACGCCCGATCTCGTCTGATCTCGGAAGCTAAGCAGGGTCGGGCCTGGTTAGTACTTGGATGGGAGACCGCCTGGGAATACCAGGTGCTGTAAGCTTTTTTGGTTTAAAAAAAAAAAAAAAAAAAAAGAGTCTAAGGTTTTCATCAAAAATCCTGAAATAGTCTCTGCGTTTCTTCAAAAAGCCAGGTCTTGTAGCAGAGTCAAAGTCTATGCATTTCTTCAAAAGGCCCGTTTTTGGCAGCAGATTTCGCTTACGGCCATACCACTTTGAGAACGCCCGATCTCGTCTGATCTCGGAAGCTAAGCAGGGTCGGGCCTGGTTAGTACTTGGATGGGAGACCGCCTGGGAATACCAGGTGCTGTAAGCTTTTTTGGTTAAAAAAAAAAAAAAAAAAAAAAGAGTCTAAGGTTTTCATCAAAAATCCTGAAATAGTCTCTGAGTTTCTTCAAAAAGCCAGGTCTTGTAGCAGAGTCAAAGTCTATGCATTTCTTCAAAAGGCCCGTTTTTGGCAGCAGATTTCGCTTACGGCCATACCACTTTGAGAACGCCCGATCTCGTCTGATCTCGGAAGCTAAGCAGGGTCGGGCCTGGTTAGTACTTGGATGGGAGACCGCCTGGGAATACCAGGTGCTGTAAGCTTTTTAGTTTACTTAACTAATGTTCTAACCTTTTAAATAGGCCGTTTTTGGCAGCAGATTTCGCTTACGGCCATACCACTTTGAGAACGCCCGATCTCGTCTGATCTCGGAAGCTAAGCAGGGTCGGGCCTGGTTAGTACTTGGATGGGAGACCGCCTGGGAATACCAGGTGCTGTAAGCTTTTTTGGTTTAAAAAAAAAAAAAAAAAAAAAAGAGTCTAAGGTTTTCATCAAAAATCCTGAAATAGTCTCTGCGTTTCTTCAAAAAGCCAGGTCTTGTAGCAGAGTCAAAGTCTATGCATTTCTTCAAAAGGCCCGTTTTTGGCAGCAGATTTCGCTTACGGCCATACCACTTTGAGAACGCCCGATCTCGTCTGATCTCGGAAGCTAAGCAGGGTCGGGCCTGGTTAGTACTTGGATGGGAGACCGCCTGGGAATACCAGGTGCTGTAAGCTTTTTAGTTTACTTAACTAATGTTCTAACCTTTTAAATAGGCCGTTTTTGGCAGCAGATTTCGCTTACGGCCATACCACTTTGAGAACGCCCGATCTCGTCTGATCTCGGAAGCTAAGCAGGGTCGGGCCTGGTTAGTACTTGGATGGGAGACCGCCTGGGAATACCAGGTGCTGTAAGCTTTTTTGGTTTAAAAAAAAAAAAAAAAAAAAAAGAGTCTAAGGTTTTCATCAAAAATCCTGAAATAGTCTCTGCGTTTCTTCAAAAAGCCAGGTCTTGTAGCAGAGTCAAAGTCTATGCATTTCTTCAAAAGGCCCGTTTTTGGCAGCAGATTTCGCTTACGGCCATACCACTTTGAGAACGCCCGATCTCGTCTGATCTCGGAAGCTAAGCAGGGTCGGGCCTGGTTAGTACTTGGATGGGAGACCGCCTGGGAATACCAGGTGCTGTAAGCTTTTTAGTTTACTTAACTAATGTTCTAACCTTTTAAATAGGCCGTTTTTGGCAGCAGATTTCGCTTACGGCCATACCACTTTGAGAACGCCCGATCTCGTCTGATCTCGGAAGCTAAGCAGGGTCGGGCCTGGTTAGTACTTGGATGGGAGACCGCCTGGGAATACCAGGTGCTGTAAGCTTTTTTGGTTTAAAAAAAAAAAAAAAAAAAAAAGAGTCTAAGGTTTTCATCAAAAATCCTGAAATAGTCTCTGCGTTTCTTCAAAAAGCCAGGTCTTGTAGCAGAGTCAAAGTCTATGCATTTCTTCAAAAGGCCCGTTTTTGGCAGCAGATTTCGCTTACGGCCATACCACTTTGAGAACGCCCGATCTCGTCTGATCTCGGAAGCTAAGCAGGGTCGGGCCTGGTTAGTACTTGGATGGGAGACCGCCTGGGAATACCAGGTGCTGTAAGCTTTTT
>NW_027639431.1:12500-16087 GCF_949152265.1 Phoxinus phoxinus | reverse complement strand
GTCATCTTCATTTTTATAGCGCTTTTAACCATGTAGATTACAGATTGTTTTGGCTTTATAGCGGTTCTTGAATAAAGTTATTTTCCAGCTAAAGTTAGTTTTGATTAATTCACGTCCGTCGAAAGGATAATTTGTTATTAAATTAGGGGCCGCTAAGACGACACCGTTCTCTCAAACAGACTTTAAACGCGAACCTGTGATAAACGCAGATGCCGCTTGACATCCGGTCCAAAGACACTAAAATTAGCGTAGATGCCATTCTTCTTATGATGTAACGAGTACATCAGGATTTAAGGGAAGTGTTCCCAGTTCCGGCTGACCTAATCTGTGCAGCCTAACATTGAGTTATAGAAGTCTACAATGCATTATGTGAATGCTAGGTCAAAGAGATGTGTCTTTAATCTAGCTTTGAACTGACAGAGTGTGTCTGCTTCCCGGACAATGGTAGGAAGACTGTTCCAAAGTTTTGGTGCAAAAGAAAAGGATCTACCGCCAGCAGTCAAAGGACACCTGCTGGAAAAATAATAGTTTGTGACTGGAAATATTGCAAAGAAAAAGAAAAAAAACAGGTTAACTATTGTCACACAACTAATAAATAGATGTATCATCACTATTATCATCACTTTTCAGCAATGTAGTCAAAGTCACACTTACAAGAAACAAGGAAGTTAAAGCCTAATCACCTCTTGAGTCTCTATAAAGCTGTGGTGACTGCACTGCCCTCTCCCAAGTGTTCACTGTCAATAATTCATATTTCATTTAAAACCCATCACTACCGAGATCACATTGTTTGTTATTGCACACAGGAAAATTACTTCAGCAGGAGTGCAAGAACAGAACATCAACAGATTGTTTGTCTTCATGTAACTGTCATTCAGTACTTTTCTTTTGTGTAAAGAGAACAAATAGAGATGACATAACAAGAAAGAATCAATGAGAGAAACTGTCAGAATTTTCATATTAAAATGGAACAGGGGGGGGGGGGGGGGACACACAAAGGATTTGTTATTCTGGCAGACTGCTCGGTCAGTCGATATGTCCACAGATTATTCAGATTAGTGAGAGGTTTAACTCCACTCATTGACTTGACGAAGGTTTCGTCCGGTTAAAAAGCTGACACAGTCCATTACGAATAACATTCTGCTATTGATTAGTTTATTCCGAGAGAAACTATTCTACATCCCTCTCTCTCTCTCTCGCTCTCTCTCTTTCTCTCTCTGGCTCTCCAGCCTCATTACACAGCTGTCTAAATTATGTGTGTATTATGTAACCTCACAAGGTGCATTTTTATGAGTACATTTAACATTTTTTCTAACTAAATAGTACCAATATGGGTCGGCCAGATGCACTGCTGTATCTGAGTGATTGACTGACTTTGTCAATACCATCAAGGGTTTCACTCAGCATTTAGGCACAAATTCAAAGCTGGGACCAGGGTTGTGCATCATTCAGAATTGAATTAGAAATGCTTTTTAAATCCATATTACTGCAATTTGTAAATAGAAAAGTTGTAAGAAGCTGATGATAGATATAGATAGATGATAGATAGATAGATAGAAGATAGATAGATAGATAGATAGATAGATAGATAGATAGATAGATAGATAGATAGATAGATAGATAGATGGATAGAAAAGTAGTAAGAAGATGATGAATGGATGGATGGATGGATAGAAAAGTAGTAAGAAGATGATGAATGGATGGATGGATGGATGGATGGATGGATGGATGGATGGATGGATATTTCACCTTCGTTTGTGGTGTGGGCAATTCAATTGAAAGCCACACTTGTAAACTCGAATGACTCTGGACTGATCGGGCTCTAGGTAAGAAAAGCAGAGTCTCTGCAGCTTGTAAAAGTTTGCTTTAAAATATAAATACAAGCAGGCACAGCGAACTCCTTTTTTATTAGGTTTATAAAGGTCTATTGATCGATCATTAAGGAACTGTCCAGGTCTCAACGCACAACATGTAGAACCTGTTTGTATAGCTTGCTGAGTAACCAAATAATTTCTCAGCCTCTATTTATTAGAGATGCAAATGCCCTATAGCACGAAGGACAGAATGGATGAGGCATGATATTTGTCAGACTAATGGCCAATTAAGCCCCTCTAAACAAGAAGGTAGGAGATTAGAATCTCGCCGACCCCCTCTGAGACATTAAGTGCGTTTATACACTTTAAAAGTTCGATTTCAGTTAGACTAAAACAATAATTTGTCTTTTTACAATGTTAAGTAAACTGTCCAACCAAAATCATGCCAATTAATCAGACTACAAAAGTAATTCCTTTGCCAAATGATGAGATGATTTAATTAAAAAGAAGGTGTGAAAGACTTGCATAAATTAGACAATAAACTTAAACAATAATACTAAGCAAATAAAAAAATGGCAGCATATCAAATCCTTTTAATATTACTGTCAAAACTTATACTGTCTTTCACCACACAGACAGTCATTCATTCGAACGTCATTCAGCTTCATTTGAAAAAATATGGAACCTTATCTTGAACTCTTTCAACCTTAAATGTAACTGTACATGTAAACGTACAGCATGATAAATCTGTTTTCCCAGTCAAACTTAGAAAATATAGGCCTCTGGGAAGTGTTTTCCAAGACTTTCAGCGATATAGGCCCTTTTAATTTTCAGTCTAAACTGCATTCTGAACAAAATGTATTTATTCTCAGGATGTATTTTCCCAGTGTTTTAGACATTTGACATGGTCTTTTAAATACACATCAACAATTTCTCAGTGACCAACACTTGCAGCTCCACACTGTATCAACTTTTCCCAGCGTGCGTGACCTAAAATAAAACTTTCAACATGGGGGCTCGGTGCACGACTTAGTCCACAAATGTATTGAAACCAGGCCCGTTGCATGTTGCCAAACTATTCTGTGGTTTTCTGGAGTTTAGACGACTCTCCTGTGATCTAAGATGGCTTGGAAATTGGATCTTGGCCTATAATAAGCAGGGCTGGAGAACCGTGGGCCGCCTCAGCCAAAGAACAGAGACATGAATAGGTCCCAGGAACACTGGGTCACACAAAGCCTTGATTGACTGGATCAGATGCTTGGTACGATCAGATACTTGGGCCCGGGTGAAATCAAAGGGAGGTGGGCTCTTTTAAGCACACATCGGGGGGAAAGGGTGGGGGACCGAGGCTCAGTTCTAAAGAGCCGAAAGATCCCGTCGTCTGACGCACTGAAGTCCTGCGGAATCGGAAGGTCAGCGCAGCTTGTCTGAACATGACAAATAATGCCCACAGAAACTGCTAAAGTACTCCAAATCCCGCTAATGTGCTCTGGGATATTAAACCGAGAGAGAGGGAGAGGTTTTTAAGGAAGACGGTAGGTGCAGTCCAATCGTTCTCTTCATTACACCCATGTGGTGACAATTGTAGTGCCCCCTCCTTCCCAATCCCCTCCCCCTTCCATGTTTAGGAGTGGAGGACATCAACATGCACAGCATGTAATGATGTCAAAGAGCTATTTCATGGTGAACGTTTGGTTTGAATTAGAGGCCAGTGGGAGTGCGGACTCTCACACACTCTGGCAGCGTCCCTTTGTTCCTCCCTGATCTGTGGTG
>NW_027639431.1:0-10000 GCF_949152265.1 Phoxinus phoxinus | reverse complement strand
AGATACATTTTGCATTCATTTACATATCTTAATTATTTTTCGCCTCAACAATGCTCGCTTTAGATCTATCTTTTCCATCTACAGTAGATTTGTTTTAAACATGGATTGATTGCCACAATAAATTGAAATGCACAAAAATTAAAGCAGCCATGTTTAGTGTTACATCCCAGCCTGGTACTCCAGCACTCTACTTGACATTCATTTACACAATTTAGGGATAAGTAGTCGGTTTCCAAACTACTTTAATTTGTAGCAGATATAAATATGGATTGAGTTTGAGTACAAAAAAACCCTGAATTACAAATACAGAAACAAAGTGTGTTAAAACACTTCACGCTCTCCCTTATCATAAAAAATAATAAAAGTATTAAGTTTATATATACATATACATAAATTAAATATAATTTTATTAGAAAATATTTTTCAATTATGTTTTAATAACAAAAAAAGAAGAAAGAATAGTCCACAATGCTACTATAAAAATCTGTTAACTTGTAAACTAGGAAAATGTTTTTATTGTAACATCAAATAGGCTATATATGTTTTTAAGTAAAAAGTATAAAAAAACATAACATTATTTTAATTTTACTGTACATTTCTGGCATCCCCATTTGTTTTACAGTGAAATATAAATTGTAATCTTTAATATTATGTCAATCTAATGTTCGTGCTATATGATGGACATTTTAATGACTGTTATTGTTTTATTATATGTGCCTTTTTTTAATGTGCTTTACTTGAGGCTAATTTACAGTTTAGAAATAAGTAATCAATTTCTAAACTACTTTATACTAATAGTACACAAATAAGGGATTATAATAAAGTTTGAACATGAACGAAACATTTAATATGAAATGCAATGCTTCTACAAAATAATACAAAGAAAGTTCAGAATTGAGGATATGCTTTAAAAAATCATCAAAAGTAGAGCTTATACATCAATAAAATTACTTAAAGTTATAGAACAAACTAAATTACACCAAAACGAATTACAAGTCCAACTATTGTGACCTACAATTACAAAACGTCCCTTATTGTGAGGGAGTCAGACCAGCTGTTGTAATGTGGCTAATAGTCCTACACCACGCATATGATTGGGATGGAGTGACCCATATCTGCCACACGCGAGCAGGCTGGTGCTGATCCCCACAGCTCGTCTCCGGTCTCTCTGAGCCGAGTGCACCGCCTGGCCCTGGCTCTCACTTCTGGGCTTGGACGGGCCCCTGACGAGGCTATCTTAAAAATGCTCTAAGATCCTCTGTCCTTTACTGTCTCATTCAAAGCGCCACGTTTTTAATATTCAGCACTGCAAGATGGTGGGAGCATTTGTTCCGGCCGCCACATTAAAATAGCTCACACTCTCACTGATGAACTTGAGGCTCCAAAAGTGGGGCTATGAATTTATCATAACAAGGTCACAAAGAACAATATTTGCATGTATGGATTTAAACACAGTGATAATGAAATGCAGTCTTATACATCAGGAGAGGCGACAAATAAGTCTGTGTGGTGGTTTGGGGTGTAATTCATAATCTGTGTCCTTGTATATTTATCTCACAGTCTAGAACACGTACATACGAACCCACATACACGTGACAGTGGTGCAGCCGAACACATACTCATGCATGCACACACACACACACACAAATGAGGTGGGATAAGGAGCAGGTTAAGTATTTCTCCATTAGAGGAGCAGTCGTCAGGTTGCCAATGTGTCTAAACACACACACACACACACACACACACACACACACACACACACACACACACACACACACACACACACACACACACACACACACACACAAAGGTGCATACATTTCATTTAAAGAAACAGCTTATGGGGACAATTAAATCAGAACCTTGAAAACATAAGCACTCAAGGCCAGAACACATTGTTTTTAAAGCACTTGACCAATTAACACAGCGAAACAGGTTGTAGTTGTTAAAAAAGGGGAGAGAATTCAGAAAATATAAGACAACATGCAATGACCTGTTTAGGAAAAGTGAAAAACAGTTGTAACATGACCATTATTTCAGTGAAATGGAAGGAAAAGTATCGTCTACAAAAAAGAAAAAAGCACTAGAGGGTTATGAGCAAGCCTGAAGAAGCCTGGTGAATGAGTAATTGAAGATCAAAAGTTTTTTCACTGATTCCACAACGGCAAACAACAAATACCTCGCATCACTGAGAATTTCTTTACTAAAAATTAGCCGTTGATTCTTTTGCAAGTAGTCGATGAAAAAAAAAAAAAACCTGACTGTATATTTACAACCTTTGTTCCTTCAATATTGAATGTTATTTTACTTTTGAAGTCTGAGGAATGTCTGAGTTGTAGCACAGACATTCCTCATATGCAGTACATTTTTTATCTCTGTAACTTTTTTTTTTTTTTTTTAAAAAGACTTTCAAAAATGTGCTGTGCTCAATCCATTGTTTATTTCTACAATGGCAAGAAAATGAGTAGAATACCTAACATGATGGAACTGAAGTTAGCAATGATTCACAATTCGTTCATGTCAACTGTAAGATTTTTTGTTTCTTTAATAGTCTTGGTTAAATTTTGATATTATCATATCAATTTCTGTCATTTAAATCAAACAAGATGGAATTTTTCAGAACTGAAACAAACAAGTGCTAAATCCGGAACCACATACTAGCATACTACTTATTTATCCCATAGAATATGTTATGGTAAACGTATATGAGTAGTACAGTATACTAAAGCCCTATTCGGACGGGATTAACTTTACAAGGGTAGATGGATTAATTAAATTTTATCACAGGACGTCTGTAATATAAAGCTTGGAAGAGCCAGGATTTTTTTTTTTATATAACTCAGAATGTATTCGTCTGAAAGAAGAATGTCATATACACCTAGAATGGCTTCAGGGTGAGTAAAGCATGGGCTAATTTTCATTTTTGGGTGAACTATCCATTTAAGGGACATTACAAAAGGCAAACAAGATAGAAAGTGAAATAATAATAATAATAATAATTATATATATATATATATATATATATATATATATATATAGATTAGTAGTAACATCTACTGAAATCAAAAATGTAAAAATCATACCATATGTGGCTATATATATATATATATATTGAAGATTCTACTGTGTAGAATACTGAGTAGAAGAATTCTACTGTGTATATATATATATATACAGTACACAGTAGAAATGAACCAGGTATTGTTAGTATAACAACTTTTAAAGCAACAACAGAAACATACAAAAATGACTTCTGAAACGGCTTATTTTCTGCATGACTCTGCACAACACCACATGCCACATTTCTGTTTGTCTATCATTTCTTTTAATACCCACTGAGAGACAATAAATCACGTGATATCGGCTACTCCGTGAATCATTCAAAATTAACCATCTACAGCCAGTTTTGGTTTGGCACATTTCGCTTTACCGCTGCGCCACATGTTTCCATAAATGCGATGACACGAGCGCGCATCCAGCTGTGATATTATTAGCTCCTTTGGCGTACAAATAAAAACTCACTTCACCATGCATCGATCCTATAAGAGTGATGAAAAAGAACAGAACGAAATGAGAAAAAATAGATAAAAACATACTGTGCAGTAAAACAAGTGGAGGAGGTCTTCATCCATGAAGAGGACATTAAGTAATACCCCTGACACCGATGACCAGCTCATTAAGTTGAGCCTTTATGGACCATTACGCGCTGGGTCAATGAACACACAAGTTCGAGCTGTCCACTGTCAGACAGCTTCTCTGCGCTCACGTGTTTGTATTGTGAAGCCGAAATCTAACCTGAACGAGACCTGATAGAGCGACTCCGTTTCGAATCTCATTCCACCCCTGTCTCTTTATTTCTCTCCCTCTCAATTATTGCTGTGATTTGTAAGTTGTGATTACAGCCGTGCACTTGGGAGCAAGCAAGCGCCAGCCTACACCGGGAGATAACGCACTCCATGCAAACTTACAAAGCGACCACTGACTCTTCTCTCGCAGGGTAATGAATAGAAATGCAGCTTTCAGGACAGAGGGGGGAGAGCCGTTTGAGTGTGTGTATGTGTGTGTGTGTGTACTACGGGGGTGGCGGGGTTGTGGGGTGAGCAATGCAGATCCATTCTCTACCTCGATGTCAGAAAATATAATTTGCGCCTTCAGTGATTCACCTGGTTCATATGCAGCATGCAAATTTATTTCCTTAATAATCAGAGCAGGAGGCTGCCCAGGAGGATTAATGGCATCATTCCTTATGCACCGGCAGCCTCCCGGACCGCGAGGATATTACCCACCTCTGACATGGAAAAATTGTGTTAGTTCTACAGAGAAAACGCCGGGATATTTGTCCTGTGCGACAATATAATGGGCTGGTGCATCATCAGATTGCAATGTCATTTCAAAAACCTTGAATACAAATAATGTACAGTGAGAGAATAGATGGTGCGTACCTTAATACAGCCGACTAGTTATCCTTCACACAGGTATAAAGGGGCTTTTCTGACACCAGCCTTTATTTAAATGAAGCCCGCCGCATCCGGCGGCTCTAGGCTCTATCCTAGGACGGATCCCTCTCTCTCTTCCCTCTTTTAATTAATCTTCCCTTCTCTCCCTCACTCCGAGAATCTCTCTTTTTCTTGCCTCCTTCACCATTTTAAAGCAAACAACATGAAATATGTATGGGCCAGACATATTAATTATCCCACTATGTGGGGAAAAACAATGCGGCGGTGGCACGGAGCGTTTGGGTGCAGATCTGTCACCGGGTGCGGGGAGGGGAGAGCCGGCGAGAAGTGAAAACCTAATTAACAAGATAAGTGACCAACAGGAACCCTCTGTCAGGAGTCACACCCACCCCGGAGCTGAGCCAACATGGACGCCGCTGGTGTTACCGCAGCGCTGCCTGGGCAGCCATCTTGATGAAGTTGTCCTGTTTGTGCAGTGATCTAGTGCGGAGCGGCACTAGAACGTTTGGAAGTACTATTGTATGTTACTATCGTTTTCCAATCATTTAACTATGCCATAAAGTTTGTGGGGTAAAAGGAAACAACACCAGCCGTCACCAGATGTTAAGTTGATTTTGGAGATGGGGGAACACTAAAATCTGGTGCGACCTCCGACCAGACCCCTGATTAATAAATCAAATATACAAATAAGTAATGGCTAGTACAATTCCTGTAGAGACATAAGCTGTCCTGCATGGGTTCAAAACCCACCTTCATTTACAACTAAGCAAAATTGTAAATTGAATGGATCAAACTAATTTTTTTTTATTTTTTTATTTAACGTGTCAGAACGCTATTCTTTTGATGATAATGCAGTTTCTGAGTAGAGACATATGGAACATTATTCACCTTGCACCAGTAATAAGACAATAGGCTTACAATTGTTTTCTTTAATATTCATATTTACATCATATTTATTAAAATCAAGGGAGAATAAGAAATCTCAGGGGGAAATAAAAGTTTATGCATCTTTATGCAAAAGTCATATTTCTGTGTGGATGAGTTGCAAAATCTAATTAGCCCTTTCCACCAGTTTGACCTATTCAGGATGGCATTATTCCAGGAGGCAGCACCTACTATCACATGACTTAAAACTGCACACTTTAGGACCTCATTGAGAACATAATGAGCTCAAGGGAGGCCAAAGAGATGCTGCTTCCATCTAACCTTTATTCACTTGTGTCGCTGTTGGACAGTGTTACATTAGAAAGAAAAAAAAAAGGGTTTAGCATTTCATCTCATATTTTGTTATATTCGTTTTGCTATATTTCCAAATTATTTAAGGAGAGACCACTTCCCTTGCCTCCCTGAAGAAAAATACCTCAGATACTAATGGATCAAAGGGAATTCAAGGTCAAGATAGGCAAGCCTTTTCCATGGAGCAAAGCTCTCTTTTTTCTCTCTTTTGGTTCTTCTCTGAGACCCAGGGGTGTCTTGAGGTGAGGGCTAGTATTTTTTCCTCACTGCCAACCACTCATTACAGTCTCGGTGTCCCCCTCTGCCTCTCCATCACTCGAGATTATAGGAAAGAATTTCTCTCGATGAAAAACGACAGCGTCCTCACTTTGCTGTTGTCCAGTAGACTGAGCCAAGAGCAACAGTGTGGATGACGACGACCTTAGAGTTCACAGACTGAAACAGTTTGGATATCAGCATATCCAGCAGAGATAAAAGACCCTTTAACTTTTCATCAATCCACAGTGTGACTTGTGATGCAGCCTGGAATAAATCACACCATGTTCATTCATTTGGCCAGAGGAGAACTGCATGGCCCCCCGACCGAGCCTGGTTTCACCCATAGATTGTAAGAAAAGATTGACGAAGCACCTTCACTCTTTTACATTATAGAAAAGTGAAGCCGCCAATGTCCCAAGATGGCCCTGACATCTTGCACTAAACACATTGTTTGGAGCCCGAGTCTGCGCAATAGTGTGCGTGAAGTGGAGCCGCGGTATCAAGGTCCCGCCCACACTCCCGCAGAATCAATCGCAAGCACACGACCCTGAACTTTTTTAAGTATAGCTTGAACTGCTTCCTTTTTGATGTCTGTTGATTGTAGTGTAACAACTGAAGGCTTGTTAAATGATGTATATACAACGATAAACTATACAGACATATTAAAAAAGTAACACATTAATATATTGTATTCTGTAAAATACTATAGAAAAGAATGAATAACTGCTACTAGCTAAAGATCACCTGCTTTTTACATTAGGCTCGTTGTCTTTTAGCTAGAAGGCCCTTTACATTTATTTACTAATTATAGCTTATGAAGCACAAATTAAACATATTGAAAAAAATGAAATGATCCATCAGATCCCGTTAGTTTAGTTTACTGCAGAGCTACTCATTATGTCGGTGAGAAATAAACAGTTATGGGAATGTAGAAATTAAAACTGAAGCTCCAATCTTCTCCCGAATATTCCGAAAAATTCCTGTTGGGGCCTCAGTGACTACTTCTCAAAGAGCTGTCAATCACAGCTGTCAATGACTTCACGCCCCCGTTTTTTATAGCATTGAATAATAACTAACTAATACAAAACTAATTTACAAAATTAACACTTGAACTTATAAAAAACTTATAAAACTGCTTAAAATGACAAAATAAATCTTTGGAAAAATATATTTGATTGTTTAGTTTGGCTCAATAGAGAGGGGTTTATGACCTATAATGCATCCAGCCACTTGGGGGCGATCAAAATGCTTTGGCTTCATTTTTCAGAACACGCGGAAAACAGTATGTGACATTGACAAAGGTAGTACTGTATGTCCGAATTCACAGTAAAAGAGTAAGCAAAAAGTACTCGGATAACTTCTTCCAGCAAGATTCTGAAGTGTGCACACAATGGACACTGTACTATCCCATGAGGCCACAGGAGAGGATTTGTGAATGGCAGTGAAGCAACATAGCTGACGCTGGTAGGTCACATGATAATGACAACATGGCCAAATTCATCCATATTACATTCATATCACACACATTCATACTATAGAACATACTTTTTTTAGCGGTCGTGAAGGAATTATTTATACAAAATAAGTACCTACTCATTGTTTCACCCAATGACTTTTCTTCTCCATTGACGTAGTTTGGGGTCCTTGTTGTCACTTCAGTAATATTATTGATTTGACTGCACTGACTATCGTATGAGAACAAAACTTCAGAGCTGGATGATGACACCACTGTTTTCTGCACATCTGCTTTATAGCTGAATCAACCAATTTTGCAACATCAACACTTTTAAACTGAAATGAATCAACACTGAACAGCCTCGAGCTGAATAACGGCACTATTGTCTTCTAGAGCTGCCTATAGCTGAATTGAACTCATTTCATAATTGACGAACTTCACAGTTATTGAACAGAACTGAATCAACACTTCAGCTGAATAATGACTATTGTCTTCTGTAGAGCAGCTTTACAACAGAATTTGAAGTTTGATCATTATTTTTCTGTTTATTACTGTGAAGCTGCTTTGAAACAATCTGTACTGTATAAAGCACTATATAAAAAAGTTTTTCCGATACATGCTAAGCATCATTAAAAATAATAAAACGATTTGGCAACTTACTGTATATAAGAAAATAACTTTATCCGCAGTAAGTATCCTTGTAGAAATCATGATGAACACTAAACAATTATTTGACGGTTACACAGAGAAGTTGTGTGAACAAATACATCTGATTGGCTAGACAGGTGTCTCTAGTATAGGGCCCCAAACCGTGGGCACAAAGCCATCCTTGTGGGCATTGTTTAAGTAAGTCTGGGATCCTCTGGAGCCCAGCAGCCTCATTAAACACAGAGTCCAGTGCTAAAAAGCTGCAAAAATGGTGGGAAAGCAATGCTTTTGACAATGTGAAGAGCTCAGAAAGGACCAAATGCTAAACAATACAACGTCTGGACACTGCATGAGTGTTTCTTGGAGACTCTTGAAAGAACTTCCAATAAAGAGAGAGAGGGGGGGAGGAAGGAACTGAGCAATTAAAGGTGAAGTGTGAAGTTTCTGCACCACTAGTGGGAGCAAATGGAACTGCATGCAGTCTGTCTGCAGTCCAGATCAACACTGGCTTAACCAATGGCGTGATTTTGTGGGAAAACCTGTTTGAACTGAACAATGGCAGACAGGAGGAGTGTTTGAAATTAGTTTTAAACCGTTTATGCAATGACATTTGGTGCTGCTAGTGGAGGAGAAAATACACACTTCACCTTTGAAAGATTGCAGCGATTATACTCCCAGAAACATGGCCATTCAAAGAACAGTCCTGTCAGCAAACAAGTTAACATAAGGGACGTTCATCCGGACAATCCAGTCACCATCTCCATAGAAATGCCCCGTCATCCTTCAAAAACAGCCCTCCGGGTGCTCACATTTGAGGTGGAACTGCTTTTAAATGACCTGTCGCCATGCAGCAGGTCTGATGATTAAGACGTAGGTACGTTAATGAAACTTATTAACGACTCCTCATCCGAAATAGGATTTATTAAAATGAACGCATAATTAAATTTAGCGATGAGCCACGTTGAACAATGCCAGATAGTGGCTACTTTGATTTTGTTTAAAAGTAATTATGCAGAATTGACATGAGTGAGAGTGGTGCTGTGGCCCCTCTAATGAGTTAAATAAGAAAAATCGCTCAAGTTTCAGACTCTGGCAGGAGCTAATTGTGTTAATATGATGGTTTCCACAATGCTGTCACTTCACTTTTGGTCTCATTTTATTCCTTTTTTCCCCCCCTAAGCATTTCCTTTTCTCTCTCTCTCAAATTCATAGGTAAACAAAGGAAGATTTTCTTTCATTTTCAAGTCTGTGCTTATCATGGGTTTTCACAGTAACATACTTATAAAACAGACTTATATATCACATTAAAGTCTTGTAATTAGCAACCTAAACAAGCAGACAAGAGGATTTGAATTTTAGTTTATTACCTGTTCCGCCTGTGTGTGGACACTGATGTTTGTGTTATGTTTATATGAAAACAACAAAAATAATGTGCACAAATAGGATAGCTGTTCATTATTGAAATGAATAGCAGTTTCCTTTTTACGTGTAGAGGAAAAAGTTATTTGCTAATAAAAAAATCAAAAATAAAACGTTTGGGGTCCGTATTTTTTTTCTTTTTTAAAAATAAAATGTACATTTATATAGCAAAGATGCATTAAATTGATCAAACGCGTCTGTAAAGACATTCAAAATATTTAAAATCAATGCTTGTTCTTTTCTATTCATCAAATAATTATTCAAAATAATGCATCACAGTTTCAACAAAAATATTAAACATCACAACTTCATTCAACATTAATAATAATAATTTGATTTTTTTCTTTATTAGAAAGATTTCTGAAGGATTATGTGACATTGAAGATTGGAGCAATGATGCTGGAATATTCAGCTTTACCGCAACAAGAATACATTCTATTTTAAACTTTAATAAAATAAATGCAGCCTTGGTGAGCATAAGAGACTTAAAAAATATATATCTTAACCACACATTTTGGAACAGTAG
>NC_136900.1:25923383-25938185 GCF_949152265.1 Phoxinus phoxinus | reverse complement strand
AGAAAGAGAGAGAGAGAGAGAGAGACAGAGAGAGACTGACCTCCAGGACGAGGCTTCAGGATCAGATCCATCACTTCCTTCCAGTTGTTCTGCAGTATAGCCCTATAAACCAGAGCCAACAGTTATGGCGCTTTTCCATTACCAGTACCAGCTCGACTCGACTCGACTCAGCTCGCGTTTCGCTCCGTTTTCCATTGCATAGTACTTCCACAATAGTACCTGGTGGTCGTCATAGCGACGCGACACACACCCGCTACCCACACACACAGGACAATGGAGGAAATCGAGTGTATGCTGTTTTACATAATATTAGTAATGGGTATATCACGCAATCTCAGGCAAAACTATTTAAAAATGCCGGGGTTATTCAGGATACTCCGTCTGGCGCGTGCAATGATGGCGCAGTGAATAGTGACGATTCTCGCTGACCAATCAGCAGTCTCCTGTGTGTCACGTCACGTTTTAGTATCGCCTCAGCTCGCTTAGAACCTCGCCGGAGGTGATACGAAAAAAAGTTCCTGGAAGCAGGTACTGGTACAACTTTTACACAGTGGAAAACCAAACAGAGGCGAGTCGAGTCGAGGTGAGGCGAGGCGAGGCGAGTCGAGCCAAGGCGGTGCAGTGGAAAAGCGCCATTAGATTCAGTGTGTGTGTGTGTGAGTGCGTGTGTGTGTGTGTGTGTGTGCGTGCGTTCACCTGCCGACCCGGTGTGTGGGAACAGCTGTGGTCCCGAAGCGCTGCATGCCGTAGTAATTTATGAAGCCAGTTTCTCTGAGTGATGTCATCGCCTGCTCGACCTGCTCCAGAGAGCCGGAGATATTCCTGTGGAGGAGAGAGAGTTCACACACTCGTAACCTCGCGCCTCCGCCTTCTCGCGCCTCCGCCCTCTCGCGCCTCCTCTCACGCCTCCACCCTCTCGCGCCTCCGCCCTCTCGCGCCACCGCCCTCTCGCGCCTCCGCCCCCTCGCGCCACCGCCCCCTCGCGCCTCCGCCCCCTCACGCCTCCGCCCCCTCACGCCTCCGCCCCCTCACGCCTCCGCCCCCTCACGCCTCCGCCCCCTCACGCCTCCGCCCCCTCTCGCGCCTCCGCCCCCTCGCGCCACCGCCCCCTCGCGCCACCGCCCCCTCGCACCTCCGCCCTCTCACGCCACTGCCCTCACACCCCCGCCCTCACACCCCCGCCCCCACACGCCCCCGCCCCCTCACGCCTCCTCACACGCCACCGCCCCCTCGCGCCTCCGCCCTCTCACGCCTCCGCCCTCTCGCGCCTCCGCCCTCCGCCCTCTCACACCTCCGCCCTCTCTCACGCCTCCGCCCTCTCTCACGCCTCCGCCCTCTCGCGCCTCCGCCCTCTCTCACGCCTCCGCCCTCTCTCACGCCTCCGCCCTCTCGCGCCTCCACCCTCTCTCACGCCTCCGCCCTCTCTCACGCCTCCGCCCTCTCACACCTCCGCCCTCTCTCACGCCTCCGCCCTCTCACGCCTCCGCCCCCTCGCGCCACCGCCCCCTCGCGCCTCCGCCCCCTCGCGCCTCCGCCCCCTCACGCCTCGGCCCCCTCGCGCCTCCGCCCCCTCGCGCCACCGCCCCCTCGCGCCTCCGTCCTCTCGCGCCACCGCCCCCTCGCACCTCCGTCCTCTCACGCCACTGCCCTCACACCCCCGCCCCCACACGCCGCCGCCTCCTCACACGCCACCGCCCCCTCGCGCCTCCGCCCTCTCGCGCCTCCGCCCTCTCGCGCCTCCGCCCTCTCGCGCCTCCGCCCTCTCTCACGCCTCCGCCCTCTCACGCCTCCGCCCTCTCACGCCTCCGCCCTCTCACGCCTCCGCCCTCTCACGCCTCCGCCCTCTCACGCCTCCGCCCTCTCACGCCTCCGCCCTCTCACGCCTCCGCCCTCTCACGCCTCCGCCCTCTCACGCCTCCGCCCTCTCACGCCTCCGCCCTCTCACGCCTCCGCCCTCTCACGCCTCCGCCCTCTCACGCCTATTCTCTCACCTGAGCACCACTGTGAAGTGGTTTCCCTGCAGCTCTCCCAGTTTTAATGGATGTTTCTTGTAGCTGAAGTTTCCCAGCTTCAGGTTCATAAGGCATTTGTTGAGGTGAGATAATCTCTCAGCGCTGATCCTGAGGAGAAACAGAAGAGCAGAATACAGGAGTGTGTCCTGAGCGTTTGCCGGATCTGGCGCTCGGCTTCACTCACTTCAGCACGGCGATCTCCTGCACTGTGATGGCCCTCTTGTCTTTGGTGCCCATGTAGGAGAACATGTTGGGCCTGACCCTGAAACACAGAGAAAGGAGTATGTGTGAGATCACATAAACGCCAGCGTTCACCAGTCGCAGACTCGTCTCACACACACCTGAGGAACTTGGAGAGGAGGTTGATGGCCTCCATGGTGTCCTTGTTCTCCTTATAGAGAACGAAATGGCAGAAACTGCCACGGTTCTTCGGCCACGAATGCTTTCGAGGGGCTTTAGTGGGAGACGGAAAAGAAGAGAGGATAGACACTAAATGAAAAAGTAATGAGGCACAGACTGAACAACATTACAGAGCTTTTATTAACGATTGATTAATATCAATAATCCTGCAGTGAAGATAAATCATGCTGAACAACATCAGTGATAATACTGACTAACTGTGATGATATCTCCAATAAACCAATTATATAATTAAACGCTCTGTCTGGTTTCACGGTCGATATGATGATCAAATCTGAGCGCCGAATCCAGTGTTTGAGTCAAACCGCGTCTCTATAATGCCACGATCATGATCACGCTGTTGTTAGTCACCTCAGTGGCGTCTCTGGGGTTGTGACGAGTCTTGTAAACTGATAAAGGAACGGAAGGAAAGCTTTCCTGGCGCCCGGGATTGGCCTTACCGGAGGCGGGTCTGACCTCTGTCCCGCGAGCGAGATAAGCATTGGGAGAATAAGACAGCGCTACTCAGGATGCGAGTACACACACACAGATGAGAGTTGGCATGCGCAGATGAGTCCGGACCTCACCGTTCCGTTTCCATTCAATTCATTCGGAAGATTCAGATTGTGAAGATAAACGAGATGCAACACACTCCGCTCCGGTTCTCAGGTTTATAACACTGGCAAGTCTAGCAATTCTGTATGAAGTCTTTAACATCATGACTGAGATTAGGCCAATAAGCCAAAGCTTGAATTCTCTTATGGGTCTTAAATCGTCCAAAGTGCCCAGCCAAAGGATCTTCATGAAAAGCTTGAAGGAATGGCTGTCGAGGATTCTTTGGTACGTACACTTGAGAGTTTTATAAGAAGTCTGCATGACTCTGAAGACTATCCTCCAGTATCGTAAATTTTGTTGTTGGGTTAATGATAATTTCTCCTGTTTCTACTATCCTCTGATAGTAAGACTTGATCTCCAAATCCTCTTGCTGAGATTTCCAAATTAACTGATCAGTGAACGGCAGCTCCTGTTTTGTGTCTGGTATTTCAGATACCAGAGTGGAACAAGTGAAGACAGGATTATGGGAATCATCCAACGGAGCTCTGGACAGTGCATCAGGAACTGTGTTGTGCTCTCCTTTTCTGTACTCCACAGTAAAGGTAAATTCTTGAAGCCGCAAAGCCCATCGAATTAGTCGAGTATTAGTTTTTTTTGTCTTAAAAACCCAAACCAAGGAAGAGTGGTCGGTCACCACTGAAAAGAATCTTCCCTCCAAATAATACCTCCATTTTTCCAAGGCCCATTCTACTGCTAAGCATTCTTGCTCTGTAGTAGAGTAGTATGCTCAAATTCCACCCAAGTCAAAGTCTCAAAACGAGCAACATCCCACCAATCTCTTGTGGTTCCATGAAGTACATTTCGAAGGGTAGCCAGTAACTCATCCTCCGAGCAGGCATACTGCCAAAATATCGTAACATTTTTCAAAAAAGAATAAAGGATCGGGACTATCCTCGATTCGCCCAAAACATGGAAACTCAATTTTAATTGGATTTGTTCCGAAATTTCTACCCTTTACTTCACCAACATTCAAAGAGTCATTGGCAGTCAGATTATCCTGTTGAATCTTAGGATAAATACGTTGCAACCTAGAAGACACTACTGGAGTTTCCTTTGCATGGACAGGAGAGGAAATAGTTTGAACTGGGACACTGGCCATAACTGTACTCTGTAAAGGTTTAACATTATCCATGTCCATAGCCAGCTGGTCTAAACGTTGAGTGCACTGATGGAGCTCAGTCTGTAATGGACTTGTTGAACCGGTCTCCGCAATTAAGGTCATAACCTGCTGAGAGCACTGGTTAACACTGGTTTGAATAAGGTCCAATGAAGCAGCCATAGGAGTTAACACACTATTAAGATCCTTCAGAACCTCAGTATGATGATGTTGTAGTCGCCAGTTCAAAAGTTGATTATAGGGCTGTGCGATATGACGATATATATCGGATGGACGATATAAAAAGTCTATCGATTCATATTATGCTCTATTGTTCATATCGTGGTGTCGCAGAAACGTGAATAACATGGCGAGTGAAGGGTGACAGAACCGGGTGTTTCCGAGCAGGACCAGCCAGGACAAACCGAGGAGCTCGTTCCTAAATGAGGGGCTACCTCTGTAGCATGAACATGGTTTGGTTAAATTTCTATATGTTTGGTTGACTATTATATTTTGATAATGAACATGCTGCTATGTCAAGTTAGCAATGCAAGAACGTGTGTGCGTGCCGTGAAGCGTCGGCGCGATCACAGGAACAGGAATCCGTTACTCCGTAATTTATGGTCATACGGATAGAAGCAAGAAATGATTCAAAACTTTAAAGCCGTAAAATACAGAAAACAAGCTCGGTTCCCTTTTCTAACATCTCGGTTTCCTTTTTGTGAACTTTGGACCCTGTTGCATGATCCGAAGCTCAGCAAAATGCTTCCTTTCGTTTTGTTAATCTGTAATTATTTAAGGCAAATAGCCTATATTTCGCATATAGGCCTATATATTAGTTTTATATATTTAGCTTTATTCTGTTTTCTCCGTTCACAGAAGCGCTTTATGTGCGTGATGTGACGTTGTGTGGATCCATGTTCTACACTATCCTGCAATTGTCGCTGGTTTCAAAAAACAAAAAGTTGCATATTACCTGCTATTCATTTTCACTGAAATGTAGGCCTATTTTTTTGACAGTTGGTGACATACAGTATGGAAAACTAACGCCAGCGCATTCCCATTGCGACTTATCAATGATGACTGACAGCTGAGCATGGGCATTTCACTCACGTTGGATAGGCTATGCGTCAATATCACATTTGCTCAGTCTGTACTATTTGAATTTGTGATTGGTTGACTGGCAAATTAAAATAGTTAACAGAACGATAAAATAACGTTGTTAACCGGGTAATGGCCATTTCAAATAAGCGTGTCTGTTCAGAACGATTAAATTAGATTTGGTTTCCGGTTCTGGTTATGCTCCTGTCAAAATTTCGTTTGTTTGTTTTCGTTCATTGAACAGGTTCAGAGCCCTGATTTCTGCTACATTTTAAACATCTTCCATTAAATTTTTACATTTGGTATTTTATATAGCAATATTTTATGTTGGGCCTGTAATCATTTGTTTTTGAAAAGTGTTTTATATTTCGTTCATATTTTATATTTCTACATTCTTAAACATTTGCCCATTTTTTTTTTGAGGATATAATATATATATATATATATATATATATATATATACATACATACATATGTACATATATATAAAAAACATTTTTGAGGATATACTCAATATTTCTATATCAACTATTCTTTTATTTGATATATACTAAAAGTATTTTCCATGTGGTAATTATATATATAAATTATTAATTGATTGAATTTACAGAAAAGGTACTATATCGTGATATATATCGTTATCGGGATATGAGATTTTGGTCGTATCGCCCAGCCCTAGTTGATTAAATTCCTTTCGAATATAATCACACTGTTTCTCTGTGTTTCTCTGTCCCTTGTCGAGCAGAAACATGAGTCACATGTTGAGTTAACGATTGAACAACTTGTTTCAATTCTTCAGTTTGATTTTTAACCAACTCCACAAGAATATTCTGCTGTGCTACACACATGTTCTGGAGCTGAAACTACACACACACACGTTCTGGAGCTGAAACTACACACACACACGTTCTGGAGCTGAAACTACACACACGTTCTGGAGCTGAAACTACACACACACGCACGTTCTGGAGCTGAAACTACACACACACACACGTTCTGGAGCTGAAACTACACACACATGTTCTGGAGCTGAAACTACACACACACGCACGTTCTGGAGCTGAAACTACACACACACACACGTTCTGGAGCTGAAACTACACACACATGTTCTGGAGCTGAAACTACACACACATGTTCTGGAGCTGAAACTACACACACATGTTCTGGAGCTGAAACTACACACACACACGTTCTGGAGCTGAAACTACACACACGTTCTGGAGCTGAAACTACACACATGTTCTGGAGCTGAAACTACACACACGTTCTGGAGCTGAAACTACACACACACACGTTCTGGAGCTGAAACTACACACACACACGTTCTGGAGCTGAAACTACACACACGTTCTGGAGCTGAAACTACACACACACACGTTCTGGAGCTGAAACTACACACACACACGTTCTGGAGCTGAAACTACACACACACACGTTCTGGAGCTGAAACTACACACACACACGTTCTGGAGCTGAAACTACACACACACACGTTCTGGAGCTGAAACTACACACACACGTTCTGGAGCTGAAACTACACACACACGTTCTGGAGCTGAAACTACACACACATGTTCTGGAGCTGAAACTACACACACACACGTTCTGGAGCTGAAACTACACACACATGTTCTGGAGCTGAAACTACACACACATGTTCTGGAGCTGAAACTACACACACATGTTCTGGAGCTGAAACTACACACGTTCTGGAGCTGAAACTACACATGTTCTGGAGCTGAAACTACACACACGTTCTGGAGCTGAAACTACACACACGTTCTGGAGCAGAAACTACACACACACACGTTCTGGAGCTGAAACTACACACACGTTCTGGAGCTGAAACTACACACACACACGTTCTGGAGCTGAAACTACACACACGTTCTGGAGCTGAAACTACACACATGTTCTGGAGCTGAAACTACACACACACGTACGTTATGGAGCTGAAACTACACACACACGTTCTGGAGCTGAAACTACACACATATGTTCTGGAGCTGAAACTACACACATATGTTCTGGAGCTGAAACTACACACACATGTTCTGGAGCTGAAACTACACACATATGTTCTGGAGCTGAAACTACACACACATGTTCTGGAGCTGAAACTACACACACACGCACGTTCTGGAGCTGAAACTACACACACACACACGTTCTGGAGCTGAAACTACACACACATGTTCTGGAGCTGAAACTACACACACATGTTCTGGAGCTGAAACTACACACACATGTTCTGGAGCTGAAACTACACACACACGTTCTGGAGCTGAAACTACACACACACGTTCTGGAGCTGAAACTACACACACACACACGTTCTGGAGCTGAAACTACACACACATGTTCTGGAGCTGAAACTACACACACACGCACGTTCTGGAGCTGAAACTACACACACACACACGTTCTGGAGCTGAAACTACACACACATGTTCTGGAGCTGAAACTACACACACATGTTCTGGAGCTGAAACTACACACACATGTTCTGGAGCTGAAACTACACACACATGTTCTGGAGCTGAAACTACACACACATGTTCTGGAGCTGAAACTACACACACACACGTTCTGGAGCTGAAACTACACACACGTTCTGGAGCTGAAACTACACACACACACGTTCTGGAGCTGAAACTACACACACGTTCTGGAGCTGAAACTACACACATGTTCTGGAGCTGAAACTACACACACGTTCTGGAGCTGAAACTACACACACACACGTTCTGGAGCTGAAACTACACACACACACGTTCTGGAGCTGAAACTACACACACGTTCTGGAGCTGAAACTACACACACACACGTTCTGGAGCTGAAACTACACACACACACGTTCTGGAGCTGAAACTACACACACACACGTTCTGGAGCTGAAACTACACACACACACGTTCTGGAGCTGAAACTACACACACACGTTCTGGAGCTGAAACTACACACACACGTTCTGGAGCTGAAACTACACACACATGTTCTGGAGCTGAAACTACACACACACACGTTCTGGAGCTGAAACTACACACACATGTTCTGGAGCTGAAACTACACACACATGTTCTGGAGCTGAAACTACACACACACATGTTCTGGAGCTGAAACTACACACACGTTCTGGAGCTGAAACTACACATGTTCTGGAGCTGAAACTACACACACGTTCTGGAGCTGAAACTACACACACGTTCTGGAGCAGAAACTACACACACACGTTCTGGAGCTGAAACTACACACACACGTACGTTCTGGAGCTGAAACTACACACACACACGTTCTGGAGCTGAAACTACACACACATGTTCTGGAGCTGAAACTACACACACATGTTCTGGAGCTGAAACTACACACACACGTACGTTATGGAGCTGAAACTACACACACACGTTCTGGAGCTGAAACTACACACATATGTTCTGGAGCTGAAACTACACACATATGTTCTGGAGCTGAAACTACACACACATGTTCTGGAGCTGAAACTACACACATATGTTCTGGAGCTGAAACTACACACACATGTTCTGGAGCTGAAACTACACACATATGTTCTGGAGCTGAAACTACACACACACGTACGTTATGGAGCTGAAACTACACACATATGTTCTGGAGCTGAAACACACACATTTTCTGGAGCGAGTGTGTACCTGCCAGCGCTCTCTGACCCGCTGCATGATACGCCACGATGAACTTCTTGCCCTCACGGTCCTCAGTCTTGGTCTCCAGGCCGGGAAACAGCAGCTTCACAGCTCTGTGCAGGAGAGTGCGCTTCTCCTTCGAGTCCTCCTGCACCTGAAGAATATCAGACAGACATCAGACAGTCTAATGGCGCTTTTCCACTGCATGGTACGGCTCGGTTCGGCTCGGTACGGTTCGTCTCGGCGCGGTACGGTTCGGCTCGCTTCGCTTTTCCACTGCATGGTACGGCTCGGTTCGGTACGGTTCGTCTCGGCGCGGTACGGTTCGGCTCGCTTCGCTTTTCCACAGCATGGTACGGCTCGGTTCGGTACGGTTCGTCTCGGCGCGGTACGGTTCGGCTTGCTTCGCTTTTCCACTGCGTGGTACGACTCGACTCGGTACGGCACGGTTCGGTTTGCTTTGATCGGTTGCTTTTCCACTGCAGTTAGTACCGCTTCAAAGTGGGTGGGACTGATCGTTAATAGTTGTCGCCTCTAATTTGTCCCTACACTGTTTGTAGGTCCAGCGGCAATCAACGAGAGGAACGTCTGCACCTCGTCCACTGACCACGATTCTGCCATTTCTTTTTTGATTTTTTTTAAACTTATTTTGTCAAGTAAATACTCTAAAAACAGGTGCTACTGCGTTGGCTGTTGTCTGGCTATTTAAATATAGCGGGTTTAGTGTCTCGTATCGCAAATACAATGACGCTGAAGTGACTGACCAATCAGTGATCTGCAGTGTTTTCACGTCACGTTTAGTATCGGTACGGTACGCTTGGAACCTCAACAGAGGTGGTCCCATTTAAAGCGAGCCGAAGCGAGCCGTACCGTACCGTACTATGCAGTGGAAATGCGCCATAAGTGAGCCGTACCGAACCGAGCCGTACCGTACCATGCAGTGGAAAAGCACCATAAGCATGAGAGTGCGTGGGGTAACGAGCGTGCGTGGGGTAACGAGCGTGCGTGGTAACGAGCGTGCGGGGTAACGAGCGTGCGGGGTAACGAGAGTGTCGGGTAACGAGAGTGTCGGGTAACGAGCGTGCGGGGTAACGAGAGTGTCGGGTAACGAGCGTGTCGGGTAACGAGCGTGCGGGGTAACGAGAGTGTCGGGTAACGAGAGTGTCGGGTAACGAGCGTGTCGGGTAACGAGCGTGTCGGGTAACGAGCGTGCGGGGTAACGAGAGTGTCGGGTAACGAGAGTGTCGGGTAACGAGCGTGCGGGGTAACGAGAGTGTCGGGTAACGAGCGTGTCGGGTAACGAGCGTGCGGGGTAACGAGAGTGTCGGGTAACGAGAGTGTCGGGTAACGAGCGTGCGTGGGGTAACGAGCGTGCGTGGTAACGAGCGTGCGGGGTAACGAGCGTGCGGGGTAACGAGAGTGTCGGGTAACGAGAGTGTCGGGTAACGAGAGTGTCGGGTAACGAGCGTGCGGGGTAACGAGAGTGTCGGGTAACGAGCGTGCGGGGTAACGAGAGTGTCGGGTAACGAGCGTGCGGGGTAACGAGCGTGTCGGGTAACGAGAGTGTCGGGTAACGAGCGTGTCGGGTAACGAGAGTGTCGGGTAACGAGAGTGTCGGGTAACGAGCGTGCGGGGTAACGAGAGTGTCGGGTAACGAGCGTGCGTGGTAACGAGCGTGCGTGGTAACGAGCGTGCGGGGTAACGAGAGTGTCGGGTAACGAGAGTGTCGGGTAACGAGCGTGCGGGGTAACGAGAGTGTCGGGTAACGAGAGTGTCGGGTAACGAGAGTGTCGGGTAACGAGCGTGCGGGGTAACGAGAGTGTCGGGTAACGAGAGTGTCGGGTAACGAGAGTGTCGGGTAACGAGAGTGTCGGGTAACGAGCGTGCGGGGTAACGAGAGTGTCGGGTAACGAGAGTGTGGGGTAACGAGAGTGTCGTGCGGGGTAACGAGCGTGTCGGGTAACGAGCGTGTCGGGTAACGAGAGTGTCGGGTAACGAGCGTGTGGGGTAACGAGCGTGTGGGGTAACGAGCGTGCGGGGTAACGAGCGTGCGGGGTAACGAGAGTGTGGGGTAACGAGAGTGTCGGGTAACGAGAGTGTGGGGTAACGAGAGTGTCGGGTAACGAGCGTGCGGGGTAACGAGAGTGTCGGGTAACGAGCGTGTGGGGTAACGAGCGTGTGGGGTAACGAGAGTGTGGGGTAACGAGAGTGTGGGGTAACGAGAGTGTGGGGTAACGAGCGTGTCGGGTAACGAGAGTGTGGGGTAACGAGAGTGTGGGGTAACGAGAGTGTGGGGTAACGAGAGTGTGGGGTAACGAGAGTGTCGGGTAACGAGAGTGTCGGGTAACGAGAGTGTCGGGTAACGAGAGTGTCGGGTAACGAGAGTGTCGGGTAACGAGCGTGTGGGGTAACGAGAGTGTGGGGTAACGAGAGTGTCGTGCGGGGTAACGAGCGTGCGGGGTAACGAGAGTGTCGGGTAACAAGAGTGTCGGGTAACGAGCGTGCGGGGTAACGAGAGTGTCGGGTAACGAGCGTGTGGGGTAACGAGCGTGTGGGGTAATAAGGTAATGTGTACCTCGATGGCCACGGTTCCCTCTTTGTTCTTGAAGAGCTGGAGCTCCGTCAGCTTCTGCTTCTGCTCCTCTGTCAGAGTCTGACACTCGGCCGAACTGAGATCCGGAGAGGGTTCCTTCGTCACACAGATAAAACACGCTTACCTCGAGACACGTTGCTTACAGGGTAGATGCTAGCGTTTATTACTGCTAGACATATGATATGACATCATCTACACTGAAAACAGCTTCAGACCTACTGGAGGAGTCTAGGGTTCAGTGCTCAATCCAACCAACGAACCCTGAACCTGATCCAGAATCTGATCTAGAACCTGAACACAGATAGAACCTGAACCAGATCTAGAACCTGATCCAGAACCTGAACCAGATCTAGAACCTGATCCAGAATCTGACCCTGAACCAGATCTAGAACCAGATCTAGAATCTGATCCTGAACCTGATCTTGAACCAGATCCAGAATCTGATCTAGAACCTGATCCAGAATCTGATCTTGAACCAGATCTAGAACCTGATCCTGAACCTGATCCAGAACCAGATCTAGAATCTGATCTTGAACCTGATCCAGATCCAGAATCTGAACATGATCTTGAATCAGATTGATGACGCTGCGTGTGCTTTATAAACAACCGTATTCTGCTTGCTTCTAATTCCTGTCTCACACACACACACAAACCTTCTGAAAAATAGTCTTTCATACAGTTCTGAAAAGTTGAAACGAATTGGACATCGCGGGCTTCATTGCACTACTAGATCATGGCACTAGATATGCGCTGTGAAATACTTGCGCTTTGCTTGATGTTACTCTAGTAGTGCGCGGTCTCGCCTGCCGGTATTTTCCTTACAAATGCTCTACAAAGGCATCATATGTCTTTTGGAATGCAGTTGGCTTACATATTAAAAATAAAAATCATGGACAGAAGCTGCTTTCAATTTAAAATACTCACGTCCGCTTTGTGAAGAGCGCTCTCACATGCGGCTGTGAGCGACTCTGTCTACGTGGTTAAATGTACTTGCATCTCAAAATGCGTTTATGACGCGAAATTAATGTAAACAGTCAGTTATGTCTAAAAGCCACACCGTGGACTTAGTGACCTAAAGAGTTGACGCATACGAGTTATTTTAAATGATTCCTCAGGCCAATATACAGCGCTTGACACTATTAATGCTCCGAGCGGGGCTGCCCTCTTGAAATACCGCCTGTGTAAGTTTGGAGAAGACGGACCGTCGTTGGCCAGGTCATGTGACCTGGAGAACGTGTCGCTTTACGGCCGTCCATTTGTTAAGTGGATGTCTTCTAGACTTTTGCGACAGTGCTGCGGCGCTTGTGGCCTCTGGGGGCGCTAGACGTGAAAGTTCCGCGGTGTGGTTTTAAGTTATTAAGCAGACAGGACAAACCACATCTTATATTTCAAAAGAAATCTGTGCATTAGTGTGAAGCAGCTTATCGTATCTAAACTGAGAAAGAAACATCACTTAATCACAGCTCGAGTGGACAACATTCAGACTCTTTAAATACTGAAAGCACTCTTTGTTTATTGCTTGTAATGTTTTTCCCCCGCTTCGTTATTGATAGCTTTTATGTTTTGAAGCTATTCGTTTATGTAGCCTATTTAAAATTCTTAACATGTAATTGTATTAATTTCGTTTTTTAATGTGTAATTATTTTTAAAAGTAGCCTACTTAAAATACATATGCAATTAAATATTTAAGTTTTATTAATAAGATTCATTCATAAATAAAAAAAGTTGATCGGCTCATGAGGTGCCTAAAGATTCCCATCCATATTTTACAATGATTTATTGCTTGTGTTTGTTGAATAATATAAAAGATAAAGAGCTTAAAAAATAATCGCATATTAAATCGCAATATTGGTCAAAATAATCGCAATTCGATTATTTTCCAAAATCGCTCAGCCCTAATCTGTGCAGTGTGGCCTACAGGGCAAACAGGGACGCTGCATCCTTATGTCTCCTTTCTACAGCACCTGGAGGCCCCAGGCAACTATGCAAAGATCCTTTTTATAGATTATAGCTCTGCTTTTAATACAATCCTACCCAGAAAAGTTTTTCTGAAACTTCAACAAATGGGGGTCCATAATTCCTTATGTTACTGGATCTTGGATTTTCTGATGCAGAGAACACAAGTGGTCAAAATAGGTAATAACATCTCCAATGTCAAGCACAATAACACTGGAGCCCACCAGGGGTGTGTCTTGTCACCTCTTTTATATTCGCTATACACAAATTAATGCACATCACACACGGACTGTTAAAATGTTTAAATTTGCAGATGATACAACTGTAGTGGGGCTCATTACTGGGGATGATGATGTTGCCTATAGACAAGAGGTCCTCTCATTGATTGAATGGTGTTCCAACCACAACTTAAGAGTTAAATGTCTCCAAAACTAAGGAGCTAGTGGTTGACTTCCGCAGAAGGGGGAAGTCGTCCCAGCCCTTGCACATCAATGGGGAGGTGGTGGAGCGGGTGGACCGTTTAGGTACAACAATATCATCATCTTTAAAATGGGATAACATAACCAACATTACCAAAAAAAGCCCATCAGAGGCGTTTTTTCCTTCCCCCGCTGAGGACATGTGGAGTAGCCTGGAATGTTGCAGTTCTACCGAGCTGCCATCCAGAGTGTCCTTCCTCACTCTATTACTGTCCGGTATGGCAACTCTGGATGAACTGACCCTGTCCCGACCCTGTCCCGTCCCGACCCTATCCCGTCCCGACCCTGTCCTGTCCCGACCCTGTCCTGTCCCGACCCTGTCCCGTCCCGACCCTGTCCCGTCCCGACCCTGTCCCGTCCCGACCCTGTCCTGTCCCGACCCTGTCCCGTCCCGACCCTGTCCCGTCCCGACCCTGTCCTGTCCCGACCCTGTCCTGTCCCGACCCTGTCCCGTCCCGACCCTGTCCTGTCCTGTCCCGACCCTGTCCCGTCCCGACCCTGTCCCGTCCCTGTCCCGACCCTGTCCCGACCCTGTCCCGACCCTGTCCTGTCCCGACCCTGTCCCGACCCTGTCCTGTCCCTGTCCCGACCCTGTCCTGTCCCTGTCCCGACCCTGTCCTGTCCCGTCCCTGTCCTGTCCCTGTCCCGACCCTGTCCCGACCCTGTCCTGACCCTGTCCTGTCCTGTCCCGACCCTGTCCCGACCCTGTCCTGTCCCTGTCCCGACCCTGTCCTGTCCCGACCCTGTCCTGTCCCTGTCCCGACCCTGTCCTGTCCTGTCCCGACCCTGTCCCGACCCTGTCCCGACCCTGTCCTGTCCTGTCCCGACCCTGTCCTGTCCCGACCCTGTCCTGTCCCGACCCTGTCCCGTCCCTGTCCCTGTCCCGACC
>NC_136900.1:25908383-25913383 GCF_949152265.1 Phoxinus phoxinus | reverse complement strand
TCCCACCGAGAAACATCCCCATCTGCTGTACACTACAGACGAGAGGAAAGAATGAAGAAAGGAAGCCAGCAGCAGCTTTAGAAAGAGAGAGCAGCTGTAAAATGGGGGAGAGAGAGAGAGAGAGCGTGCGGGCGAGCGAGAGAGCGTTGCCCTGAGATACAGGATGTCGTAACAGACGGAGCGCTGGACTGTGTGAGGGGAGCAGAGAGAGAGAGCGAGCGAGAGACACTGTGGTTTCCTCTCAGATCCCCCCGCCGCTCGCTCTCAGTGGTGTCGCCCGCTGCGCGCACAGATCTGTTATTGTGCAGCGCTGCAGAACACACAGACACACACAGTGTGTGGGAGCTGCGCTGTCATCGTCACTCAGGAAACGAGGGCGCTGGGGACGAGCGAGCGAGCGCAGGATAACAGCAGTCGGCCGGGGAAACAGGACTGAGACGGTCCTCTCGTCTCCGTCTCACAGCCTGTGTCCTCCATCCTCGAAGGAAGAGGAGAAGAGAGGAGGAGGACGAGCGCCCCCCCCCCCCCCTCGCTCACAGCAGAACGCTCCGGAAACACAGAGAGAGAGAGAGAGAGAGAGAGAGAGAGAGAGAGAGAGTGTTTTATTCGTCCCTGTTTCTGCTCCGGTCTTCTCTCGGGAGCGAGCGGCTTGCTCATGTCCGTCAACTCGGAAAAATCCTCTTCCCCAGAAAGGTATCGCGTCTCACCACATCATCTACCTGTCTGTCCTCTCTCTCCCTCTTTCTCTCTCTCCCTCTCTCTCTCTCCCTCTTTCTCTCTCTCCCTCTCTCTCTGTCCTCCATCTCATCCTCATCTCTCTCTACTGTCTTCTGTTGTGTGTTTGTGTTTGCCTGATATCAAATGCAAACACAGAGAAGTACTATAATACATTTCATACAGTGTACACACACACACACACACACACACACACACACACAAGGGTCTCAATTCTGCATGAGCTTATAGACAGTATTTGGCGTTGGATCCACAGAGCATCACAGTGTGTGTCTGATATACGAGCCGGACTCCACTGGTGCTGTTTTCTTCTGTGCAGCTTCATCTTGCTCTGTGTGTCATCACTGCTGTTATATAGGCCATCACAGCCAATCACAAACCCCGAGCCATCGCTTCCTCGCTGCTGTCTTTATAAAGAATCACAACCAATCACAAACCCCGAGCCATCGCTTCCTCACTGCTGTCTTTATAAAGAATCACAACCAATCACAAACCCCGAGCCATCGCTTCCTCTAGAGAAATGTAGCACAGTTCACAGAGCCACACTTTGCGTCTGAATCCAGTAAACACCCACATGTGCTGCGAGCGTCACATGACACGAGGACAGGTCAGCGTGGAGTCTCTGGAGGAACTGCTGGATCTGGGATTGTGGGATTGTGGGACTGGGCGCCCGACGTGCAGTTCGGATGCTGTGTGTGTTCCCGAGCGAGGAAGGTGTCATGATGTGTGATGTGAGTCAGACAGACAGCAGGTCAAGGTTTCGCCTCTCGTCACCCTGCAGAACGACTGGGGTCTCAGAGGATGTTTGTCTTCCTGATATTATGTGAATCTTATATGCAAATATTTTCAGAGGTCATTAGAGTGAACATGAGCATCCGCTTCATCAGACTCGTGTGGCGTGATGTAGGACCGGACGGGCAGATGCGGTCTGACCCATTATTGGGTCATTATACTGTATGCAAAGCATTATTGCATACAGAGAGACCTTAAAGCTGCTAGATCTGCTTATTTTTCAACCTTATTAGAAGAACAAATACAACCCAAGGTATTTATTTGAAACAGTGGCTAAAATAACGAGAAATAAAGCTTTTACTTCTGAAGTTTCCAAGCAGCACACCAGTAATGATTTTATGAACTACTTTACTTACAAGATTGGTAATATTAGAGAAAAAATTATAACTATGCAACCATCTACTACAGTATCGCATCAGGGAGAGCATTGTAGTCTGAGGAAAAAATCCATTCATTCATTGCTATAGGAGAGGAAGAATTGTCTAAACTCATTAAATCTTCTAAATCAACAACATGTATGTTAGATGATTTGACATGATTTGCTCTTATCATCCGATTGTGGTTGATCCACAACATTCACAACATTCTTTTAAATTCTTTTCGAAAATAATGTTGGCACTAGTGGAATTGCATTGGCATGGTTCAAGTCATACTTACCTGACTGTTATCAGTTTGTAGTATAAACAAAGAGATGTCAAATCGATCACAAATTCAGTATGGAGTACCTCAAGGCTCAGTACTAGGACCGTTGCTGTTGCTTTAACATTTTGCTGATTACGTACAAAGCACTAAATGGTTTATCTCCGCAGTACTTGAGCGAGCTCTTAACGCATTATAGTCCTTCACGTCTACTGCCATCTCAAAATCCGGCCAGTTAATAATACCTAGAATATCAGAATCGACTGCTGGCGGTAGATCCTTTTCCTATTTAGCACCAAAACTCTGGAACAGTCTTCCTAACATTGTCCGGGAAGCAGACACACTCTGTCAGTTCAAATCTAGACTAAAAACACATCTCTTCGGCCTAGCATACACATAACACATTATAGACTTCTATAACTCAATGTTACGCTGCATAGATCAGGTCAGCCGGAACTGGGAACACTTCCCTTAAATCCTGATGTACTCGTTACATCAGAAGAAGGATGGCGTCTACAGTCATTTTAGTCTCTCTGTTTATCCTGAGGTTCACCGCAGTCCGCCAGATCAGGCCGTATCCAGATCTGATGAAGGACCATCGCCTGGACACGACGACAACGCAGCGCTGAAGTGTCACTCGTCTCTCCCCTGTGAAGGCCTCCCTCCTTTCCCTTTACATTTGCATGGATCTGCAAAAAAAATTCTGTATTATGCTGCCAGACAAGTAATTTGGTGATGTAAAGGAAGACTACTAAGAAACACTGCGCGCCTGCGCACGTATATATTAAAACGCGCATACCTATAGACTGAACAGAAGATAATATGCATGTGTACGCTGTCAGCGTTTTCACAGATTCACGTTGTTGATGTTTACACGGAGATGATCACGTTTTTGTAAATGTTTAAAAACTTGCACCAGAACCTGTTTCAAAGTTTCCGTTCTCGAGCTTCAAACACTGTTGTGCACATGAACGGCCAGAACACATGAAAACGTTTCTGTTTTTTGTTAGAACGGTGTAGTGTTAGCGGCCACTAAGTTAATAACTAATGATCTTTGCGACGGAAGTGAATCAATCAAATCTAACTTTAGCTGGACAATAACTTTATTCTAGAGCTGCTGTAAAGGCAAAACAATCTCTACTGTAATCTCCTGTTTTCACTGTAAAGCTGCTGTGAAACACTCTATATTGTTAGAGCGCTGTATAGATGAAGGTGACTTGACTTGTTTATTTTGATAATTGTCAATGATTAAGGGTGTTTTCACTCTTTCAGGGCCTGAGCAGGTTCTTTAAAGAGGAAAACACTCTCCAGTGAAGATTTGTGACTGCTGTTTATAGAAGCATTGAGGTGTCTGAATCACTGAACCGCTCGTGTTCCACCATCTGTATCATTTATATCAGCGTTATATTGATGTCTCTGCTATCTAGACATCAGCGTCTGCCACTGGAAAACATCTACTGACACGTGGAACTGCTGAAATGACGAGAACATTGATAGTGTGTGAGTGTGAATTCTTGACTGCGTGTGAGTTGGTCATGAGATTCCTGGCGTCGCTCTCGTTCCCTGAATGCTCCACAGAGAGACCGAGGAGAGTCAGAGTCGGTCGGTCAGAGAGAGAGAGTCGGTCAGAGAGAGAGTCGGTCAGAGAGAGAAAGAGAGAGTCGGTCAGAGAGAGAGAGAGAGAGTCGGTCAGACAGACAGAGAGTCGGTCAGAGAGAGAGAGAGAGAGAGTCGGTCAGACAGACAGAGAGTCGGTCAGAGAGAGAGTCGGTCAGAGAGAGAGTCGGTCAGAGAGAGAGTCGGTCAGACAGACAGAGAGTCGGTCAGAGAGAGAGTCGGTCAGACAGACAGAGAGTCGGTCAGAGAGAGAGTCGGTCAGACAGACAGAGAGTCGGTCAGAGAGAGAGAGAGAGAGTCGGTCAGACAGACAGAGAGTCGGTCAGAGAGAGAGTCGGTCAGAGAGAGAGTCGGTCAGAGAGAGAGTCGGTCAGACAGACAGAGAGTCGGTCAGAGAGAGAGTCGGTCAGACAGACAGAGAGTCGGTCAGAGAGAGAGTCGGTCAGACAGACAGAGAGTCGGTCAGAGAGAGAGAGAGAGAGTCGGTCAGACAGACAGAGAGTCGGTCAGAGAGAGAGTCGGTCAGAGAGAGAGTCGGTCAGACAGACAGAGAGTCGGTCAGAGAGAGAGTCGGTCAGAGAGAGAGTCGGTCAGAGAGAGAGTCGGTCAGAGAGAGAGTCGGTCAGACAGACAGAGAGTCGGTCAGAGAGAGAGTCGGTCAGAGAGAGAGTCGGTCAGAGAGAGAGAGAGAGAGTCGGTCAGACAGACAGAGAGTCGGTCAGAGAGAGAGAGAGAGAGTCGGTCAGACAGACAGAGAGTCGGTCAGAGAGAGAGTCGGTCAGAGAGAGAGTCGGTCAGACAGACAGAGAGTCGGTCAGAGAGAGAGTCGGTCAGAGAGAGAGTCGGTCAGAGAGAGAGTCGGTCAGAGAGAGAGTCGGTCAGACAGACAGAGAGTCGGTCAGAGAGAGAGTCGGTCAGAGAGAGAGTCGGTCAGAGAGAGAGTCGGTCAGAGAGAGAGTCAGTCGGTCAGAGAGAGAGAGAGTCGGTCAGAGAGAGAGAGAGTCGGTCAGAGAGAGAGTCGGTCAGAGAGAGAGAGTCAGTCGGTCAGGCAGAGAGTCGGTCAGAGAGAGAGTCAGTCGGTCAGAGAGAGAGAGAGTCGGTCAGAGAGAGAGAGAGTCGGTCAGAGAGAGAGTCGGTCAGAGAGAGAGAGTCGGTCAGAGAGAGAGTCGGTCAGAGAGAGAGAGAGTCGGTCAGAGAGAGAGAGTCGGTCAGAGAGA
>NC_136900.1:25878383-25900883 GCF_949152265.1 Phoxinus phoxinus | reverse complement strand
ACTGACCATAAGTGACCCTCACACTCCCTCACTGACCCTCACACTCCCTCACTGACCCTCACACTCCCTCACTGACCCTCACTGACCCTCACACTCCCTCACTGACCATAAGTGACCCTCACACTCCCTCACTGACCCTCACACTCCCTCACTGACCCTCACACTCCCTCACTGACCCTCACACTCCCTCACTGACCCTCACACTCCCTCACTGACCATAAGTGACCCTCACACTCCCTCACTGACCATAAGTGACCCTCACACTCCCTCACTGACCCTCACACTCCCTCACTGACCCTCACACTCCCTCACTGACCCTCACACTCCCTCACTGACCCTCACACTCCCTCATTGACCCTCACTGACCCTCACACTCCCTCACTGACCCTCACACTCCCTCACTGACCCTCACACTCCCTAACTGACCATAAGTGACCCTCACACTCCCTCACTGACCCTCACTGACCCTCACACTCCCTCACTGACCCTCACACTCCCTCATTGACCCTCACTGACCCTCACACTCCCTCACTGACCCTCACACTCCCTCACTGACCCTCACACTCCCTCACTGACCCTCACACTCCCTAACTGACCATAAGTGACCCTCACACTCCCTAACTGACCATAAGTGACCCTCACACTCCCTCACTGACCCTCACACTCCCTAACTGACCCTCACACTCCCTCACTGACCCTCACACTCCCTCACTGACCCTCACACTCCCTCACTGACCATAAGTGACCCTCACACTCCCTCACTGACCCTCACACTCCCTCACTGACCCTCACACTCCCTCACTGACCCTCACTGACCCTCACACTCCCTCACTGACCCTCACACTCCCTCACTGACCATAAGTGACCCTCACACTCCCTCACTGACCATAAGTGACCCTCACACTCCCTCACTGACCCTCACTGACCCTCACACTCCCTAACTGACCATAAGTGACCCTCACACTCCCTCACTGACCATAAGTGACCCTCACACTCCCTCACTGACCCTCACACTCCCTCACTGACCCTCACACTCCCTAACTGACCATAAGTGACCCTCACACTCCCTAACTGACCATAAGTGACCCTCACACTCCCTAACTGACCATAAGTGACCCTCACACTCCCTAACTGACCCTCACACTCCCTCACTGACCCTCACACTCCCTAACTGACCCTCACACTCCCTCACTGACCATAAGTGACCCTCACACTCCCTAACTGACCATAAGTGACCCTCACACTCCCTAACTGACCCTCACACTCCCTCACTGACCCTCACACTCCCTAACTGACCCTCACACTCCCTCACTGACCATAAGTGACCCTCACACTCCCTAACTGACCCTCACACTCCCTCACTGACCATAAGTGACCCTCACACTCCCTCACTGACCCTCACACTCCCTAACTGACCATAAGTGACCCTCACACTCCCTAACTGACCCTCACACTCCCTCACTGACCCTCACACTCCCTAACTGACCCTCACACTCCCTCACTGACCATAAGTGACCCTCACACTCCCTAACTGACCCTCACACTCCCTCACTGACCATAAGTGACCCTCACACTCCCTAACTGACCCTCACACTCCCTAACTGACCATAAGTGACCCTCACACTCCCTCACTGACGATAAGTGACCCTCACACTCCCTAACTGACCCTCACACTCCCTCACTGACCCTCACACTCCCTCACTGACCCTCACACTCCCTAACTGACCATAAGTGACCCTCACACTCCCTAACTGACCATAAGTGACCCTCACACTCCCTAACTGACCCTCACACTCCCTCACTGACCCTCACACTCCCTAACTGACCCTCACACTCCCTAACTGACCATAAGTGACCCTCACACTCCCTCACTGACCATAAGTGACCCTCACACTCCCTCACTGACCCTCACACTCCCTAACTGACCATAAGTGACCCTCACACTCCCTCACTGACCATAAGTGACCCTCACACTCCCTCACTGACCCTCACACTCCCTCACTGACCCTCACACTCCCTAACTGACCCTCACACTCCCTCACTGACCATAAGTGACCCTCACACTCCCTCACTGACCCTCACACTCCCTCACTGACCATAAGTGACCCTCACACTCCCTAACTGACCATAAGTGACCCTCACACTCCCTCACTGACCCTCACACTCCCTAACTGACCATAAGTGACCCTCACACTCCCTCACTGACCATAAGTGACCCTCACACTCCCTAACTGACCCTCACACTCCCTCACTGACCCTCACACTCCCTAACTGACCCTCAACACTCCCTCACTGACCCTCACACTCCCTCACTGACCCTCACACTCCCTAACTGACTCTCACACTCCCTAACTGACCATAAGTGACACTCACACTCCCTAACTGACCATAAGTGACCCTCACACTCCCTCACTGACCCTCACACTCCCTAACTGACCATAAGTGACCCTCACACTCCCTCACTGACCCTCACACTCCCTAACTGACTCTCACACTCCCTAACTGACCATAAGTGACTTTCACACTCCCTAACTGACCCTCACACTCCCTCACTGACCCTCACACTCCCTCACTGACCATAAGTGACACTCACACTCCCTAACTGACCATAAGTGACACTCACACTCCCTAACTGACCATAAGTGACCCTCACACTCCCTCACTGACCCTCACACTCCCTAACTGACTCTCACACTCCCTAACTGACCATAAGTGACCCTCACACTCCCTAACTGACCCTCACTGATCCTCACACTCCCTCACTGACCATAAGTGACACTCACACTCCCTAACTGACCATAAGTGACACTCACACTCCCTAACTGATCATAAGTGACCCTCACACTCCCTCACTGACCCTCACACTCCCTAACTGACTCTCACACTCCCTAACTGACCATAAGTGACCCTCACACTCCCTAACTGACCCTCACACTCCCTCACTGACCCTCACACTCCCTCACTGACCCTCACACTCCCTCACTGACCATAAGTGACACTCACACTCCCTAACTGACCATAAGTGACACTCATACTCCCTAACTGACCATAAGTGACCCTCACTGACCATAAGTGACCCTCACACTCCCTCACTGACCCTCACACTCCCTAACTGACCATAAGTGACCCTCACACTCCCTCACTGACCATAAGTGACCCTCACACTCCCTAACTGACCCTCACACTCCCTCACTGACCCTCACACTCCCTAACTGACCCTCACACTCCCTCACTGACCATAAGTGACCCTCACACTCCCTCACTGACCCTCACACTCCCTCACTGACCATAAGTGACCCTCACACTCCCTAACTGACCATAAGTGACCCTCACACTCCCTCACTGACCATAAGTGACCCTCACACTCCCTAACTGACCATAAGTGACCCTCACACTCCCTCACTGACCCTCACACTCCCTCACTGACCATAAGTGACCCTCACACTCCCTAACTGACCATAAGTGACCCTCACACTCCCTAACTGACCATAAGTGACCCTCACACTCCCTCACTGACCATAAGTGACCCTCACACTCCCTCACTGACCCTCACACTCCCTAACTGACCCTCATACTCCCTCACTGACCCTCACACTCCCTCACTGACCCTCACACTCCCTAACTGACTCTCACACTCCCTAACTGACCATAAGTGACACTCACACTCCCTAACTGACCATAAGTGACCCTCACACTCCCTCACTGACCCTCACACTCCCTAACTGACTCTCACACTCCCTAACTGACCATAAGTGACCCTCACACTCCCTCACTGACCCTCACACTCCCTAACTGACTCTCACACTCCCTAACTGATCATAAATGACTTTCACACTCCCTAACTGACCCTCACACTCCCTCACTGACCCTCACACTCCCTCACTGACCATAAGTGACACTCACACTCCCTAACTGACCATAAGTGACCCTCACACTCCCTCACTGACCCTCACACTCCCTAACTGACTCTCACACTCCCTAACTGACCATAAGTGACCCTCACACTCCCTAACTGACCCTCACACTCCCTCACTGATCCTCACACTCCCTCACTGACCATAAGTGACCCTCACACTCCCTCACCGACCATAAGTGACCCTCACACTCCCTAACTGACCATAAGTGACCCTCACACTCCCTCACTGACCATAAGTGACCCTCACACTCCCTCACTGACCCTCACACTCCCTCACTGACCATAAGTGACCATAAGTGACCCTCACACTCCCTCACTGACCCTCACACTCCCTCACTGACCATAAGTGACCCTCACACTCCCTCACTGACCATAAGTGACCCTCACACTCCCTAACTGACTCTCACACTCCCTCACTGACCTTAAGTGACCCTCACTGACCATAAGTGACCCTCACACTCCCTAACTGACCCTCACACTCCATCACTGACCATAAGTGACTCTCACACTCCCTCACTGACCAAAGTGACCCTCACACTCCCTAACTGACTCTCACACTCACTCACTGACCTTAAGTGACCCTCACTGACCATAAGTGACCCTCACACTCCCTCACTGACCATAAGTGACCCTCACACTCCCTCACTGACCATAAGTGACCATAAGTGACCCTCACACTCCCTCACTGACCATAAGTGACCCTCACACTCCATCACTGACCATAAGTGACCCTCACACTCCCTCACTGACCCTCACTGACCATAAGTGACCCTCACACTCCATCACTGACCATAAGTGACCCTCACACTCCATCACTGACCATAAGTGACCCTCACACTCCCTCACTGACCATAAGTGACCCTCACACTCCCTCACTGACCCTCACACTCCCTAACTGACCATAAGTGACCCTCACACTCCCTCACTGACCATAAGTGACCCTCACACTCCCTAACTGACCCTCACACTCCCTCACTGACCCTCACACTCCCTAACTGACCCTCAACACTCCCTCACTGACCCTCACACTCCCTCACTGACCCTCACACTCCCTAACTGACTCTCACACTCCCTAACTGACCATAAGTGACACTCACACTCCCTAACTGACCATAAGTGACCCTCACACTCCCTCACTGACCCTCACACTCCCTAACTGACCATAAGTGACCCTCACACTCCCTCACTGACCCTCACACTCCCTAACTGACTCTCACACTCCCTAACTGACCATAAGTGACTTTCACACTCCCTAACTGACCCTCACACTCCCTCACTGACCCTCACACTCCCTCACTGACCATAAGTGACACTCACACTCCCTAACTGACCATAAGTGACACTCACACTCCCTAACTGACCATAAGTGACCCTCACACTCCCTCACTGACCCTCACACTCCCTAACTGACTCTCACACTCCCTAACTGACCATAAGTGACCCTCACACTCCCTAACTGACCCTCACTGATCCTCACACTCCCTCACTGACCATAAGTGACACTCACACTCCCTAACTGACCATAAGTGACACTCACACTCCCTAACTGATCATAAGTGACCCTCACACTCCCTCACTGACCCTCACACTCCCTAACTGACTCTCACACTCCCTAACTGACCATAAGTGACCCTCACACTCCCTAACTGACCCTCACACTCCCTCACTGACCCTCACACTCCCTCACTGACCCTCACACTCCCTCACTGACCATAAGTGACACTCACACTCCCTAACTGACCATAAGTGACACTCATACTCCCTAACTGACCATAAGTGACCCTCACTGACCATAAGTGACCCTCACACTCCCTCACTGACCCTCACACTCCCTAACTGACCATAAGTGACCCTCACACTCCCTCACTGACCATAAGTGACCCTCACACTCCCTAACTGACCCTCACACTCCCTCACTGACCCTCACACTCCCTAACTGACCCTCACACTCCCTCACTGACCATAAGTGACCCTCACACTCCCTCACTGACCCTCACACTCCCTCACTGACCATAAGTGACCCTCACACTCCCTAACTGACCATAAGTGACCCTCACACTCCCTCACTGACCATAAGTGACCCTCACACTCCCTAACTGACCATAAGTGACCCTCACACTCCCTCACTGACCCTCACACTCCCTCACTGACCATAAGTGACCCTCACACTCCCTAACTGACCATAAGTGACCCTCACACTCCCTAACTGACCATAAGTGACCCTCACACTCCCTCACTGACCATAAGTGACCCTCACACTCCCTAACTGACCCTCACACTCCCTCACTGACCCTCACACTCCCTAACTGACCCTCATACTCCCTCACTGACCCTCACACTCCCTCACTGACCCTCACACTCCCTAACTGACTCTCACACTCCCTAACTGACCATAAGTGACACTCACACTCCCTAACTGACCATAAGTGACCCTCACACTCCCTCACTGACCCTCACACTCCCTAACTGACTCTCACACTCCCTAACTGACCATAAGTGACCCTCACACTCCCTCACTGACCCTCACACTCCCTAACTGACTCTCACACTCCCTAACTGATCATAAATGACTTTCACACTCCCTAACTGACCCTCACACTCCCTCACTGACCCTCACACTCCCTCACTGACCATAAGTGACACTCACACTCCCTAACTGACCATAAGTGACCCTCACACTCCCTCACTGACCCTCACACTCCCTAACTGACTCTCACACTCCCTAACTGACCATAAGTGACCCTCACACTCCCTAACTGACCCTCACACTCCCTCACTGATCCTCACACTCCCTCACTGACCATAAGTGACCCTCACACTCCCTCACCGACCATAAGTGACCCTCACACTCCCTAACTGACCATAAGTGACCCTCACACTCCCTCACTGACCATAAGTGACCCTCACACTCCCTCACTGACCCTCACACTCCCTCACTGACCATAAGTGACCATAAGTGACCCTCACACTCCCTCACTGACCCTCACACTCCCTCACTGACCATAAGTGACCCTCACACTCCCTCACTGACCATAAGTGACCCTCACACTCCCTAACTGACTCTCACACTCCCTCACTGACCTTAAGTGACCCTCACTGACCATAAGTGACCCTCACACTCCCTAACTGACCCTCACACTCCATCACTGACCATAAGTGACTCTCACACTCCCTCACTGACCAAAGTGACCCTCACACTCCCTAACTGACTCTCACACTCACTCACTGACCTTAAGTGACCCTCACTGACCATAAGTGACCCTCACACTCCCTCACTGACCATAAGTGACCCTCACACTCCCTCACTGACCATAAGTGACCATAAGTGACCCTCACACTCCCTCACTGACCATAAGTGACCCTCACACTCCATCACTGACCATAAGTGACCCTCACACTCCCTCACTGACCCTCACTGACCATAAGTGACCCTCACACTCCATCACTGACCATAAGTGACCCTCACACTCCATCACTGACCATAAGTGACCCTCACACTCCCTCACTGACCATAAGTGACCCTCACACTCCCTCACTGACCCTCACACTCCCTCACTGACCATAAGTGACCCTCACACTCCCTCACTGACCATAAGTGACCCTCACACTCCCTCACTGACCCTCACACTCCCTCACTGACCATAAGTGACCCTCACACTCCCTAACTGACTCTCACACTCCCTCACTGACCTTAAGTGACCCTCACTGACCATAACTGACCCTCACACTCCCTCACTGACCATAAGTGACCCTCACACTCCCTTACTGACCATAAGTGACCCTCACACTCCCTCACTGACTCTCACACTCCCTCACTGACCTTAAGTGACCCTCACTGACCATAAGTGACCCTCACACTCCCTCACTGACCATAAGTGACCCTCACACTCCATCACTGACCATAAGTGACCCTCACACTCCCTCACTGACCATAAGTGACCCTCACTGACCATAAGTGACCCTCACACTCCCTCACTGACCATAAGTGACCCTCACACTCCATCACTGACCATAAGTGACCCTCACACTCCCTCACTGACCCTCACTGACCATAAGTGACCCTCACACTCCATCACTGACCCTCACTGACCATAAGTGACCCTCACACTCCATCACTGACCATAAGTGACCCTCACACTCCCTCACTGACCATAAGTGACCCTCACTGACCATAAGTGACCCTCACACTCCCTCACTGACCATAAGTGACCCTCACACTCCATCACTGACCATAAGTGACCCTCACACTCCCTCACTGACCATAAGTGACCCTCACACTCCCTCACTGACCATAAGTGACCCTCACACTCCATCACTGACCATAAGTGACCCTCACACTCCCTCACTGACCATAAGTGACCCTCACACTCCCTCACTGACCATAAGTGACCCTCACACTCCATCACTGACCATAAGTGACCCTCACACTCCCTCACTGACCCTCACTGACCATAAGTGACCCTCACACTCCATCACTGACCATAAGTGACCCTCACACTCCCTCACTGACCATAAGTGACCCTCACACTCCCTCACTGACCATAAGTGACACTCACACTCCCTCACTGACCCTCACTGACCATAACTGACCCTCACACTCCCTCACTGACCTTAAGTGACCCTCACTGACCATAACTGACCCTCACACTCCCTCACTGACCATAAGTGACCCTCACACTCCCTCACTGATCCTCACACTCCCTCACTGACCATAAGTGACCCTCACACTCCCTCACTGACCCTCACACTCCCTCACTGACCCTCACACTCCCTCACTGACCCTCACACTCCCTCACTGACCATAAGTGACCCTCACACTCCCTAACTGACTCACACTCCCTCACTGACCTTAAGTGACTCTCACTGACCATAAGTGACCCTCACACTCCCTCACTGACCCTCACACTCCCTCACTGACCATAACTGACCCTCACACTCCATCACTGACCATAAGTGACCCTCACACTCCATAACTGACTCTCACACTCCCTCACTGACCTTAAGTGACCCTCACTGACCATAAGTGACCCTCACACTCCATCACTGACCATAAGTGACCCTCACACTCCCTCACTGACCATAAGTGACCCTCACACTCCCTCACTGACCATAAGTGACCCTCACACTCCCTCACTGACCATAAGTGACCCTCACACTCCATCACTGACCATAAGTGACCCTCACACTCCCTCACTGACCATAAGTGACCCTCACACTCCATCACTGACCATAAGTGACCCTCACACTCCCTCACTGACCATAAGTGACCCTCACACTCACTCACTGACCATAAGTGACCCTCACACTCCCTCACTGACCCTCACACTCCCTCACTGACCATAAGTGACCCTCACACTCCCTCACTGACCATAAGTGACCCTCACACTCCCTCACTGACCCTCACACTCCCTCACTGACCCTCACACTCCCTCACTGACCATAAGTGACCCTCACACTCCATCACTGACCATAAGTGACCCTCACACTCCCTCACTGACCCTCACACTCCCTCACTGACCATAAGTGACCCTCACACTCCATCACTGACCATAAGTGACCCTCACACTCCCTCACTGACCATAAGTGACCCTCACACTCCCTCACTGACCATAAGTGACCCTCACACTCCCTCACTGACCATAAGTGACCCTCACACTCCATCACTGACCATAAGTGACCCTCACACTCCCTCACTGACCATAACATTTTGACCCATGCATGAAACCACAAGTATCCGGCGTCGAGACGGTTTTCACTGTGGGCGGAGCTACGAGAACATCAGAAACTAACGCAAGACGTAAAGTCCTTGCACACCTTCGTGTCACTGACGTGTGTGTGTGTGTGTGTGTGTGTGCGTGTGCGTGCAGGTTCTGCAGGGGCTGGACTACCTTCACAGTAAGTGTAAGATCATCCACACGGACATCAAGCCGGAGAACATCCTGATGTGTGTGGACGAGGCCTTCGTGCGCAGGATGGCAGTCGAGGCCACCGAGTGGCAGAAAGCAGGAGCGCCTCCTCCTTCAGGATCCGCCGGTACTCTCTTCTCCTCTGTTCATCCTCCGTTTCTCCTCCTCTGTTCATCCTCCGTTTCTTCTCCTCTGTTCATCCTCCGTTTCTCCTCCTCTGTTCATCCTCCGTTTCTCCTCCTCTGTTCATCCTCCGTTTCTCCTCCTCTGTTCATCCTCTGTTTCTTCTCCTCTGTTCATCCTCCGTTTCTCCTCCTCTGTTCATCCTCCGTTTCTTCTCCTCTGTTCATCCTCTGTTTCTTCTCCTCTGTTCATCCTCTGTTTCTTCTCCTCTGTTCATCCTCCGTTTCTCCTCCTCTGTTCATCCTCTGTTTCTTCTCCTCTGTTCATCCTCCGTTTCTCCTCCTCTGTTCATCCTCTGTTTCTTCTCCTCTGTTCATCCTCTGTTTCTCCTCCTCTATTCATCCTCTGTTTCTTCTCCTCTGTTCATCCTCTGTTTCTCCTCCTCTGTTCATCCTCTGTTTCTTCTCTGTTCATCCTCTGTTTCTCCTCCTCTGTTCATCCTCCGTTTCTTCTCCTCTGTTCATCCTCCGTTTCTTCTCCTCTGTTCATCCTCTGTTTCTTCTCCTCTGTTCATCCTCCGTTTCTTCTCCTCTGTTCATCCTCCGTTTCTTCTCCTCTGTTCATCCTCCGTTTCTTCTCCTCTGTTCATCCTCTGTTTCTCCTCCTCTGTTCATCCTCCGTTTCTTCTCCTCTGTTCATCCTCTGTTTCTTCTCCTCTGTTCATCCTCCGTTTCTTCTCCTCTGTTCATCCTCCGTTTCTTCTCCTCTGTTCATCCTCCGTTTCTCCTCCTCTGTTCATCCTCTGTTTCTCCTCCTCTGTTTCATCCCTGATTCCTGTCATGATCCTCCACGCGAGTGTGACACTGACTCTGTGTGTGTGTGTGTGTGTGTGTGTGTGTGTGTGTTTGCAGTCAGCACGGCTCCTCAACTCAAACAGGTCAGTGAAGTCTGTAACAAACACATGAAATCCAGCTTTCACTAAACTATTATAATGAATGAGCACATCATGATGGCGGCAGTATTATAGGGAATAACCAACCTGTAGTGAATGTGCTTATATTGAGGGAAAGTGTGTGTTTGAGCTGTTGCTGTGGTGTGGCGCCCCCTACAGGTGGGGAAGATCTCCAAAAATAAGAAGAAGAAGCTGAAGAAGAAGCAGAAGCGTCAGGCGGAGCTGCTGGAGAGACGCATGCTGGAGATCGAAGCTCTGGAGCGAGAGGCGGAGAAACAGAGAGTGGGCGGAGCCTCAGACTCCACCCCCAGCCCCGCCCTGGCGCTGGCCGACAGTGAGGAAGAGGATGATGAAGAGGTTGATGAGGACGAGGAGGCCGAGGGAGAGAAGGAGAGGCCCGTCAGACTCACCAACCACACATGTGAGTGAGCCTCTATCACACATGAGTGATCAGTCACACATGAAAACCAGCATCATTTCCTTTTTATTTTACTTTTCATTACTGTTCATTATTTGACGAGCAGATGCACATCTCACGTACATGCATGTATATACTGTAAATGGATACACACTAGGGGTGTAACGGTCCACACGATTCACGGTTCGGTTCAATACGATACACTGGTGTCACGGTTCGGTAAGTTTTCGATACAGCGGAAAAAAAGAAAGAAATGCCAGAGAAATTTCCTTGATTTTAATTTAGATTATTATTATAAAAAAAAATTTTTTTCAACGAATCGTTCGGTTTGTAATGCGTACCGAACCGAAAGCCTCGTGCCGAACGGTTCAATTCGGATACGTGTATCGTTACACCCCTAATACATATACTATATTGCCAAAGCATTAAGAGTTCCTTTCACTGGAACTAAGGGGTCGAGCCTAACCACACACCATAATACCCCCTCCACCAAACTTTACACTTGGCACAATGCAATCAGGCAAGTAGCGTTCTCCTGGCATCCGCCAAACCCAAACTCGTCCATCGGATTGGATCCTCCTCTTTACACCACTGCACCCCACTCTTTACACCACTGCACCCCACTCTTTACACCACTGCACCCCACTCTTTACACCACTGCACCCCACTCTTTACACCACTGCATCCCTCACTTTACACCACTGCATCCCACACTTTACACCACTGCATCCCACTCTTTACACCACTGCATCCCACTCTTTACACCACTGCATCTCACGCTTTACACCACTGCATCCCACGCTTTACACCACTGCATCCCACACTTTACACCACTGCATCCCACTCTTTACACCACTGCATCCCACTCTTTACACCACTGCATCCCACTCTTTACACCACTGCATCCCACTCTTTACACCACTGCATCTCACGCTTTACACCACTGCATCCCACTCTTTACACCACTGCATCCCACTCTTTACACCACTGCATCCCACTCTTTACACCACTGCATCCCACTCTTTACACCACTGCATCCCACACTTTACACCACTGCATCCCACTCTTTACACCACTGCATCCCACTCTTTACACCACTGCATCTCACGCTTTACACCACTGCATCCCACTCTTTACACCACTGCATCTCACGCTTTACACCACTGCATCCCACTCTTTACACCACTGCATCCCACTCTTTACACCACTGCATCCCACTCTTTACACCACTGCATCTCACGCTTTACACCACTGCATCCCACACTTTACACCACTGCACCCCACACTTTACACCACTGCACCCCACTCTTTACACCACTGCACCCCACTCTTTACACCACTGCACCCCACACTTTACACCACTGCATCCCACGCTTTACACCACTGCACCCCACGCTTTACACCACTGCATCCCACACTTTACACCACTGCATCCCACTCTTTACACCACTGCATCCCACTCTTTACACCACTGCATCCCACTCTTTACACCACTGCATCCCACTCTTTACACCACTGTACCCCACTCTTTACACCACTGCATCCCACTCTTTACACCACTGCATCCCACTCTTTACACCACTGCATCCCACTCTTTACACCACTGCATCCCACTCTTTACACCACTGCATCCCACTCTTTACACCACTGCATCCCACTCTTTACACCACTGCATCCCACACTTTACACCACTGCATCCCCCGCTTTACTCCACTGCATCCCACTCTTTACACCACTGCATCCCCCGCTTTACTCCACTGCATCCCACTCTTTACACCACTGCACCCCACACTTTACACCACTGCATCCCACACTTTACACCACTGCATCCCACACTTTACACCACTGCATCCCACACTTTACACCACTGCATCCCACAATTTACACCACTGCATCCCACACTTTACACCACTGCATCTCACTCTTTACACCACTGCATCCCCCGCTTTACTCCACTGCATCCCACTCTTTACACCACTGCATCCCACTCTTTACACCACTGCATCTCACTCTTTACACCACTGCATCTCACTCTTTACACCACTGCATCTCACTCTTTACACCACTGCATCTCACTCTTTACACCACTGCATCTCACTCTTTACACCACTGCATCTCACTCTTTACACCACTGCATCCCACTCTTTACACCACTGCATCTCACTCTTTACACCACTGCATCCCCCGCTTTACACCACTGCATCCCACACTTTACACCACTGCATCCCACTCTTTACACCACTGCATCCCCCGCTTTACTCCACTGCATCCCACTCTTTACACCACTGCATCCCACACTTTACACCACTGCATCCCACACTTTACACCACTGCATCCCACACTTTACACCACTGCATCCCACACTTTACACCACTGCATTCCACTCTTTACACCACTGCATCCCACTCTTTACACCACTGCATCCCACTCTTTACACCACTGTATCCCACACTTTTCACCACTGCATCCCACACTTTACACCACTGCATCCCACACTTTACACCACTGCATCCCACTCTTTACACCACTGCATCCCACACTTTACACCACTGCACCCCACTCTTTACACCACTGCACCCCACTCTTTACACCACTGCACCCCACACTTTACACCACTGCACCCCACTCTTTACACCACTGCACCCCACTCTTTACACCACTGCATCCCTCACTTTACACCACTGCATCCCACTCTTTACACCACTGCATCCCACTCTTTACACCACTGCATCCCACACTTTACACCACTGCATCCCACACTTTACACCACTGCATCCCACACTTTACACCACTGCATCCCACACTTTACACCACTGCATCCCACACTTTACACCACTGCATTCCACTCTTTACACCACTGCATCCCACTCTTTACACCACTGCATCCCACGCTTTACACCACTGCATCCCACTCTTTACACCACTGCATCCCACACTTTACACCACTGCATCCCACCCTTTACACCACTGCATCCCACACTTTACACCACTGCATCCCACACTTTACACCACTGCATCCCACTCTTTACACCACTGCATCCCACACTTTACACCACTGCATCCCACTCTTTACACCACTGCATCCCACACTTTACACCACTGCACCCCACTCTTTACACCACTGCACCCCACTCTTTACACCACTGCACCCCACTCTTTACACCACTGCACCCCACACTTTACACCACTGCACCCCACTCTTTACACCACTGCACCCCACTCTTTACACCACTGCATCCCTCGCTTTACACCACTGCATCCCACTCTTTACACCACTGCATCCCACTCTTTACACCACTGCATCCCACACTTTACACCACTGCATCCCACTCTTTACACCACTGCACCCCACTCTTTACACCACTGCATCCCTCGCTTTACACCACTGCACCCCACTCTTTACACCACTGCATCCCACTCTTTACACCACTACATCCCACACTTTACACCACTGCACCCCACTCTTTACACCACTGCATATCACGCTTTACACCACTGCATCTCACGCTTTACACCACTGCATACCACTCTTTACACCACTGCACCCCACTCTTTACACCACTGCACCCCACTCTTTACACCACTGCATCTCACTCTTTACACCACTGCATCCCACACTTTACACCACTGCATCTCACGCTTTACACCACTGCATCTCACGCTTTACACCACTGCATCCCACTCTTTACACCACTGCATCCCACACTTTACACCACTGCATCCCACACTTTACACCACTGCATCCCACACTTTGCACCACTGCATCCCACGCTTTGCACCACTGCATCCCACGCTTTACACCACTGCATCCCACGCTTTACACCACTGCATCCCATGCTTTGCACCACTGCATCCCACGCTTTACACCACTGCATCCCATGCTTTGCACCACTGCATCCCACGCTTTACACCACTGCATCTCACTCTTTACACCACTGCACCCCACTCTTTACACCACTGCATCCCACGCTTTACACCACTGCATCCCACGCTTTACACCACTGCATCCCATGCTTTGCACCACTGCATCCCACGCTTTACACCACTGCATCTCACTCTTTACACCACTGCACCCCACTCTTTACACCACTGCATCCCCCGCTTTACACCACTGCATCTCACTCTTTACACCACTGCACCCCACTCTTTACACCACTGCACCCCACTCTTTACACCACTGCATCTCACTCTTTACACCACTGCATCCCACACTTTACACCACTGCATCTCACTCTTTACACCACTGCATATCACTCTTTACACCACTGCATCCCACGCTTTACACCACTGCATCCCACACTTTACACCACTGCATCCCACGCTTTGCACCACTGCATCCCACGCTTTACACCACTGCTTCTCACTCTTTACACCACTGCATCCCACACTTTACACCACTGCATCCCACTCTTTACACCACTGCATCCCACACTTTACACCACTGCACCCCACTCTTTACACCACTGCACCCCACTCTTTACACCACTGCACCCCACTCTTTACACCACTGCACCCCACACTTTACACCACTGCACCCCACTCTTTACACCACTGCACCCCACTCTTTACACCACTGCATCCCTCGCTTTACACCACTGCATCCCACTCTTTACACCACTGCATCCCACTCTTTACACCACTGCATCCCACACTTTACACCACTGCATCCCACTCTTTACACCACTGCACCCCACTCTTTACACTACTGCATCCCTCGCTTTACACCACTGCACCCCACTCTTTACACTACTGCATCCCTCGCTTTACACCACTGCACCCCACTCTTTACACTACTGCATCCCTCGCTTTACACCACTGCACCCCACTCTTTACACTACTGCATCCCTCGCTTTACACCATTGCACCCCACTCTTTACACCACTGCATCCCACTCTTTACACCACTGCATCCCACTCTTTACACCACTGCATCCCACACTTTACACCACTGCATCCCACACTTTACACCACTGCATCCCACGCTTTACACCACTGCATCCCACTCTTTACACCACTGCATCCCACTCTTTACACCACTGCATCCCACTCTTTACACCACTGCACCCCACTCTTTACACCACTGCATCTCACGCTTTACACCACTGCATCCCACACTTTACACCACTGCACCCCACTCTTTACACCACTGCATCTCACGCTTTACACCACTGCATCTCACGCTTTACACCACTGCATCCCACTCTTTACACCACTGCATCCCACACTTTACACCACTGCATCCCACACTTTACACCACTGCATCCCACTCTTTACACCACTGCATCCCACTCTTTACACCACTGCATCCCACGCTTTGCACCACTGCATCCCCCGCTTTACACCACTGCATCTCACGCTTCAGTAGGCCTTATGTATGTCTGTGTTGGTTTCGTTTTGGCTTATGTACTGTGAGGATTTTTCTGATTTTTTTTGTGTAATTCTTCACAATAATGAGGACGACCTAAAAAGTTTGGTTGCGTGTTTTTGAGCCGATGTCTCTGTGTCTATCAGGTGCAGAACCGGATCAGGACCAGCAGGAAAGTGAGGAAAACGAGGAAGAAGAAGAGTCACGCACACATACTCCACCCGGACAGCAGGAGGAGCGGGAAAACTCAGGACTACCGGAAGAGCAGGAGGGAAATGAAGATGCGGGAGAGGAAGAGGAGGATAAAGCAGAGGAAGAGGAAACAGAAGCCACGCCCCCACAGAACTCCACAGATGAGCTGAAGACACAGGAGAGTCCGAACCAGGGAGAAACTGAGACAACAGAGAGACAAGAGGAGGAGGAGGAGGAGGAGGAGGATGAAGAAGACTACGACGACGATGATGATGATGAGGAAGAGGAAGAGGAGGATGAGGAAGAGGAGGAGGCAGACAATGAAGGCCAAGAGCATAATGACTCCTCTAAGACCAACGGCCATGTGATCATGCGTGTGCAGGAGCATGTGTCTCCCAGCATGCCTCAGTCCTCGCTCCTCTGCCCTCTGGTGGAGTCGGAGATCAGCACCACTGACCGCGAGGCTTCCGACGCCTCCCATGAGCTTCCCAACGGAGAACCCGGACTCCCCAATGGAGAACCCGGACTCCCCAACGCAGAACCCGGACTCCCCAACGCAGAACCCGGACTCCCTAACGTAGAACCCGGACTCCCCAATGGGTCTCGGCACCGGGGCACCACCCCACGCTTCCCCGAGCTCCCGCTGGACCCCACGCTCCCCGACGCAGAGGACGAGGCCCAGGCTCTCAGCGGGAACACCGACCGCAGCAGAACCGTGTCCTCGTCCAGCACCGGGGACACGCCCAGAGGTCAGTCACACACACACACACACACACTGGCTATGTTTACATGAGACACGCCAGAGGTCAGTCACACACACACACACACTCACACGCTGGCTACGTTCACATGCAACCAAATAATCCGTTAGTAATGGGATTGACGGCTCAGTCGGACTGAAAAGCCTTCATATAAACACATTAATCGATCCGATTGAGCTCGATCCGAATACTAAACAGAAGTGTTCTGAGTCTGGATGTGAATGGCTACAGTAGGAGCGCACCTGATCTCTTCTGGAAGCTGGTTCTGGTTCCAGCATAATAGCTAAAAGCGGACTCGCCGTGCTTTGAGTGAACTCTTGGTGTTTCCAGCTGATGTGATCCTAATGATCTGAGTGATCTGATGGGTTTATATTCAGTGAGCATATCTGCCGTGTATTGAGGTCCTAGGCCATTAAATGATTTATATACCAGTAATAATACTTTAAAATCAATCCTAAATGTGTCTGGGAGCCAGTGTAAAGACCTGAGGACTGGTGTGATGTGTTCATGTGTTCTGGTTCTGCTCAGCGTTCTGTACGAGCTGCAACTGTCTTCAGTGAGGAGTCCAGTACAGTAATCCACCCTGCTGGTGATGAAAGCATGCACAAGTTTCTCTAAGTCCTGACTGGAAACAAAGCATCTAATTCCTGCAATATTGTTCAGATGATAGTATGCTGATCTAGTTATTGATTTGACATGACTACTGAAGCTAAGGTCTGACTCTAGAGACACACCAAGATTCCTGACCTGATGTTTAATTGTTTGACCTACATTTCAGACACACACACGCACACACACGCACACGCACACACACACACACACACACACACACACCACTGCTCTGAGGGATAGAAAAGTCATCGGGTCTTGGTACCGCATCACTCGCAAGACGCAGCCTGCATTGGTGAACAAGGTCGAAGTCCACCATTCTCCAGTTCTGGAAGCTCTCGATAAGAATGCTAGCTACACACACACAGTTGCTAGTTTAGATGTGTCCGCGGCGGAGAAGCTCTCTCGATAAGAATGCTAGCTACACACACACAGTTGCTAGTTTAGATGTGTCCGCGGCGGAGAAGCTCTCTCGATAAGAATGCTAGCTACACACACTCAGTTGCTAGTTTAGATGTGTCCGCGGCGGAGAAGCTCTCTCGATAAGAATGCTAGCTACACACACTCAGTTGCTAGTTTAGATGTGTCCGCGGCGGAGAAGCTCTCTCGATAAGAATGCTAGCTACACACACACAGTTGCTAGTTTAGATGTGTCCGCGGCGGAGAAGCTCTCTCGATAAGAATGCTAGCTACACACACTCAGTTGCTAGTTTAGATGTGTCCGCGGCGGAGAAGCTCTCTCGATAAGAATGCTAGCTACACACACACAGTTGCTAGTTTAGATGTGTCCGCGGCGGAGAAGCTCTCTCGATAAGAATGCTAGCTACACACACACAGTTGCTAGTTTAGATGTGTCCGCGGCGGAGAAGCTCTCTCGATAAGAATGCTAGCTACACACACACAGTTGCTAGTTTAGATGTGTCCGTGGCGGAGAAGCTCTCTCGATAAGAATGCTAGCTACACACACACAGTTGCTAGTTTAGATGTGTCCGCGGCGGAGAAGCTCTCTCGATAAGAATGCTAGCTACACACACACAGTTGCTAGTTTAGATGTGTCCGCGGCGGAGAAGCTCTCTCGATAAGAATGCTAGCTACACACACTCAGTTGCTAGTTTAGATGTGTCCGCGGCGGAGAAGCTCTCTCGATAAGAATGCTAGCTACACACACACAGTTGCTAGTTTAGATGTGTCCGCGGCGGAGAAGCTCTCTCGATAAGAATGCTAGCTACACACACACAGTTGCTAGTTTAGATGTGTCCGCGGCGGAGAAGCTCTCTCGATAAGAATGCTAGCTACACACACTCAGTTGCTAGTTTAGATGTGTCCGTGGCGGAGAAGCTCTCTCGTTAAGAATGCTAGCTACACACACACAGTTGCTAGTTTATATGTGTCCGCGGCGGAGAAGCTCTCTCGATAAGAATGCTAGCTACACACACTCAGTTGCTAGTTTAGATGTGTCCATGGCGGAGAAGCTCTCTCGATAAGAATGCTAGCTACACACACTCAGTTGCTAGTTTAGATGTGTCCGTGGCGGAGAAGCTCTCTCGATAAGAATGCTAGCTACACACACACAGTTGCTAGTTTAGATGTGTCCGTGGCGGAGAAGCTCTCTCGATAAGAATGCTAGCTACACACACTACACACACTCAGTTGCTAGTTTAGATGTGTCCATGGCGGAGAAGCTCTCTCGATAAGAATGCTAGCTACACACACTACACACACTCAGTTGCTAGTTTAGATGTGTCCGTGGCGGAGAAGCTCTCTCGATAAGAATGCTAGCTACACACACACAGTTGCTAGTTTAGATGTGTCCGTGGCGGAGAAGCTCTCTCGATAAGAATGCTAGCTACACACACTACACACACTCAGTTGCTAGTTTAGATGTGTCCATGGCGGAGAAGCTCTCTCGATAAGAATGCTAGCTACACACACTACACACACTCAGTTGCTAGTTTAGATGTGTCCGTGGCGGAGAAGCTCTCTCGATAAGAATGCTAGCTACACACACACAGTTGCTAGTTTATATGTGTCCGTGGCGGAGAAGCTCTCTCGATAAGAATGCTGGCTACACACACACAGTTGCTAGTTTAGATGTGTCCGCGGCGGAGAAGCTCTCTCGATAAGAATGCTAGCTACACACACACAGTTGCTAGTTTAGATGTGTCCGTGGCGGAGAAGCTCTCTCGATAAGAATGCTGGCTACACACACACAGTTGCTAGTTTAGATGTGTCCGCGGCGGAGAAGCTCTCTCGATAAGAATGCTGGCTACACACACACAGTTGCTAGTTTAGATGTGTCCGCGGCGGAGAAGCTCTCTCGATAAGAATGCTAGCTACACACACACAGTTGCTAGTTTAGATGTGTCCGTGGCGGAGAAGCTCTCTCGATAAGAATGCTAGCTACACACACACAGTTGCTAGTTTAGATGTGTCCGTGGCGGAGAAGCTCTCTCGATAAGAATGCTAGCTACACACACACAGTTGCTAGTTTAGATGTGTCCGCGGCGGAGAAGCTCTCTCGATAAGAATGCTAGCTACACACACTCAGTTGCTAGTTTAGATGTGTCCGCGGCGGAGAAGCTCTCTCGTTAAGAATGCTAGCTACACACACACAGTTGCTAGTTTAGATGTGTCCGCGGCGGAGAAGCTCTCGCGATAAGAATGCTAGCTACACACACACAGTTGCTAGTTTATATGTGTCCGCGGCGGAGAAGCTCTCTCGATAAGAATGCTAGTTACACACACACAGTTGCTAGTTTATATGTGTCCGTGGCGGAGAAGCTCTCTCGATAAGAATGCTAGCTACACACACTCAGTTGCTAGTTTAGATGTGTCCGCGGCGGAGAAGCTCTCTCGATAAGAATGCTAGCTACACACACAGTTGCTAGTTTATATGTGTCTGCGGCGGAGAAGCTCTCTCGATAAGAATGCTAGCTACACACACTCAGTTGCTAGTTTAGATGTGTCCGCGGCGGAGAAGCTCTCTCGATAAGAATGCTAGCTACACACACACAGTTGCTAGTTTATATGTGTCCGTGGCGGAGAAGCTCTCTCGATAAGAATGCTAGCTACACACACTCAGTTGCTAGTTTAGATGTGTCCGTGGCGGAGAAGCTCTCTCGATAAGAATGCTAGCTACACACGCTGCACACACACAGTTGCTAGTTTAGATGTGTCCGCGGCGGAGAAGCTCTCTCGATAAGAATGCTAGCTACACACACACAGTTGCTAGTTTATATGTGTCCGTGGCGGAGAAGCTCTCTCGATAAGAATGCTAGCTACACACACTCAGTTGCTAGTTTAGATGTGTCCGTGGCGGAGAAGCTCTCTCGATAAGAATGCTAGCTACACACACTACACACACTCAGTTGCTAGTTTAGATGTGTCCGTGGCGGAGAAGCTCTCTCGATAAGAATGCTAGCTACACACACACAGTTGCTAGTTTATATGTGTCCGTGGCGGAGAAGCTCTCTCGATAAGAATGCTAGCTACACACACACAGTTGCTAGTTTAGATGTGTCCGTGGCGGAGAAGCTCTCTCGATAAGAATGCTAGCTACACACACTACACACACTCAGTTGCTAGTTTAGATGTGTCCATGGCGGAGAAGCTCTCTCGATAAGAATGCTAGCTACACACACTACACACACTCAGTTGCTAGTTTAGATGTGTCCGTGGCGGAGAAGCTCTCTCGATAAGAATGCTAGCTACACACACACAGTTGCTAGTTTATATGTGTCCGTGGCGGAGAAGCTCTCTCGATAAGAATGCTGGCTACACACACACAGTTGCTAGTTTAGATGTGTCCGCGGCGGAGAAGCTCTCTCGATAAGAATGCTAGCTACACACACACAGTTGCTAGTTTAGATGTGTCCGTGGCGGAGAAGCTCTCTCGATAAGAATGCTGGCTACACACACACAGTTGCTAGTTTAGATGTGTCCGCGGCGGAGAAGCTCTCTCGATAAGAATGCTGGCTACACACACACAGTTGCTAGTTTAGATGTGTCCGCGGCGGAGAAGCTCTCTCGATAAGAATGCTAGCTACACACACACAGTTGCTAGTTTAGATGTGTCCGTGGCGGAGAAGCTCTCTCGATAAGAATGCTAGCTACACACACACAGTTGCTAGTTTAGATGTGTCCGTGGCGGAGAAGCTCTCTCGATAAGAATGCTAGCTACACACACACAGTTGCTAGTTTAGATGTGTCCGCGGCGGAGAAGCTCTCTCGATAAGAATGCTAGCTACACACACTCAGTT
>NC_136900.1:25785883-25873383 GCF_949152265.1 Phoxinus phoxinus | reverse complement strand
CACACACACACACACACACACACACACACACACACTGCCGTTACAGGGCTGGATTCTAAAGGGTCATGAAATGCATTTTCCTTTATCTCATGTTTTGGAGGTTAGTTTATAAAAAAAAATTTCACCAAAAAGTTTCAAAGATTCGTAGACATGATTTCCTCTTTCAGAAACTCGAGTAAACAGCCGCTGCTGTGATTGGTGAACTTCATCAGTGTTCGGAAATTAAACCTGTTTTTATTCTAGAGTAACTTCTTATATATGCAACTATCTGTATTTTCCATTTCATGAGCCTTTAATGGCAGATGTGTGTGTGAGCTGAACTGGTGTTACCCAGACGTCAGTGTGTGTGATGGCCGACGCGTCCCTCTGTCCTCCTGCACCACTGCATGAATAACTGATGTTGTGTGTGTGTGTGTGTGTTTGGTGGTCAGACCACATCGCTCTGATTATGGAGTTGCTGGGAAAAATCCCCCGCAAGATCATCGCAGCAGGAAAATACAGCCGTGAGTTCTTCTCAAAGAAAGGTAACCGTAACTCTGCTGTCTGACTCCTGTCTCCTTCAGGACCGTTTCCTTTACACCATCAGACCCGTGATGCCGTGTCTCGAATGCTTCTGCTCTGGGGCCTTTTCTTAGTCTTACAGCAATAATGTGGGTGTGGCTTACAGGAGTAATGTGGGCGTGGCTTACAGCAGTAATGTGGGTGTGGCTTACAGCAGTAATGTGGGCGTGTCTTGCTGTAATAAAGGGGGCGTGTCTTGCAGTAATAATGGAGGCGTGTCTCTCAGCAGTAATGGGGGCAGATCTTGCAGTAATAAAGGGGGCAGGTCTCTCGGCAGTAATGGGGGCAGGTCTTGCAGTAATAAAGGGGGCGGGTCTCTCAGCAGTAATGGGGGCAGGTCTTGCAGTAATAAAGGGGGCGGGTCTCTCAGCAGTAATGGGGGCAGGTCTTGCAGTAATAAAGAGGGGGGGTCTCTCAGCAGTAATGGGGGCAGGTCTTGCAGTAATAAAGGGGGCAGGTCTGTCAGCAGTAATGGGGGCAGGTCTTGCAGTAATAAAGGGGGCGGGTCTCTCAGCAGTAATGGGGGCAGGTCTTGCAGTAATAAAGGGGGCGGGTCTCTCAGCAGTAATGGGGGCAGGTCTTGCAGTAATAAAGAGGGGGGGTCTCTCAGCAGTAATGGGGGCAGGTCTTGCAGTAATAAAGGGGGCAGGTCTGTCAGCAGTAATGGGGGCAGGTCTTGCAGTAATAAAGGGGGCAGGTCTCTCGGCAGTAATGGGGGCAGGTCTTGCAGTAATAAAGGGGGCAGGTCTCTCGGCAGTAATGGGGGCAGGTCTTGCAGTAATAAAGGGGGCGGGTCTCTCAACAGTAATGGGGGCAGGTCTTGCAGTAATAAAGGGGGCGGGTCTCTCAGCAGTAATGGGGGCAGGTCTTGCAGTAATAAAGGGGGCGGGTCTCTCGGCAGTAATGGGGGCAGGTCTTGCAGTAATAAAGAGGGGGGGTCTCTCAGCAGTAATGGGGGCAGATCTTGCAGTAATAAAGGGGACGGGTCTCTCAGCAGTAATGGGGCAGGTCTTGCAGTAATAAAGGGGGCGGGTCTCAGCAGTAATGGGGGCAGGTCTTGCAGTAATAAAGGGGGCAGTAATGGGGGCGGGGCTTGCATTAGTGATGGGGCAGGTCTCTCTGTAGTAATGGGGGCGGGGCTTGCATTAGTGACGGGGTGGGTCTCGCTGTAGTAATGGGGGCGGGGCTTGCATTAGTGATGGGGCGGGGCTTGCAGCTGTGTTTTCCCTGCAGCAGCTTATCTGGCGTCTCTCTCTGCAGGTGAACTGCGGCACATCACGAAACTCAAGCCCTGGACTCTGTTTGATGTGCTGGTGGAAAAGTACGGCTGGTCGGCCGAGGATGCCGGTCATTTCACACACTTCTTGTTGCCCATGCTGGAGATGGTGCCGGAGAAACGGGCCTCTGCTTCAGAGTGCCTCAACCACCCCTGGCTGAACTCGTAGCACTTCTGCCCCTCAGACTCAGACGCCCCCCTGAGGCCCCATCCGGAACTGCAGCCCACCGTCACTAGAGAACCAGAGACCAGGGGCTTCAGAGAGACGAGGGTGGGCTTCAACACACACACACACACACACACACACACACACGGGAGAAACAAGCCTGTCTTTATACCTGGAGCTTCATTCACCGTCTTCCTCCACCTCATTCAGCAGAACTTTACAGGCTGAACACAGAAAGTGAGATCATTTCACATTATCCGACAGATAAAAAAATACTTTTGGACACTTTATTTGTGATGTTTTTATGATTAAACATTTTAAGATGTTTAATTTTAAGAAATGGGACGGAGTGTTTTGGTAAGGTTTATAACTCGTGGAACTCAGTTTCTTCTCGAGGCTTTCAGCGAAACTCTTGTGAATGTCCTAGAAAAACACTAATTTACACAGAGATTAATATATGCGAGCAGTCAGTCTGTAATATAGCTATTCATCTCAGTGACTGAATCTGAGAGTTTCTGTCACCACAGTTTGTGTGTGTGTGTGTGTGTGTGTGTGAGAGAGAGAGAGAGAGTGAGTGAGTGAGTGTGTGTGAGATTGTTGATGTGTCTGACATCCAGGAAGCCCACCTGAGACACTCTGCATGAAGCCCCGCCTCTTCTCGCCCTACCGTCCAATCAGGTTCTGCAGTGGAGCTGTGTACCACACACACACACACACACACACACACAGGCTCTGGAAAACATGAATCCAGAAAGAGTTTGTGGAGAGACGCCTGAGACGAACGGATGGATGGACATTTCTGCGTTCATGCCGTTGACTTCCTCGTCTGGTTTTATGTTTTTACTCTGAGCTTTTAATCCCCAAATCCCGAGGACAACATTCCTGATTCTCCAGCGGATTCTCCCGTCGGCAGGACGGGCGTCTCGTGTTCATGAGGACGCATTTGTGTTTGTTTGTACGTTTCGTTCAGGGAATTCATGTACAGAGATCCAGCAAACTGTCCAAAAACTCGCAACTGCTTGAGCGCAAGATAAACACGCATCGCTGTTTGGAGACGAGCATCACGGTCGTCATGGAGACGAGCGTAAAGGCAGCGGTAGTCATGGAGACGGGCCACATGGCGGCGGTCGTCACAGAGACGGGGATCGCGGCGGCGGTTGTCATGGAGACGTGGACCATGCCGTTCCCGTGGCCTCACGCTGCTCATCATCATCATCATCATCACAGTTAGTCCAGTTGCCTATTTTCGCAATAAAAGTAGATGATGAAATATTTTTTAAAATATTTAAATTCGTTTAAACAGAAAAGAAGTTCTCTGATGTTGTGACAGTGACAGAGTTTAGTCGTAATAAGGTGATTGTGTTTTGTCTACTTCCTGTTTTTATTGGCTGTCACTTTCTTCATGACATGGACTCGCGCTGCTCTGAGGGTCATGTGACAGTCATGGACTTTATTGGACGTTTTTGCAATAATAGTGATTATGATGATGACTTTTTGAACGCCCCTGATGTGTCTCGCAGCCTCGCTGACTGCTCTTCCCAACGCCCTCGTTTTACATCCAAGGATTTAATAAAATTGTAAATTATTGGATCACATTGCCTGAACATGTCCACGTTCTTCTCCTGGTCTGGGTTTCAGATATCATAACGTCCACAGCAGCCTCTAGATATCCCTGACCCTTTAGACGTCAGCTGGGGGTCAGAGGTCAACTCAGCCCCAGCAGGAACCATCCAGATGCTTCTCAACGCAAACATGTCCAGTTATGAATGAGAAATATGGAAGTAAAATAGACAAATGTTTTTGAAACCAAAAGCCTTGTTGAATTGCACTACTTGAAAAGATATGCATTGCACTAACCCCGCTCGCATTTAATGCATTGTATTTTTAGGCTTTTAGGAAAATTCAACATGATTGAATATTTAAGCTGTGAACATTTCAATGCAAAACATTTCACACACGTTTCCATTATAACAAATTCAATAATCCATATTCACCTTTTAGATTTCACTTCAAAAATGATGTTAATTCTGTTTAAAAATACAACCTGTAGTATTCGACAAGTCATTTTTCAGTAATTTTTTTAATACACATTCAGTGGTTCAAATTCGACATAAAATTCAACATTTGACATCCAGGAACGGCAGGAATATCAGTGGATTGCCGATCAATAATCTCCATCTAAAAATAATCACTCGTCAAAGATTATCAATCATTCAGTGACGCAGACTTCAGATTCCAAAACTTGTTTTATTAGGATACTTTTTAATTACAGTTTCAAGCTGTTGTTGTTTGTGTTTATACTGTAGTGCACACACACCTGTCCATCACACACACACACCTGTCCATCATCACACACACACCTGTCCATCATCATCATCATCACACACACACACCTGTCCATCACACACACACACCTGTCCATCATCATCATCATCACACACCTGTCCATCATCACACACACACACACACACACACACACACACACACACACACCTGTCCATCACACACACACACCTGTCCATCATCATCATCATCACACACACACCTGTCCATCATCATCATCATCACACCTGTCCATCACACACACACCTGTCCATCATCATCATCACACACCTGTCCATCATCACACACACACACACACACCTGTCCATCATCATCATCACATACACACCTGTCCATCATCACACACACACACACCTGTCCATCATCACACACACACACACCTGTCCATCATCATCATCATCACACACCTGTCCATCATCACACACACACACACACACACACACACACCTGTCCATCACACACACACACCTGTCCATCATCATCATCATCACACACACACCTGTCCATCATCATCATCATCACACACCTGTCCATCACACACACACCTGTCCATCATCATCACACACACACCTGTCCATCATCATCATCACACACCTGTCCATCATCACACACACACACACACCTGTCCATCATCATCATCACATACACACCTGTCCATCATCACACACACACACACCTGTCCATCATCACACACACACACACACACACACACACACACACACACACCTGTCCATCATCTCTCTCACACACACACACCTGTCCATCATCTCTCTCACACACACACACCTGTCCATCATCATCATCACACACACACGTCCAACACACACACACACCTGTCCATCATCACACACACACAGGTCCATCATCACACACACACACCTGTCCATCATCACACACACACACACACCTGTCCATCATCTCTCTCACACACTCACACACACACACACACACACACACACACGTCCATCATCATCATCACACACACACCTGTCCATCATCTCTCTCACACACACACACACCTGTCCATCATCTCTCACACACACACACACACACACACACACACGTCCATCACACACACCTGTCCATCACACACATACACCTGTCCATCATCACACACACACGTCCATCATCATCACACACACATACCCGTCCATCATCACACACACACACACACGTCCATCATCATCACACACACACACACGTCCATCATCATCACACACACACCTGTCCATCATCACACACACACACCTGTCCATCATCACACACACACGTCCATCATCATCACACACACACCTGTCCATCATCACACACACACCTGTCCATCATCACACACACACACACACGTCCATCATCATCACACACACTCCTCTCGGGTGTCTAGAAGTTCATGCCGACCGGAGGCTGTGACCTGGAGATTCGACAGGCTCCCGAAGTCCTGCGGGAACAGAACAGGGTCAGTGACATCACTGTTGAGCTGGGTCCACACACACACACACACACACACACACACACACACACACACAGAACCACTGCAGTGAAGTCTGGAGTCACAGCGAGTGTGAGATGTGCATATACACAACATCATAATGCTGAGAACAGAACAGTGTTGTGAATCCTCGGAGCTTTAGCTCTTCAGCGCGGTTGATGGGAGTGTGTGTTCGCGAGTGCGTTCAGGAGGGTGTGTTAGAGCGGATGCTAATGCTAATGCTAGCGGTTGTGAGAAAGATTCAGGGTTTGTCAGGAACAGAATCCAGCAAACACGGGAAAGACTTTCACAGTTTCTCTCCCTGTGCTTCGATGACCTGGAGACGACACTCCACAGTCACTTTCGAGACAGGTCACGTGACCGCCGCAGTGCATGATGGGAAGAGTTAAGAGTGACTCACCAGAAGCTTGAGCATCTCCTTTGTGTCGGTGTAGACCTCAATGATCTGATCCAGAGCCGAAACCTGCGGGAAACATCACATGACCACACCTTTACATCACATGACCACACCTTTACATCACATGACCACACCTTTACATCACATGACCACACCTTTACATCACATGACCACACGAGCTAATACCGCTCAATCACAATATTAAAACACTTATTAACTGAGATCAAGCTACAATTAAATATATAAATATTGGTTGAAAAACTTGAAATGAAAAATAGAAATGTTGCCTTGGCAATAAACAAAACGTTTTACCTAGAAATCCATAAATTAAACCCAACTAGCAATAATAAAAAATGTATAATACAAATGACAAAACTACTAAAACTGTAACTAAAATGAACATGTACACTGAATATAGAACACGTATATACACACGAGAAGCTAAAGCTAATTCTCAACATTAAAGGGGTCATGACATGAGAAACTAAATTTGCCTTGATCTTTTGGTATATAAGAGGTCTTTGTACCATTAAAACGTCCTGCAAGTTTCATAGCTTAAGACGTCCTCCCCATTATAAACGAATCATTTATTTAATCAAGCTCTAAATACAGCTCGTTCTGGATCCATGGTGAGAAGTGACGTCACGGTGCGAAGTGACGTACCAGCGTTTGCATATGACCGCCTCCAGCGCAAGACAACTACGCTTAAAGCGCAAGACAACTACGCTCATTTCATATCGTTGTCGCGCCCGCGCGCTCCACAAGTGTTCAGTCGCCGGACAGCGAGCGCCGCACAAGTGTTCAGTCGCCGGACAGCGAGCGCCGCACAAGTGTTCAGTCGCCGGACAGCGAGCGCCGCACAAGTGTTCAGTCGCCGGACAGCGAGCGCCGCACAAGTGTTCAGTCGCCGCACAGCGAGCGCCTCACAAGTGTTCAGTCGCCGCACAGCGAGCGCCTCACGAGTGTTCAGTCGACGGACAGCGAGCGCCTCACGAGTGTTCAGTCGCCGCACAGCGAGCGCCTCACAAGTGTTCAGTCGCCGGACAGCGAGCGCCGCACAAGTGTTCAGTCGCCGCACAGCGAGCGCCTCACGAGTGTTCAGTCGCCGGACAGCGAGCGCCTCACGAGTGTTCAGTCGCCGGACAGCGAGCGCCTCACGAGTGTTCAGTCGCCGGACAGCGAGCGCCTCACAAGTGTTCAGTCGCCGGACAGCGAGCGCCTCACAAGTGTTCAGTCGCCGGACAGCGAGCGCCTCACAAGTGTTCAGTCGCCGGACAGCGAGCGCCGCACAAGTGTTCAGTCGCCGGACAGCGAGCGCCTCACGAGTGTTCAGTCGACGGACAGCGAGCGCCTCACGAGTGTTCAGTCGCCGCACAGCGAGCGCCTCACGAGTGTTCAGTCGCCGGACAGCGAGCGCCGCACAAGTGTTCAGTCGCCGCACAGCGAGCGCCTCACGAGTGTTCAGTCGCCGGACAGCGAGCGCCTCACAAGTGTTCAGTCGCCGGACAGCGAGCGCCTCACAAGTGTTCAGTCGCCGGACAGCGAGCGCCTCACAAGTGTTCAGTCGCCGGACAGCGAGCGCCGCACAAGTGTTCAGTCGCCGGACAGCGAGCGCCTCACGAGTGTTCAGTCGACGGACAGCGAGCGCCGCACAAGTGTTCAGTCGCCGCACAGCGAGCGCCTCACAAGTGTTCAGTCGCCGGACAGCGAGCGCCGCACAAGTGTTCAGTCGCCGCACAGCGAGCGCCTCACGAGTGTTCAGTCGCCGGACAGCGAGCGCCTCACGAGTGTTCAGTCGCCGGACAGCGAGCGCCTCACGAGTGTTCAGTCGCCGGACAGCGAGCGCCTCACAAGTGTTCAGTCGCCGCACAGCGAGCGCCTCACGAGTGTTCAGTCGCCGGACAGCGAGCGCCTCACGAGTGTTCAGTCGCCGGACAGCGAGCGCCTCACAAGTGTTCAGTCGCCGGACAGCGAGCGCCTCACAAGTGTTCAGTCGCCGCACAGCGAGCGCCTCACGAGTGTTCAGTCGCCGGACAGCGAGCGCCTCACGAGTGTTCAGTCGCCGGACAGCGAGCGCCTCACAAGTGTTCAGTCGCCGGACAGCGAGCGCCTCACGAGTGTTCAGTGGACGGACAGCGAGCGCCTCACAAGTGTTCAGTCGCCGGACAGCGAGCGCCTCACAAGTGTTCAGTCGCCGGACAGCGAGCGCCTCACGAGTGTTCAGTCGCCGCACAGCGAGCGCCTCACGAGTGTTCAGTCGCCGCACAGCGAGCGCCTCACGAGTGTTCAGTCGCCGGACAGCGAGCGCCTCACGAGTGTTCAGTCGCCGGACAGCGAGCGCCGCACGAGTGTTCAGTCGCCGGACAGCGAGCGCCGCACGAGTGTTCAGTCGCCGGACAGCGAGCGCCTCACGAGTGTTCAGTCGCCGCACAGCGAGCGCCTCACAAGTGTTCAGTCGCCGGACAGCGAGCGCCTCACGAGTGTTCAGTCGCCGGACAGCGAGCGCCGCACGAGTGTTCAGTCGCCGGACAGCGAGCGCCTCACAAGTGTTCAGTCGCCGGACAGCGAGCGCCTCAAGTGTTCAGTCGCCGGACAGCGAGCGCCTCACAAGTGTTCAGTCGCCGGACAGCGAGCGCCGCACAAGTGTTCAGTCGCCGGACAGCGAGCGCCTCACAAGTGTTCAGTCGCCGGACAGCGAGCGCCGCACAAGTGTTCAGTCGCCGCACAGCGAGCGCCTCACAAGTGTTCAGTCGCCGGACAGCGAGCGCCTCACGAGTGTTCAGTCGCCGGACAGCGAGCGCCTCACGAGTGTTCAGTCGCCGGACAGCGAGCGCCTCACAAGTGTTCAGTCGCCGGACAGCGAGCGCCGCACAAGTGTTCAGTCGCCGGACAGCGAGCGCCTCACAAGTGTTCAGTCGCCGGACAGCGAGCGCCTCACGAGTGTTCAGTCGCCGGACAGCGAGCGCCTCACAAGTGTTCAGTCGCCGGACAGCGAGCGCCTCACAAGTGTTCAGTCGCCGCACAGCGAGCGCCTCACGAGTGTTCAGTCGCCGGACAGCGAGCGCCTCACGAGTGTTCAGTCGCCGGACAGCGAGCGCCTCACAAGTGTTCAGTCGCCGGACAGCGAGCGCCGCACGAGTGTTCAGTCGCCGGACAGCGAGCGCCTCACGAGTGTTCAGTCGCCGCACAGCGAGCGCCTCACGAGTGTTCAGTCGCCGGACAGCGAGCGCCGCACGAGTGTTCAGTCGCCGGACAGCGAGCGCCGCACGAGTGTTCAGTCGCCGGACAGCGAGCGCCTCACGAGTGTTCAGTCGCCGCACAGCGAGCGCCTCACAAGTGTTCAGTCGCCGGACAGCGAGCGCCTCACGAGTGTTCAGTCGCCGGACAGCGAGCGCCGCACGAGTGTTCAGTCGCCGGACAGCGAGCGCCTCACAAGTGTTCAGTCGCCGGACAGCGAGCGCCGCACAAGTGTTCAGTCGCCGCACAGCGAGCGCCTCACAAGTGTTCAGTCGCCGGACAGCGAGCGCCTCACGAGTGTTCAGTCGCCGGACAGCGAGCGCCTCACGAGTGTTCAGTCGCCGCACAGCGAGCGCCTCACAAGTGTTCAGTCGCCGGACAGCGAGCGCCTCACAAGTGTTCAGTCGCCGGACAGCGAGCGCCGCACAAGTGTTCAGTCGCCGGACAGCGAGCGCCGCACAAGTGTTCAGTCGCCGCACAGCGAGCGCCTCACGAGTGTTCAGTCGCCGGACAGCGAGCGCCTCACAAGTGTTCAGTCGCCGCACAGCGAGCGCCTCACAAGTGTTCAGTCGCCGGACAGCGAGCGCCTCACAAGTGTTCAGTCGCCGCACAGCGAGCGCCTCACGAGTGTTCAGTCGCCGCACAGCGAGCGCCTCACGAGTGTTCAGTCGCCGGACAGCGAGCGCCGCACAAGTGTTCAGTCGCCGGACAGCGAGCGCCTCACGAGTGTTCAGTCGCCGGACAGCGAGCGCCGCACAAGTGTTCAGTCGCCGCACAGCGAGCGCCTCACGAGTGTTCAGTCGCCGGACAGCGAGCGCCTCACGAGTGTTCAGTCGCCGCACAGCGAGCGCCTCACGAGTGTTCAGTCGCCGGACAGCGAGCGCCGCACAAGTGTTCAGTCGCCGGACAGCGAGCGCCTCACGAGTGTTCAGTCGCCGGACAGCGAGCGCCGCACAAGTGTTCAGTCGCCAGACAGCGAGCGCCGCACAAGTGTTCAGTCGCCAGACAGCGAGCGCCGCACAAGTGTTCAGTCGCCGGACAGCGAGCGCCGCACAAGTGTTCAGTCGCCGGACAGCGAGCGCCTCACGAGTGTTCAGTCGCCGGACAGCGAGCGCCGCACAAGTGTTCAGTCGCCGGACAGCGAGCGCCGCACAAGTGTTCAGTCGATGGACAGCGAGCGCCGCACAAGTGTTCAGTCGATGGACAGCGAGCGCCTCACAAGTGTTCAGTCGCCGGACAGCGAGCGCCGCACAAGTGTTCAGTCGCCGGACAGCGAGCGCCGCACAAGTGTTCAGTCGATGGACAGCGAGCGCCGCACAAGTGTTCAGTCGCCGGACAGGGAGCGCCTCACAAGTGTTCAGTCGCCGGACAGCGAGCGCCTCACGAGTGTTCAGTCGATGGACAGCGAGCGCCGCACAAGTGTTCAGTCGCCGGACAGCGAGCGCCTCACAAGTGTTCAGTCGCCGGACAGCGAGCGCCTCACGAGTGTTCAGTCGCCGCACAGCGAGCGCCTCACGAGTGTTCAGTCGCCGGACAGCGAGCGCCGCACAAGTGTTCAGTCGCCGGACAGCGAGCGCCTCACGAGTGTTCAGTCGCCGGACAGCGAGCGCCTCACGAGTGTTCAGTGGACGGACAGCGAGCGCCTCACAAGTGTTCAGTCGCCGGACAGCGAGCGCCTTTTTTTGCGGACGTCTCAGTCACGGCAGTGTTAGTTTAAGCGTTTGTTTAAACTATAAAATTATATCTAGGCATTAGCTCAATTTAACGTGTTTTAATAATGTGTGGCATTGCTAACTCGCTGAACTGTAAGGGAGAGATGATCATTCATTGGCTGATCCTCTGTATTAGCGTAATCACTGGAGTGTAGCGATCATCCCGCTGAACGAGCACGCCATCGCTTCCGAACGTCCAATCGATGAGCTGGCCGAGAGTTAGAAGATCGTTATTGTTGTTCATGTTTTCTAAAGTGAGTAGCATATATAATAGTTAGGTTAGCGTGCGAGTTCACTCGCTTCATCTCGCAGATCTAGCGCACTAACGCCACACACTATATAGTGAACGAGTGAGCGTTTCGGACACAGCTTAAGACTGTTCCAGTGACAGAGCCTGACAGGTTCAGCTGCTAGCGTGGCGTTTGAACTGCAGAGCGGATGCTAATGCTAGCGAGCGGTTGTGAGAAAGATTCAGGGTTTGTCAGGAACAGAATCCAGCAAACACGGGAAAGACTTTCACAGTTTCTCTCCCTGTGCTTCGATGACCTGGAGACGACACTCCACAGTCACTTTCGAGACAGGTCACGTGACCGCCGCAGTGCATGATGGGAAGGCTCACCTCGGGCACGTAGTTGTCCCTGCGCTCACGCTCCTCCTGCAGTTTGATGGAGATGCCCTCGCTGGATGCGCTTCATCAGGTGCGTCACGTACATGCAGGGACAGGAAGTGACATCAGCGCCGGGACTCAGTGTCCCAGCATGCACTGCTCCCTCTCACCCGGCGATCGTGTTGCGCAGCTTCTTGCTGGGGATGATGGCGATCTCCTCACACACACACACTTGTTGGTGTGTAAGTCGTTGCCCAGACGGGTGAAGTACTTCTCTATGATGACGCGCGCGGCATCACCGTCTTCGTCCTGACGCGCCCCTGACACCACAGAAGAAGAGGAACATCAGAACACACACCACGGAAGTTCGCCGTTCGCGTTTGCGAGGGTGTGTTCGCGAGCGCGTTTGCGAGGGTGTGTTCGCGAGGGTGTGTTTGCGAGGGTGTTCGCGAGCGCGTTTGCGAGGGTGTGTTCGCGAGCGCTTTTGCGAGGGTGTGTTCGCGAGGGTGTGTTTGCGAGGGTGTGTTCGCGAGGGTGTGTTTGCGAGGGTGTGTTTGCGAGGGTGTGTTTGCGAGGGGTGTGTTCGCGAGGGTGTGTTTGCGAGGGGTGTGTTCGCGAGGGTGTGTTTGCGAGGGTGTGTTCGCGAGGGTGTGTTTGCGAGGGTGTGTTCGCGAGGGTGTGTTTGCGAGGGTGTGTTTGCGAGGGTGTGTTTGCGAGGGGTGTGTTCGCGAGGGTGTGTTTGCGAGGGTGTGTTCGCGAGGGTGTGTTTGCGAGGGTGTGTTCGCAAACGCGTTTGCGATGGTTTGCGAGGGTGTGTTCGCGAGGGTGTGTTAGCGAGCGCGTTTGCGAGGGTTTGTTCGCGAGGGTGTGTTTGCGAGGGTGTGTTTGCGAGCGCGTTTGCGATGGTTTGCGAGGGTGTGTTCGCGAGGGTGTGTTAGCGAGCGCGTTTGCGAGGGTGTGTTCACGAGCGCGTTTGTGAGGGTGTGTTCGCGAGCGCTTTTGCGAGGGTGTGTTCGCGAGGGTGTGTTTGCGAGGGTGTGTTTGCGAGGGTGTGTTTGCGAGCGCGTTTGCGAGGGTTTGTTCGCGAGGGTGTGTTTGCGAGGGTGTGTTCGCGAGGGTGTGTTAGCGAGCGCGTTTGCGAGGGTTTGTTCGCGAGGGTGTGTTCGCGAGGGTGTGTTAGCGAGCGCGTTTGCGAGGGTTTGTTCGCGAGGGTGTGTTTGCGAGGGTGTGTTTGCGAGCGCGTTTGCGATGGTTTGCGAGGGTGTGTTCGCGAGGGTGTGTTAGCGAGCGCGTTTGCGAGGGTGTGTTCGCGAGGGTGTGTTCGCGAGCGCGTTTGCGAGGGTTCGCGACGGTGTGTTCGCGAGCGCGTTTGCGAGGGTGTGTTCGTGAGGGTGTGTTCGTGAGCACGTTTGCGATGGTTTGCGAGGGTGTGTTCGTGAGCACGTTTGCGATGGTTTGCGAGGGTGTGTTCGCGAGCACGTTTGCGATGGTTTGCGAGGGTGTGTTCGCGAGAGCGTTTGCGAGGGTGTGTTTGCGAGGGTGTGTTTGCGAGGGTGTGTTAGCGAGCGCGTTTGCGAGGGTTTGCGAGGGTGTGTTCGCGAGGGTGTGTTAGCGAGCGCGTTTGCGAGGGTTTGCGAGGGTGTGTTCGCGAGCGCGTTTGCGATGGTGTGTTAGCGAGCGCGTTTGCGATGGTTTGCGAGGGTGTGTTCGCGAGGGTGTGTTCGCGAGCGCGTTTGCGATGGTTTGCGAGGGTGTGTTCGCGAGGGTGTGTTCGCGAGCGCGTTTGCGATGGTTTGCGAGGGTGTGTTCGCGAGGGTGTGTTCGCGAGGGTGTGTTAGCGAGCGCGTTTGCGAGGGTTTGTTCGCGAGGGTGTGTTTGCGAGCGCGTTTGCGATGGTTTGCGAGGGTGTGTTCGCGAGGGTGTGTTAGCGAGGGTGTGTTCGCGAGCGCGTTTGCGATGGTTTGCGAGGGTGTGTTCGCGAGGGTGTGTTAGCGAGGGTGTGTTAGCGAGCGCGTTTGCGAGGGTGTGTTCGCGAGGGTGTGTTCGCGAGCGCGTTTGCGAGGGTTCGCGACGGTGTGTTCGCGAGCGCGTTTGCGAGGGTGTGTTCGTGAGGGTGTGTTCGTGAGCACGTTTGCGATGGTTTGCGAGGGTGTGTTCGTGAGCACGTTTGCGATGGTTTGCGAGGGTGTGTTCGCGAGCACGTTTGCGATGGTTTGCGAGGGTGTGTTTGCGAGGGTGTGTTTGCGAGGGTGTGTTTGCGAGGGTGTGTTCGCGAGAGCGTTTGCGAGGGTGTGTTTGCGAGGGTGTGTTTGCGAGGGTGTGTTAGCGAGCGCGTTTGCGAGGGTTTGCGAGGGTGTGTTAGCGAGCGCGTTTGCGAGGGTTTGCGAGGGTGTGTTCGCGAGCGCGTTTGCGATGGTTTGCGAGGGTGTGTTAGCGAGCGCGTTTGCGATGGTTTGCGAGGGTGTGTTCGCGAGGGTGTGTTAGCGAGCGCGTTTGCGATGGTTTGCGAGGGTGTGTTCGCGAGGGTGTGTTAGCGAGCGCGTTTGCGATGGTTTGCGAGGGTGTGTTCGCGAGGGTGTGTTCGCGAGCGCGTTTGCGATGGTTTGCGAGGGTGTGTTTGCGAGGGTGTGTTAGCGAGCGCGTTTGCGAGGGTTTGCGAGGGTGTGTTCGCGAGGGTGTGTTAGCGAGCGCGTTTGCGAGGGTTTGCGAGGGTGTGTTCGCGAGCGCGTTTGCGATGGTTTGCGAGGGTGTGTTAGCGAGCGCGTTTGCGATGGTTTGCGAGGGTGTGTTCGCGAGGGTGTGTTCGCGAGCGCGTTTGCGATGGTTTGCGAGGGTGTGTTCGCGAGCGCGTTTGCGATGGTTTGCGAGGGTGTGTTTGCGAGGGTGTGTTCGCGAGCGCGTTTGCGATGGTTTGCGAGGGTGTGTTCGCGAGGGTGTGTTAGCGAGCGCGTTTGTGAGGGTTCGCGAGGGTGTGTTCGCGAGCGCGTTTGCGATGGTTTGCGAGGGTGTGTTCGCGAGGGTGTGTTCGTGAGCACGTTTGCGATGGTTTGCGAGGGTGTGTTCGCGAGGGTGTGTTCGTGAGCACGTTTGCGATGGTTTGCGAGGGTGTGTTCGCGAGGGTGTGTTCGCGAGCGCGTTTGCGAGGGTTTGCGAGGGTGTGTTCGCGAGGGTGTGTTAGCGAGCGCGTTTGCGAGGGTTCGCGAGGGTGTGTTCGTGAGCACGTTTGCGATTGTTTGCGAGGGTGTGTTCGCGAGGGTGTGTTCGTGAGCACGTTTGCGATGGTTTGCGAGGGTGTGTTTGCGAGGGTGTGTTCGCGAGGGTGTGTTCGCGAGCGCGTTTGCGATGGTTTGCGAGGGTGTGTTCGCGAGGGTGTGTTCGCGAGGGTGTGTTAGCGAGCGCGTTTGCGAGGGTTTGCGAGGGTGTGTTCGCGAGGGTGTGTTAGCGAGCGCGTTTGCGAGGGTTCGCGAGCGCGTTTGCGATGGTTTGCGAGGGTATGTTCGCGAGGGTGTGTTAGCGAGCGCGTTTGCGATGGTTTGCGAGGGTGTGTTCGCGAGGGTGTGTTCGCGAGCGCGTTTGCGATGGTTTGCGAGGGTGTGTTTGCGAGGGTGTGTTCGCGAGCGCGTTTGCGATGGTGTGTTCGCGAGCGCGTTTGCGATGGTTTGCGAGGGTGTGTTTGCGAGCGCGTTTGCGATGGTTTGCGAGGGTGTGTTTGCGATGGTGTGTTCGTGAGCACGTTTGCGATGGTTTGCGAGGGTGTGTTTGCGAGGGTGTGTTCGCGAGCGCGTTTGCGATGGTTTGCGAGGGTGTGTTTGCGAGGGTGTGTTAGCGAGGGTGTGTTCGCGAGCGCGTTTGCGATGGTTTGCGAGGGTGTGTTCGTGAGCACGTTTGCGATGGTTTGCGAGGGTGTGTTCGCGAGCGCGTTTGCGATGGTTTGCGAGGGTGTGTTCGCGAGGGTGTGTTAGCGAGAGCGTTTGCGATGGTTTGCGAGGGTGTGTTCGCGAGGGTGTGTTAGCGAGCGCGTTTGCGATGGTTTGCGAGGGTGTGTTCGCGAGGGTGTGTTAGCGAGCGCGTATGCGATGGTTTGCGAGGGTGTGTTCGCGAGGGTGTGTTCGTGAGCACGTTTGCGATGGTTTGCGAGGGTGTGTTCGCGAGCGCGTTTGCGATGGTTTGCGAGGGTGTGTTCGCGAGGGTGTGTTAGCGAGCGCGTTTGCGATGGTTTGCGAGGGTGTGTTCGCGAGGGTGTGTTAGCGAGCGCGTTTGCGATGGTTTGCGAGGCTGTGTTCGCGAGGGTGTGTTAGCGAGCGCGTTTGCGATGGTTTGCGAGGGTGTGTTCGCGAGGGTGTGTTCGTGAGCGCGTTTGCGATGGTTTGCGAGGGTGTGTTCGCGAGGGTGTGTTAGCGAGCGCGTTTGCGATGGTTTGCGAGGGTGTGTTCGCGAGGGTGTGTTAGCGAGCGCGTATGCGATGGTTTGCGAGGGTGTGTTCGCGAGGGTGTGTTCGTGAGCGCGTTTGCGATTGTTTTGCGACGGTGTGTTCGCGAGCGCGTTTGCGATGGTTTGCGAGGGTGTGTTCGTGAGCACGTTTGCGATGGTTTGCGAGGGTGTGTTCGCGAGGGTGTGTTAGCGAGCGCGTTTGCGATGGTTTGCGAGGGTGTGTTCGCGAGGGTGTGTTAGCGAGCGCGTTTGCGATGGTTTGCGAGGGTGTGTTCGCGAGGGTGTGTTCGCGAGCGCGTTTGCGATGGTTTGCGAGGGTGTGTTTGCGAGGGTGTGTTAGCGAGCGCGTTTGCGAGGGTGTGTTCGCGAGGGTGTGTTAGCGAGCGCGTTTGCGAGGGTTTGCGAGGGTGTGTTCGCGAGCGCGTTTGCGATGGTTTGCGAGGGTGTGTTAGCGAGCGCGTTTGCGAGGGTGTGTTCGCGAGGGTGTGTTCGCGAGCGCGTTTGCGATGGTTTGCGAGGGTGTGTTCGCGAGCGCGTTTGCGATGGTTTGCGAGGGTGTGTTTGCGAGGGTGTGTTCGCGAGCGCGTTTTGCGATGGTTTGCGAGGGTGTGTTCGCGAGGGTGTGTTAGCGAGCGCGTTTGTGAGGGTTCGCGAGGGTGTGTTCGCGAGCGCGTTTGCGATGGTTTGCGAGGGTGTGTTCGCGAGGGTGTGTTCGTGAGCACGTTTGCGATGGTTTGCGAGGGTGTGTTCGCGAGGGTGTGTTCGCGAGGGTGTGTTCGCGAGCGCGTTTGCGATGGTTTGCGAGGGTGTGTTCGCGAGGGTGTGTTCGCGAGCGCGTTTGCGAGGGTGTGTTCGCGAGGGTGTGTTAGCGAGCGCGTTTGCGAGGGTTCGCGAGGGTGTGTTCGTGAGCACGTTTGCGATGGTTTGCGAGGGTGTGTTCGCGAGGGTGTGTTCGTGAGCACGTTTGCGATGGTTTGCGAGGGTGTGTTTGCGAGGGTGTGTTCGCGAGGGTGTGTTCGCGAGCGCGTTTGCGATGGTTTGCGAGGGTGTGTTCGCGAGGGTGTGTTCGCGAGGGTGTGTTCGCGAGCGCGTTTGCGAGGGTTTGCGAGGGTGTGTTCGCGAGGGTGTGTTAGCGAGCGCGTTTGCGAGGGTTCGCGAGGGTGTGTTCGCGAGCGCGTTTGCGAGGGTGTGTTCGCGAGGGTGTGTTAGCGAGCGCGTTTGCGAGGGTGTGTTTGCGAGGGTGTGTTCGTGAGCGCGTTTGCGAGGGTGTGTTTGCGAGGGTGTGTTCGCGAGCGCGTTTGCAATGGTTTGCGAGGGTGTGTTCGCGAGCGCGTTTGCGATGGTTTGCGAGGGTGTGTTCGCGAGCGCGTTTGCGATGGTTTGCGAGTGTATGTTCGCGAGGGTGTGTTAGCGAGCGCGTTTGCGATGGTTTGCGAGGGTGTGTTCGCGAGGGTGTGTTTGCGAGCGCGTTTGCGATGGTGTGTTCGCGAGCGCGTTTGCGATGGTTTGCGAGGGTGTGTTTGCGAGCGCGTTTGCGATGGTTTGCGAGGGTGTGTTTGCGAGGGTGTGTTCGTGAGCACGTTTGCGATGGTTTGCGAGGGTGTGTTCGCGAGCGCGTTTGCGATGGTTTGCGAGGGTGTGTTTGCGAGGGTGTGTTAGCGAGCGCGTTTGCGATGGTTTGCGAGGGTGTGTTCGTGAGCACGTTTGCGATGGTTTGCGAGGGTGTGTTCGCGAGCGCGTTTGCGATGGTTTGCGAGGGTGTGTTCGCGAGGGTGTGTTAGCGAGAGCGTTTGCGATGGTTTGCGAGGGTGTGTTCGCGAGGGTGTGTTAGCGAGCGCGTTTGCGATGGTTTGCGAGGGTGTGTTCGCGAGGGTGTGTTAGCGAGCGCGTATGCGATGGTTTGCGAGGGTGTGTTCGCGAGGGTGTGTTCGTGAGCACGTTTGCGATGGTTTGCGAGGGTGTGTTCGCGAGCGCGTTTGCGATGGTTTGCGAGGGTGTGTTCGCGAGGGTGTGTTAGCGAGCGCGTTTGCGATGGTTTGCGAGGGTGTGTTCGCGAGCGCGTTTGCGATGGTTTGCGAGGGTGTGTTCGCGAGGGTGTGTTAGCGAGCGCGTTTGCGATGGTTTGCGAGGGTGTGTTCGCGAGGGTGTGTTAGCGAGCGCGTTTGCGATGGTTTGCGAGGGTGTGTTCGCGAGGGTGTGTTAGCGAGCGCGTTTGCGATGGTTTGCGAGGGTGTGTTCGTGAGCGCGTTTGCGATGGTTTGCGAGGGTGTGTTCGCGAGGGTGTGTTAGCGAGCGCGTTTGCGATGGTTTGCGAGGGTGTGTTCGCGAGGGTGTGTTAGCGAGCGCGTATGCGATGGTTTGCGAGGGTGTGTTCGCGAGGGTGTGTTCGTGAGCGCGTTTGCGATGGTTTGCGAGGGTGTGTTCGCGAGCGCGTTTGCGATGGTTTGCGAGGGTGTGTTCGTGAGCACGTTTGCGATGGTTTGCGAGGGTGTGTTCGCGAGCGCGTTTGCGATGGTTTGCGAGGGTGTGTTCGCGAGGGTGTGTTAGCGAGCGCGTTTGCGAGGGTGTGTTTGCGAGGGTGTGTTCGTGAGCGCGTTTGCGATGGTTTGCGAGGGTGTGTTCGCGAGCGCGTTTGCGATGGTTTGCGAGGGTGTGTTCGCGAGCGCGTTTGCGATGGTTTGCGAGGGTGTGTTCGTGAGGGTGTGTTAGCGAGCGCGTTTGCGAGGGTGTGTTTGCGAGGGTGTGTTCGTGAGCGCGTTTGCGATGGTTTGCGAGGGTGTGTTCGCGAGGGTGTGTTAGCGAGCGCGTTTGCGATGGTTTGCGAGGGTGTGTTCGCGAGGGTGTGTTCGTGAGCGCGTTTGCGATGGTTTGCGAGGGTGTGTTCGCGAGGGTGTGTTAGCGAGCGCGTTTGCGATGGTTTGCGAGGGTGTGTTCGCGAGGGTGTGTTAGCGAGCGCGTATGCGATGGTTTGCGAGGGTGTGTTCGCGAGGGTGTGTTCGTGAGCGTGTTTGCGATGGTTTGCGAGGGTGTGTTCGCGAGCGCGTTTGCGATGGTTTGCGAGGGTGTGTTCGTGAGCACGTTTGCGATGGTTTGCGAGGGTGTGTTCGCGAGCGCGTTTGCGATGGTTTGCGAGGGTGTGTTCGCGAGGGTGTGTTAGCGAGCGCGTTTGCGACGGTGTGTTTGCGAGGGTGTGTTCGTGAGCGCGTTTGCGATGGTTTGCGAGGGTGTGTTCGCGAGCGCGTTTGCGATGGTTTGCGAGGGTGTGTTCGCGAGCGCGTTTGCGATGGTTTGCGAGGGTGTGTTCGCGAGGGTGTGTTAGCGAGCGCGTTTGCGAGGGTGTGTTTGCGAGGGTGTGTTCGTGAGCGCGTTTGCGATGGTTTGCGAGGGTGTGTTCGTGAGCGCGTTTGCGATGGTTTGCGAGGGTGTGTTCGCGAGCGCGTTTGCGATGGTTTGCGAGGGTGTGTTCGCGAGCGCGTTTGCGATGGTTTGCGAGGGTGTGTTTGCGAGGGTGTGTTCGCGAGCGCGTTTGCGATGGTTTGCGAGGGTGTGTTTGCGATGGTTTGCGAGGGTGTGTTTGCGATGGTTTGCGAGGGTGTGTTCGCGAGCGCGTTTGCGATGGTTTGCGAGGGTGTGTTCGCGAGCGCGTTTGCGATGGTTTGCGAGGGTGTGTTCGCGAGCGCGTTTGCGATGGTTTGCGAGGGTGTGTTTGCGAGGGTGTGTTCGCGAGCGCGTTTGCGATGGTTTGCGAGGGTGTGTTCGTGAGCGCGTTTGCGATGGTTTGCGAGGGTGTGTTTGCGAGGGTGTGTTCGTGAGCGCGTTTGCGATGGTTTGCGAGGGTGTGTTCGCGAGGGTGTGTTCGTGAGCGCGTTTGCGATGGTTTGCGAGGGTGTGTTAGCGAGCGCGTTTGCGATGGTTTGCGAGGGTGTGTTCGCGAGGGTGTGTTAGCGAGCGCGTATGCGATGGTTTGCGAGGGTGTGTTCGCGAGGGTGTGTTCGTGAGCGCGTTTGCGATGGTTTGCGAGGGTGTGTTCGCGAGCGCGTTTGCGATGGTTTGCGAGGGTGTGTTCGTGAGCACATTTGCGATGGTTTGCGAGGGTGTGTTCGCGAGCGCGTTTGCGATGGTTTGCGAGGGTGTGTTCGCGAGGGTGTGTTAGCGAGCGCGTTTGCGAGGGTGTGTTTGCGAGGGTGTGTTCGTGAGCGCGTTTGCGATGGTTTGCGAGGGTGTGTTCGCGAGCGCGTTTGCGATGGTTTGCGAGGGTGTGTTCGCGAGCGCGTTTGCGATGGTTTGCGAGGGTGTGTTCGCGAGGGTGTGTTAGCGAGCGCGTTTGCGAGGGTGTGTTTGCGAGGGTGTGTTCGTGAGCGCGTTTGCGATGGTTTGCGAGGGTGTGTTCGCGAGCGCGTTTGCGATGGTTTGCGAGGGTGTGTTCGCGAGCGCGTTTGCGATGGTTTGCGAGGGTGTGTTTGCGAGGGTGTGTTCGCGAGCGCGTTTGCGATGGTTTGCGAGGGTGTGTTTGCGATGGTTTGCGAGGGTGTGTTTGCGATGGTTTGCGAGGGTGTGTTCGCGAGCGCGTTTGCGATGGTTTGCGAGGGTGTGTTCGCGAGCGCGTTTGCGATGGTTTGCGAGGGTGTGTTCGCGAGCGCGTTTGCGATGGTTTGCGAGGGTGTGTTTGCGAGGGTGTGTTCGCGAGCGCGTTTGCGATGGTTTGCGAGGGTGTGTTCGTGAGCGCGTTTGCGATGGTTTGCGAGGGTGTGTTCGCGAGCGCGTTTGCGATGGTTTGCGAGGGTGTGTTCGCGAGCGCGTTTGCGATGGTTTGCGAGGGTGTGTTCGCGAGCGCGTTTGCGATGGTTTGCGAGGGTGTGTTCGCGAGCGCGTTTGCGATGGTTTGCGAGGGTGTGTTCGCGAGCGCGTTTGCGATGGTTTGCGAGGGTGTGTTCGCGAGCGCGTTTGCAAGGGTGTGTTCGCGAGCGCGTTTGCGAGGGTGTGTTCGCGAGCACGTGTTCGATGAGACCTGTCGATGATCGAAATGAGAAATTAACAAAAATGCCCATCCCTAACAGCTGTGACCCCTGACCTCATCAGTGGTCACATGATCAGACCAACAGTTAGGGCACTTTTCAGCTGCTAGCGTGGCGTTTGAACTGCAGAGCGGATGCTAATGCTAGCGAGCGGTTGTGAGAAAGATTCAGGGTTTGTCAGGAACAGAATCCAGCAAACACGGGAAAGACTTTCACAGTTTCTCTCCCTGTGCTTCGATGACCTGGAGACGACACTCCACAGTCACTTTCGAGACAGGTCACGTGACCGCCGCAGTGCATGATGGGAAGGCTCACCTCGGGCACGTAGTTGTCCCTGCGCTCACGCTCCTCCTGCAGTTTGATGGAGATGCCCTCGCTGGATGCGCTTCATCAGGTGCGTCACGTACATGCAGGGACAGGAAGTGACATCAGCGCCGGGACTCAGTGTCCCAGCATGCACTGCTCCCTCTCACCCGGCGATCGTGTTGCGCAGCTTCTTGCTGGGGATGATGGCGATCTCCTCACACACACACACTTGTTGGTGTGTAAGTCGTTGCCCAGACGGGTGAAGTACTTCTCTATGATGACGCGCGCGGCATCACCGTCTTCGTCCTGACGCGCCCCTGACACCACAGAAGAAGAGGGACATCAGAACACACACCACGGAAGAAGAGGAACATCAGAACACACACCACAGAAGAAGAGGAACATCAGAACACACACCACAGAAGAAGAGGAACATCAGAACACACACCACGGAAGAAGAGGAACATCAGAACACACACCACAGAAGAAGAGGAACATCAGAACACACACCACGGAAGAAGAGGAACATCAGAACACACACCACAGAAGAAGAGGAACATCAGAACACACACCACAGAAGAAGAGGAACATCAGAACACACACACACACACACACACACACACACACACACAGAAGAGCACCAGCCTCAATAACACTCACTCTGCAGCACCTTCACGCACACACACACACACACTCGGTGTGCCGGCAGAATGCATTATGGGCCGGTATCGGGTCTGATCAGCTGTATCGATGAGCTCTCGTCCGGGGAAGACACGCGGGCGCTGCAGTTACTGTGATCGCGCGCTTCTAACGCGCTCCATCCGTCGCACACACGCGTCCGCCGCGTCATACTCACACACACGCGCGCCACTCAGTCTCTCCACACAGCGGGAGAGTGCACGCTGATGAGCAGCGCAGAACAGCCGAGGATTACAGCAGATCCACGGAGAGCGCGGGCAGACACCCGCCATGATGATGCGGGAGCGGAAGAGGAGGAAGAAGAGCGACCGGAAGCGGAAGAGCCGGACACGCGCGAGCGCCACTCGCTCACACAGCGGTGGAGAAGCGACACTGCAGCTCGATCATAAACACACACGGGTTATTAAACACACACGCTATCCACATCCATCATTATAAACTCATATCTCCTTAAAGAAGCTGCAGAATCACTTCCATTGTTTCCGCCTTTAATACATCAGCTGACTGTGACCTCTAACCTCATCAGCTGACTGTGACCTCTAACCTCATCAGCTGACTGTGACCTCTAACCCGTCATCAGCTGACTGTGATGATAACACAACTCTATGCTAATGTGGCATTTTCGGTAAAGCTGCTTTGAGAAAAGGGCTTCACTATCAAAGGTGAATTGAATAATTTATTTCTTAATAAAGCCAGTGCCGTCTAGTAACACTTGTTCTGCACTTCTGTGCATCTAAGCCTCATGTGTGTGCAGAGTATAAACTACAGATCTGGTCCTCCATCTCGGCTCTCCACTCCTGGAGCAGTTATGAGGAATGAGAGATATAGCTTCATATGTAGCTTACTACTGTACACACACACGCACACACACACACACACACACGCACACACACACACACTCACACACACACACACACACACACTCTCCTCAACACCAGCAGTGTGAGGCCACAGTACAACAGCACACACACACACACTCTCCTCAACACCAGCAGTGTGAGGCCACAGTACAACAGCACACACACACACGCACACACACACACGCACACACACACACACACACACACACTCACACATACTCTCCTCAACACCAGCAGTGTGAGGCCACAGTACAACAGCACACACACACACACACACACACACACACACACACACACACACTCACACACAATTCAGTGCAAATCCGTGACAGACACACACACAGCTTCTAATATGTCAGACTATGAACGAAGACTTTTGTAGGCTATGATAAGAAAAAAAACAGACGGTGCGTGCGGTACTAATTTCTCCCCGTTTGTCTATGATCAGCGTCGCGTTTTTAACATCTTGGAACATCATCAGAGAATGCCCTTCATTGGTCGTTCCAGTCATTGTGAGTCATGTATCGTAGCAACGATGATGACAAGTGACAACAGCGGGAAATGTGAAAGTGACTAACGTTACTCCAAGCAGCCGGCGAAAAAGAGCACAAAAATACAGAATTGAATTGGAAATAGCTGCACAATGTGCTTAGTCTGGAGGTGTATTTGTTTCTGTGAGATTTTCCTTGTGCATATATATAATATTTGCTTCTCTTGAACCCTTCAACCTGCATCATTTCAACTTAATTGTGTTTAACAGCAGAATTTGTGGTGAAAAACTACATTAGCCATTTTCCTTGTGTTGTATTAGTTGAATGCATTATTTGAGTGCAATATTTCCTTTCCAGTGCAAAACAATAATACATAAAAAACAGGTAATATATATAAAATATATATTTTATATTTTCTTTATTAGCTGTTTTTTTATGTACTATTGTTTTGCACTGGAAAGAAAGTTAACTAAAATGGAAGTATAATTATATAATAAAGATATTTGCACTACACATCCTTAAAATGTTGTCAAATTAAATGTCACATTGTGCTTTTGTAAAATAAAGAAAGTAAACAGGGAGTTCTGCCTCTCCGTCTGTAAACTCAAACAAAACTCAGCGAATACTATTCACTCAGACGAGATATATATCTCTATAATCATTTAAGTGTGTACTTTTAAATTATCTAATTCAAAACTAAAACAAATATTCTCTGTTTATGTAATCTAAGAGAGCCTAAGTCCCTCCCCTTCCGGTCGACCACCATGGGACCTTATTTCGGAAAAATATTGTATGGTAGTCAATGGCGAGAGACAACAAATATTTTGATCTCGTTTGAATTGTGCCCTGAATTACACATATGATGTTTGTCAATTTAAAAGATACATTTTAAAGTCAAGAAAGTCGCAGTTTGATGTAAAACTGTTGAGGTATAAGACTGTGAAAATACGTAATTACAAAGACTACAAACCCAGAAGGCGCACATGCGACGTCATACCTTTTCTCTCAATGAATGAAGCTAACTTTACTGAAGCTAACTTTACTGAAGCTAACATCTGTCATTTTTTCTATAGTCTTACATTATAATCCTAACGTTACGCCGTCATGCCTGACTCGTGTTTTGAGCCAGAATACACACATACGAGCAACGGATCTTGTGACGTAGGCTACATAGTGCGAGACGAGAGATGTAGTTCATCGAGCGATTTTCACATACAACTAAACGTTACTCTTCTGTTTTATGACAAACTGCGACTTTCTTGACTTTCATATTTACCTTTTAAATTGACAAACATCATATGTGTAGTTCAGGGGACAGTTCAGACGGAATAAAAAGATAAGTTATCTCTCGCCATTGACTTCCATACATATTTTTTCCGAAATAAGGTCCCATGAGCCGGAAGCGGAGGGGCGGGACTTAGGCTCTCTATAGAGCTGGTAAGTCCCGCCCCCTCCGTAAAACCCCGCTGGACCTCAAAGTTGAAAAAGCGTCAATGCAAGTGAATGGGAAAAAATAATTATTTTCTGGTCCCGTTCGAATTGTGCCATGAATGTGAACATATGTTGTCAGTGAATTTTTTATATAATCTTTCGTGTGAAGAATGCTACAATTTAGCGGGTAGAAGTTTGATACGGGTAGACTTTGTGTGAGAGCACTTTGTGGACTACAACTCTTCGCTGCTGTCGACGCGTTTGAAACGTCAACACCACTAGCACACGGCTCTAGCTCACGGATCCCGCTAGACATGGCTGTGTCTTTGGTGCACTTCACCGCCTTCTTTCAGGGAGAGGACAAAATCGTTGAGGTTGGCGAAAACCACGGGCAAGTCAACTTTATGCGGTGACGTCACATAGGCGACATGTAGTCTTTCTCGTTATGTCTTTTCCACAACTGCTAGCCGACGAATCATACCATATACTGTCAAACTTGTAACATGAAAGATTATATAAAAAATTCACAGACAACATATGTTCACATTCATGGCACAATTCAAACGGGACCAGAAAATAATTATTTTCTCCCATTCACTTGCATTGACGCTTTTTCAACTTTGAGGTCCAGCGGGGTTTTACGGAGGGGGCGGGACTTACCAGCTCTATAGCTCCTTATCTTTTAATGTGACCACGCCCACGCGACCGCGCGCTATTCAAACGCAGATGATCTGAGGCGATACATGCAAACCGGCCACATCAGCTCGATAACACACACCAAGTTTAATCAGATGAATGTACTGTCATCTTGCGAGGCGGTGAGGAATAATCCTGGGAAACTTACCTCGGAAGTGCTGGTTTCACTTTGAGGAGCAATGGGTCCAGTTGAGGATTAGTAGTAAGTTTTTTTTATTATTATATGCTTTGTTGTAATCGCGATATGGAAGTGTCTGTAAACCGCAAAAAGACTGTTTATATATGAATCGCGTTTGTGTGTGTGATGAATGAACGGCATGCGCTGTTGCTAACATTACTAGTTGTGGATAGACTATAAAGTTTTTACTGTAAAATACACATCAAATAAGCTTTTGTTAGCCAGTTTCTGCTCATATGTTATATATATAGTATGTTTTGTCAAAACTAAACTCATCAACTAAGATGTTATAGTGTTTGTTCCAATGTAACGTTAGGCTATATCAAACTAATGAATCCTTAACTTTGAAATATGTATGATACTTTAAAAAAAAGAAAGATTACACTTGAAATATTGTTAAAATTGTAATTGTTGTTGATTTACATGTGAACACTTTTTAATAAAATAGCAAAAAATATTTACAAGGTAGATGTAAAATAATCTTTATAGGTCAATATAAGCCTTCTCATTAAATTATTTATTGTTTTTTATTAGTGACACATTTGGGCATATGATGTATTCCAAAACTTTCTGAAAATACAGTATGAGAATTAACTGCACAATTACTAGAAATGTTGAGCTTGGATATTATACAATTTGAATGTATAAAAAAGAATGGCTCATGTAGCATATTTGAACAAGATGGGCTTGAAAGGCTCATTATGCGGGTCATTGTCTTCTGTGAACCACACTCACTGTTCATGATGTGTTGGATCAGTCACGGCCCTGCGCATGTTGCCTTCCCAAACAAAAAGTGTTTTACAAAACGTAAATCAATGTATTGTTTTATGTGAGTGATTAGTCAGGATGATTTTCAGATCATTTTGAAGGAAAAGCTCTAGGCGACCACACCCATTACTCAGAAGTATTGAGAACACATATTTACTGTGTGATTTCTGGCATTATTTCAGACACTTTCATTTTTTGAAAAAAAACATGCATAAACATTATTCTCTCAAAAACACAAACATGTACATGCATGTTGCTCACATATTATGGTAGCCCTGTTTGTGATAAATAGTGTAATTACACCTTTGCCATTAATATGTTTATAAGCAACTGAAAAAAGCACAAATGTCAGAACATCTCAAGGACCCCAAAAACACCTTAGACCCCAGAGGGTTAATAACATGAATCATGTAAACTATAGGCCGATTTCAGCCCAGAAACATCATCACCTCAGCTCGTGTCTGGTTGGAGGATCCGCATCTCAGCTCGAGTGTGATTGGAGGATCCGCATCTCAGCTCGTGTCTGGTTGGAGGATCCGCATCTCAGCTCGAGTGTGATTGGAGGATCCGCATCTCAGCTCGTGTCTGGTTGGAGGATCCGCATCTCAGCTCGAGTGTGGTTGGAGGATCCGCATCTCAGCTCGAGTGTGGTTGGAGGATCCGCATCTCAGCTCGTGTCTGGTTGGAGGATCCGCATCTCAGCTCGTGTCTGGTTGGAGGATCCGCATCTCAGCTCGTGTCTGGTTGGAGGATCCGCATCTCAGCTCGTGTCTGGTTGGAGGATCCGCATCTCAGCTCGTGTCTGGTTGGAGGATCCGCATCTCAGCTCGTGTCTGGTTGGAGGATCCGCATCTCAGCTCGAGTGTGATTGGAGGATCCGCATCTCAGCTCGTGTGTGATTGGAGGATTTGCTCAGTCACAGATCAGTGGTTTATGGGATCGATCGCACTCAATGGAGACATCACACAAACTCTGAAAAACTCACTTTATTAAACTTCTGTACAACATGAACCAACATCCCAATAAAAGTATTTACAGATGTACACTAAAAACTGTCATGAGAATCGTGGATCACTCCTCCTCTTCATCATCAATGATGGGTCTGGACCTGAAACACAGAGACACGGGTCAGGGGAGCACAGAGACACGGGTCAGGGGAGCGCAGAGACACGGGTCAGGGGAGCACAGAGACACGGGTCAGGGGAGCGCAGAGACGCCGGTCAGGGGAGCGCAGAGACGCAGAGTCAGGGGAGCGCAGAGACGCCGGTCAGGGGAGCGCGGAGACGCCGGTCAGGGGAGCGCGGAGACGCCGGTCAGGGGAGCGCGGAGACGCCGGTCAGGGGAGCGCGGAGACGCCGGTCAGGGGAGCGCGGAGACGCAGAGTCAGGGGAGCGCAGAGACGCAGAGTCAGGGGAGCGCAGAGACGCAGAGTCAGGGGAGCGCAGAGACGCAGAGTCAGGGGAGCGCAGAGACGCAGAGTCAGGGGAGCGCAGAGACGCAGAGTCAGGGGAGCGCAGAGACGCAGAGTCAGGGGAGCGCAGAGACGCCGGTCAGGGGAGCGCAGAGACGCCGGTCAGGGGAGCGCAGAGACGCAGAGTCAGGGGAGCGCAGAGACGCCGGTCAGGGGAGCGCGGAGACGCCGGTCAGGGGAGCGCGGAGACGCCGGTCAGGGGAGCGCGGAGACGCCGGTCAGGGGAGCGCGGAGACGCCGGTCAGGGGAGCGCGGAGACGCCGGTCAGGGGAGCGCGGAGACGCCGGTCAGGGGAGCGCGGAGACGCAGAGTCAGGGGAGCGCAGAGACGCAGAGTCAGGGGAGCGCAGAGACGCAGAGTCAGGGGAGCGCAGAGACGCAGAGTCAGGGGAGCGCAGAGACGCAGAGTCAGGGGAGCGCAGAGACGCAGAGTCAGGGGAGCGCAGAGACGCAGAGTCAGGGGAGCGCAGAGACGCAGAGTCAGGGGAGCGCAGAGACGCCGGTCAGGGGAGCGCAGAGACGCCGGTCAGGGGAGCGCAGAGACGCCGGTCAGGGGAGCGCAGAGACGCCGGTCAGGGGAGCGCAGAGACGCCGGTCAGGGGAGCGCAGAGACGCCGGTCAGGGGAGCGCAGAGACGCCGGTCAGGGGAGCGCAGAGACGCCGGTCAGGGGAGCGCAGAGACGCCGGTCAGGGGAGCGCAGAGACGCCGGTCAGGGGAGCGCAGAGACGCCGGTCAGGGGAGCGCAGAGACGCCGGTCAGGGGAGCGCAGAGACGCCGGTCAGGGGAGCGCAGAGACGCAGAGTCAGGGGAGCGCAGAGACGCCGGTCAGGGGAGCGCAGAGACGCCGGTCAGGGGAGCGCAGAGACGCCGGTCAGGGGAGCGCAGAGACGCCGGTCAGGGGAGCGCAGAGACGCAGAGTCAGGGGAGCGCAGAGACGCAGAGTCAGGGGAGCGCAGAGACGCAGAGTCAGGGGAGCGCTGAGACGCCGGTCAGGGGAGCGCAGAGACGCCGGTCAGGGGAGCGCAGAGACGCCGGTCAGGGGAGCGCAGAGACGCCGGTCAGGGGAGCGCGGAGACGCCGGTCAGGGGAGCGCAGAGACGCCGGTCAGGGGAGCGCAGAGACGCCGGTCAGGGGAGCGCAGAGACGCCGGTCAGGGGAGCGCAGAGACGCCGGTCAGGGGAGCGCAGAGACGCCGGTCAGGGGAGCGCAGAGACGCCGGTCAGGGGAGCGCAGAGACGCCGGTCAGGGGAGCGCAGAGACGCCGGTCAGGGGAGCGCAGAGACGCAGAGTCAGGGGAGCGCAGAGACGCCGGTCAGGGGAGCGCAGAGACGCCGGTCAGGGGAGCGCAGAGACGCCGGTCAGGGGAGCGCAGAGACGCCGGTCAGGGGAGCGCAGAGACGCAGAGTCAGGGGAGCGCAGAGACGCAGAGTCAGGGGAGCGCAGAGACGCAGAGTCAGGGGAGCGCTGAGACGCCGGTCAGGGGAGCGCAGAGACGCCGGTCAGGGGAGCGCAGAGACGCCGGTCAGGGGAGCGCAGAGACGCCGGTCAGGGGAGCGCAGAGACGCCGGTCAGGGGAGCGCGGAGACGCCGGTCAGGGGAGCGCAGAGACGCCGGTCAGGGGAGCGCAGAGACGCCGGTCAGGGGAGCGCAGAGACGCCGGTCAGGGGAGCGCGGAGACGCCGGTCAGGGGAGCGCAGAGACGCCGGTCAGGGGAGCGCAGAGACGCCGGTCAGGGGAGCGCAGAGACGCAGAGTCAGGGGAGCGCAGAGACGCCGGTCAGGGGAGCGCAGAGAAAGGAAGTTCCTCACTTCCTGGGAGCTTTGGTGACGCCGCTGCCGCCCGCCTCTTCATCATCTTCCTCAATGATGGGTCTGGATCTGGAACACAGAGTCACGGATCAGCGACAGTAAAACATGTAACACACAGATCAACAGAGACAGGAAGTTCCTCACTCACTTCCTGGGGGCTTTAGTGACGCCGCTGCCGCCCGCCTCCTCTTCCTCCTCCTCCTCATCATCTTCATTAGGATGAAGGTTCTCCTTCTCGGGCTTCCGGCCGGGACCGCCGAAGAAATCCCCGATGCCCTTCTGCCATGTGGGGGTGGGCCTGGGGCACACGGGGTTCCCTCCCGCATACTTGCCCTTGGCTGAGGACACACACACGCATGAGATCATCTGAACCAGCACGGCCACAGAAACATCCACGTAGTGATAAAATAAAATTCTGTATCAAATTTATAGGCAGGACAAGTAGTTTAATCTTGGTTTGTAGAGAATTACAAACATGCGCACATATATTCAAACGCACATAACTATAGAATTAATTCTTGATGCGCACGTGAGCATCAGTGTTTCTCACAGGTTCAGTGTAAAGTCTGTGTAGAGAGAACGCTGTCGTCTTAGCGACGGAAGTGAATCAATCAAAACTAACTTTAGCTGGGAAATAACATTATTCAAGAACCGCTATAAAGCCAAAACAATCTGTTACCTTAAATTATACGTTTATCTCTGTAAAGCAGCTTTGAAACATTCTACATTGTTAAAAGTGCTGTATAAATGAAGATGACTGACTGAAAACAGCATCGGTGTTACACAGTCTAAGAAATACTAAATGTACCTTTTAGCTTTAAGTTTAAAATAAAGAAGAAGAAAAAAAAAAAACATCCTCCGTGAGTGTGTGTGAGCGTGCGCGCGCACTCACCAGGCGTGCCCGACTGCGCGCCTCCGCTCTGCGCGTTCATGGATCCAGACGCGCCGAGGGACTTCCGAGGCGCGGAAGCTGCAACAGCTAAACACAAAAAAACACACAAAACTAACAAATCACATTTAATAAATCCTGCACAACACAAGCCACACATGCAGGATGACGTCATGTCCGCTCGCGGGGACTCGCGGCGTCTCTTTGTGACGCGACGCGGATGAAGGTGAAAGTGGCGCCATTTCATTCTGTCACCGATAAACTCTATTAGACGCAAACTTTCAATAACATTCGCTTCTAATGTTCAAACAATAACAATGAGATTATTCGAGCTGTGAAAACACTCCTTCAAGAACATGTATCAGCAGTAATAAGATCAGCATCTGGTGAAGCCGTTTACCGCCCGCTCGCTGGACAACAGAAGCTTCGCGCTCAATCCTGCTCAGACGAACATGGCGGATCACCGTGTAAAAGCGCGTTCTCGGGGAACGACACCGCGGATCTAGTCACGGAGCGTTTCTGTGCTTTTGGCGGGAGATGAGAGATAAACACTTACTCGTCTTCATCTATACATTGACATAGATAATAGTACAACAACTGATAATAGTAATAGCAACAACAACAGTACGATTGATACGAGCGTCCCCGTTGTCCCGCAGGTTAGAGCAGTCTGGCAGATATTAACGGGTTAGTTCGGGGTTTCTCACCTTTCCTGTATGTTCCGGGAACACTATCCGCTTTAGTCCGCACCATCGCGCTCGCTCACTGCAGCTGCACCGACGAAATACAGCTCGCGATTCCCGCCTTCTTTTTAAAAGAGGAGCCGAATCTCATGACGTCGCGGGCCGACAGCCAATGGCTAGCCAGGAAACTGGGGCTCGTGACTGACTGTAGATTACGCCACTCCCACTTTAAAGGACAGACGAAAAGCCTTACAAAAAAGTTACCATAGTGCATACGTCACGCATGGAAACAGAGGGAATGTGTGTGTGTGTGTGTGTGTGTGTGTGTGTGTTAGAGAGAGAGAGAGAGTGTGTGTGTGTTAGAGAGAGAGAGAGTGTGTGTGTGTGTGTGTGTGTGTTAGAGAGAGAGAGAGTGTGTGTGTGTTAGAGAGAGAGAGAGTGTGTGTGTGTGTGTTAGAGAGAGAGAGAGTGTGTGTGTGTTAGAGAGAGAGAGAGAGAGAGAGAGAGAGAGTGTGTGTGTGTGTGTGTTAGAGAGAGAGAGAGTGTGTGTGTGTGTGTGTTAGAGAGAGAGAGAAAGAGAGAGTGTGTGTGTGTGTGTGTGTGTGTGTGTGTGTTAGAGAGAGAGAGAAAGAGAGAGAGTGTGTGTGTGTGTGTGTTAGAGAGAGAGAGAGTGTGTGTGTGTGTGTGTGTGTGTGTGTGTTAGAGAGAGAGAGAGAGTGTGTGTGTGTGTGTGTGTGTTAGAGAGAGAGAGTGTGTGTGTGTGTTAGAGAGAGAGAGAGAGAGTGTGTGTGTGTGTGTGTGTTAGAGAGAGAGAGTGTGTGTGTGTGTTAGAGAGAGAGAGAGAGAGTGTGTGTGTGTGTGTGTGTGTGTGTGTGTTAGAGAGAGAGAGAGAGTGTGTGTGTGTGTGTGTGTGTGTTAGAGAGAGAGAGTGTGTGTGTGTGTGTGTGTGTTAGAGAGAGAGAGAGAGAGAGAGAGTGTGTGTGTGTGTGTGTGTTAGAGAGAGAGAGAGAGAGAGAGTGTGTGTGTGTGTGTGTGTGTGTGTGTGTGTGTGTGTTAGAGAGAGAGAGTGTGTGTTAGAGAGAGAGAGAGACAGAAGCCCTACACACAGAATTCTGCTAAATGATACTAAAATTACAAAGGAAAACACCCAATAGCGCATGCAGGGCAGAATTAGGCCGATTCCCATTGATTATTACAGTTTTTTTCGATTGCTAAACGACAGTGAGCACAACTGGAGCTACATGTGCAAAACTCGGACTACAGTCTGCACAGCCGCAGTTCATGTGGACCAAACTCGTGTTCGTTTCTCATCGCTTGAACACAGTTTTCAAAACTCTACACACTTATCCCACGACTTTAACCACAACCTGCACAACACTGTGGATTTACAGCACTTTGTTCAAATGCTAACACACTGCTGTCAAAACTGTGAACCACACATTCACAACAGAACAGATTTCAGCCTTGTGCCTTTCAAACACTGCTGATGGCAACTTCAGCCGAGACAGGAGAGAGTTACATCCTTACAGGAAATGAGAACATTACAGGAATATATTTTGTATTGCAATTATAGAATATTTACACAGATATATATTACAGTAAGTTTGACTGTAAAATATATTGTTACTGTATTACTGTATATACTGTAATATACAGCAGGACCCAAAGGCTGGCCCCAACAGGAGGAAGAGGAAACATATCTTCAGATGCGCAGGAAAATGCTATTGTCGCAGATTTATGGTTCTGTACCTGCCTGCACATTCACCCTTCCTCAACCCAATAGAGGAGTTGTTCTCTGCCTGGAGGTGTAAAGTGTTTGGTCACCACCACCCACATGACCAAATGTCTCTTTTGGAAGCCATGCGTGCCGGATGTGAGGACACGAGTCCAGAGGACTGCAGGGATGGATAAGGCACTCCAGAAGGTGCATGGCAAGAGAGAACATTAGATGTGATGTTGATGAACACCTGTGTCCTGATGCTAGAGATTAGCAGGATTAGCCCCTCAATTATTTGTTCGAATTACATATACTTTTAGTTTCTACCTTTTTTTCCTCATTACTGTAATTTCGTAAATTACTACAGACTATTGAAGCAAACTGCTAATTTTCATTTACCTTAAAGAATTGTTATGTTCTAAAAATGTAAATAAATCATGTAAAAGAATGTCACTCTTTTCTTTGAAGAAAATATTACTTTGTATGAAGTCACTGACATTGTTCAAACTGTAAAGATGAAAAGTTTGTATTTTCTGTATTGGTGTTTGATGTGTTTTACTCTCAGTGTGTTCTGAGTGACAGTGTGTGTTATCTCAGTGAGGGTTGTGTAGTGTCTTACTCTCAGTGTGTTCTGAGTGACAGTGTGTGTTATCTCAGTGAGGGTTGTGTAGTGTTTTACTCTCAGTGTGTTCTGAGTGACAGTGTGTGTTATCTCAGTGAGGGTTGTGTAGTGTCTTACTCTCAGTGTGTTCTGAGTGACAGTGTGTGTTATCTCAGTGAGGGTTGTGTAGTGTTTTACTCTCAGTGTGTTCGAGTGACAGTGTGTGTTATCTCAGTGAGGGTTGTGTAGTGTCTTACTCTCAGTGTGTTCTGAGTGACAGTGTGTGTTATCTCAGTGAGGGTTGTGTAGTGTTTTACTCTCAGTGTGTTCTGAGTGACAGTGTGTGTTATCTCAGTGAGGGTTGTGTAGTGTTTTACTCTCAGTGTGTTCTGAGTGACAGTGTGTGTTATCTCAGTGAGGGTTGTGTAGTGTTTTACTCTCAGTGTGTTCTGAGTGACAGTGTGTGTTATCTCAGTGAGGGTTGTGTAGTGTTTTACTCTCAGTGTGTTCGAGTGACAGTGTGTGTTATCTCAGTGAGGGTTGTGTAGTGTTTTACTCTCAGTGTGTTCTGAGTGACAGTGTGTGTTATCTCTGTGAGGGTTGTGTAGTGTTTTACTCTCAGTGTGTTTGAGTGACAGTGTGTGTTATCTCAGTGAGGGTTGTGTAGTGTGTTACTCTCAGTGTGTTCTGAGTGACAGTGTGTGTTATCTCAGTGAGGGTTGTGTAGTGTTTTACTCTCAGTGTGTTTGAGTGACAGTGTGTGTTATCTCAGTGAGGGTTGTGTAGTGTTTTACTCTCAGTGTGTTTGAGTGACAGTGTGTGTTATCTCAGTGAGGGTTGTGTAGTGTTTTACTCTCAGTGTGTTTGAGTGACAGTGTGTGTTATCTCAGTGAGGGTTGTGTAGTGTTTTACTCTCAGTGTGTTCGAGTGACAGTGTGTGTTATCTCAGTGAGGGTTGTGTAGTGTTTTACTCTCAGTGTGTTCTGAGTGACAGTGTGTGTTATCTCAGTGAGGGTTGTGTAGTGTTTTACTCTCAGTGTGTTCGAGTGACAGTGTGTGTTATCTCAGTGAGGGTTGTGTAGTGTTTTACTCTCAGTGTGTTCTGAGTGACAGTGTGTGTTATCTCAGTGAGGGTTGTGTAGTGTTTTACTCTCAGTGTGTTCTGAGTGACAGTGTGTGTTATCTCAGTGAGGGTTGTGTAGTGTTTTACTCTCAGTGTGTTCGAGTGACAGTGTGTGTTATCTCAGTGAGGGTTGTGTAGTGTTTTACTCTCAGTGTGTTCTGAGTGACAGTGTGTGTTATCTCTGTGAGGGTTGTGTAGTGTTTTACTCTCAGTGTGTTCTGAGTGACAGTGTGTGTTATCTCAGTGAGGGTTGTGTAGTGTTTTACTCTCAGTGTGTTTGAGTGACAGTGTGTGTTATCTCAGTGAGGGTTGTGTAGTGTGTTACTCTCAGTGTGTTCTGAGTGACAGTGTGTGTTATCTCAGTGAGGGTTGTGTAGTGTTTTACTCTCAGTGTGTTTGAGTGACAGTGTGTGTTATCTCAGTGAGGGTTGTGTAGTGTCTTACTCTCAGTGTGTTTGAGTGACAGTGTGTGTTATCTCTGTGAGGGTTGTGTAGTGTTTTACTCTCAGTGTGTTCTGAGTGACAGTGTGTGTTATCTCAGTGAGGGTTGTGTAGTGTGTTACTCTCAGTGTGTTCTGAGTGACAGTGTGTGTTATCTCAGTGAGGGTTGTGTAGTGTTTTACTCTCAGTGTGTTTGAGTGACAGTGTGTGTTATCTCAGTGAGGGTTGTGTAGTGTCTTACTCTCAGTGTGTTTGAGTGACAGTGTGTGTTATCTCTGTGAGGGTTGTGTAGTGTTTTACTCTCAGTGTGTTTGAGTGACAGTGTGTGTTATCTCAGTGAGGGTTGTGTAGTGTCTTACTCTCAGTGTGTTTGAGTGACAGTGTGTGTTATCTCAGTGAGGGTTGTGTAGTGTTTTACTCTCAGTGTGTTTGAGTGACAGTGTGTGTTATCTCTGTGAGGGTTGTGTAGTGTTTTACTCTCAGTGTGTTCTGAGTGACAGTGTGTGTTATCTCAGTGAGGGTTGTGTAGTGTTTTACTCTCAGTGTGTTTGAGTGACAGTGTGTGTTATCTCAGTGAGGGTTGTGTAGTGTGTTACTCTCAGTGTGTTCTGAGTGACAGTGTGTGTTATCTCAGTGAGGGTTGTGTAGTGTTTTACTCTCAGTGTGTTTGAGTGACAGTGTGTGTTATCTCAGTGAGGGTTGTGTAGTGTCTTACTCTCAGTGTGTTTGAGTGACAGTGTGTGTTATCTCAGTGAGGGTTGTGTAGTGTTTTACTCTCAGTGTGTTTGAGTGACAGTGTGTGTTATCTCAGTGAGGGTTGTGTAGTGTCTTACTCTCAGTGTGTTCGAGTGACAGTGTGTGTTATCTCAGTGAGGGTTGTGTAGTGTTTTACTCTCAGTGTGTTCTGAGTGACAGTGTGTGTTATCTCAGTGAGGGTTGTGTAGTGTTTTACTCTCAGTGTGTTTGAGTGACAGTGTGTGTTATCTCAGTGAGGGTTGTGTAGTGTTTTACTCTCAGTGTGTTTGAGTGACAGTGTGTGTTATCTCAGTGAGGGTTGTGTAGTGTTTTACTCTCAGTGTGTTTGAGTGACAGTGTGTGTTATCTCAGTGAGGGTTGTGTAGTGTTTTACTCTCAGTGTGTTCGAGTGACAGTGTGTGTTATCTCAGTGAGGGTTGTGTAGTGTTTTACTCTCAGTGTGTTCTGAGTGACAGTGTGTGTTATCTCAGTGAGGGTTGTGTAGTGTTTTACTCTCAGTGTGTTCGAGTGACAGTGTGTGTTATCTCAGTGAGGGTTGTGTAGTGTTTTACTCTCAGTGTGTTTGAGTGACAGTGTGTGTTATCTCAGTGAGGGTTGTGTAGTGTCTTACTCTCAGTGTGTTTGAGTGACAGTGTGTGTTATCTCAGTGAGGGTTGTGTAGTGTCTTACTCTCAGTGTGTTTGAGTGACAGTGTGTGTTATCTCAGTGAGGGTTGTGTAGTGTTTTACTCTCAGTGTGTTTGAGTGACAGTGTGTGTTATCTCAGTGAGGGTTGTGTAGTGTCTTACTCTCAGTGTGTTCTGAGTGACAGTGTGTGTTATCTCAGTGAGGGTTGTGTAGTGTTTTACTCTCAGTGTGTTCTGAGTGACAGTGTGTGTTATCTCAGTGAGGGTTGTGTAGTGTCTTACTCTCAGTGTGTTCTGAGTGACAGTGTGTGTTATCTCAGTGAGGGTTGTGTAGTGTCTTACTCTCAGTGTGTTTGAGTGACAGTGTGTGTTATCTCAGTGAGGGTTGTGTAGTGTCTTACTCTCAGTGTGTTTGAGTGACAGTGTGTGTTATCTCAGTGAGGGTTGTGTAGTGTCTTACTCTCAGTGTGTTCTGAGTGACAGTGTGTGTTATCTCAGTGAGAGTTGTGTAGTGTTTTACTCTCAGTGTGTTCTGAGTGACAGTGTGTGTTATCTCAGTGAGGGTTGTGTAGTGTTTTACTCTCAGTGTGTTCTGAGTGACAGTGTGTGTTATCTCAGTGAGGGTTGTGTAGTGTTTTACTCTCAGTGTGTTTGAGTGACAGTGTGTGTTATCTCAGTGAGGGTTGTGTAGTGTTTTACTCTCAGTGTGTTCTGAGTGACAGTGTGTGTTATCTCAGTGAGGGTTGTGTAGTGTTTTTACTCTCAGTGTGTTCGAGTGACAGTGTGTGTTATCTCAGTGAGGGTTGTGTAGTGTTTTACTCTCAGTGTGTTCTGAGTGACAGTGTGTGTTATCTCAGTGAGGGTTGTGTAGTGTTTTACTCTCAGTGTGTTTGAGTGACAGTGTGTGTTATCTCAGTGAGGGTTGTGTAGTGTTTTACTCTCAGTGTGTTCGAGTGACAGTGTGTGTTATCTCAGTGAGGGTTGTGTAGTGTTTTTACTCTCAGTGTGTTCGAGTGACAGTGTGTGTTATCTCAGTGAGGGTTGTGTAGTGTTTTTACTCTCAGTGTGTTCGAGTGACAGTGTGTGTTATCTCAGTGAGGGTTGTGTAGTGTCTTACTCTCAGTGTGTTCTGAGTGACAGTGTGTGTTATCTCAGTGAGGGTTGTGTAGTGTTTTACTCTCAGTGTGTTCTGAGTGACAGTGTGTGTTATCTCAGTGAGGGTTGTGTAGTGTCTTACTCTCAGTGTGTTCTGAGTGACAGTGTGTGTTATCTCAGTGAGGGTTGTGTAGTGTCTTACTCTCAGTGTGTTTGAGTGACAGTGTGTGTTATCTCAGTGAGGGTTGTGTAGTGTCTTACTCTCAGTGTGTTCTGAGTGACAGTGTGTGTTATCTCAGTGAGGGTTGTGTAGTGTTTTACTCTCAGTGTGTTCTGAGTGACAGTGTGTGTTATCTCAGTGAGGGTTGTGTAGTGTTTTACTCTCAGTGTGTTCTGAGTGACAGTGTGTGTTATCTCAGTGAGGGTTGTGTAGTGTTTTACTCTCAGTGTGTTCGAGTGACAGTGTGTGTTATCTCAGTGAGGGTTGTGTAGTGTTTTACTCTCAGTGTGTTTGAGTGACAGTGTGTGTTATCTCAGTGAGGGTTGTGTAGTGTTTTACTCTCAGTGTGTTCTGAGTGACAGTGTGTGTTATCTCAGTGAGGGTTGTGTAGTGTGTTACTCTCAGTGTGTTCTGAGTGACAGTGTGTGTTATCTCGGTGAGGGTTGTGCAGTGTGTTACTCTCAGTGTGTTCTGAGTGACAGTGTGTGTTATCTCAGTGAGGGTTGTGCAGTGTTTTACTCTCAGTGTGTTCTGAGTGACAGTGTGTGTTATCTCAGTGAGGGTTGTGTAGTGTTTTACTCTCAGTGTGTTCTGAGTGACAGTGTGTGTTATCTCAGTGAGGGTTGTGTAGTGTGTTACTCTCAGTGTGTTCTGAGTGACAGTGTGTGTTATCTCGGTGAGGGTTGTGCAGTGTGTTACTCTCAGTGTGTTCTGAGTGACAGTGTGTGTTATCTCGGTGAGGGTTGTGCAGTGTGTTACTCTCAGTGTGTTCTGAGTGACAGTGTGTGTTATCTCAGTGAGGGTTGTGCAGTGTGTTACTCTCAGTGTGTTCTGAGTGACAGTGTGTGTTATCTCTGTGAGGGTTGTGCAGTGTGTTACTCTCAGTGTGTTCTGAGTGACAGTGTGTGTTATCTCAGTGAGGGTTGTGCAGTGTGTTACTCTCAGTGTGTTTGAGTGACAGTGTGTGTTATCTCAGTGAGGGTTGTGCAGTGTGTTACTCTCAGTGTGTTTGAGTGACAGTGTGTGTTATCTCAGTGAGGGTTGTGTAGTGTTTTACTCTCAGTGTGTTCTGAGTGACAGTGTGTGTTATCTCAGTGAGGGTTGTGTAGTGTTTTACTCTCAGTGTGTTCTGAGTGACAGTGTGTGTTATCTCAGTGAGAGTTGTGTAGTGTTTTACTCTCAGTGTGTTCTGAGTGACAGTGTGTGTTATCTCAGTGAGGGTTGTGTAGTGTTTTACTCTCAGTGTGTTCTGAGTGACAGTGTGTGTTATCTCAGTGAGGGTTGTGTAGTGTTTTTACTCTCAGTGTGTTCTGAGTGACAGTGTGTGTTATCTCAGTGAGAGTTGTGTAGTGTTTTACTCTCAGTGTGTTCTGAGTGACAGTGTGTGTTATCTCAGTGAGGGTTGTGTAGTGTTTTACTCTCAGTGTGTTCGAGTGACAGTGTGTGTTATCTCAGTGAGGGTTGTGTAGTGTTTTTACTCTCAGTGTGTTCGAGTGACAGTGTGTGTTATCTCAGTGAGGGTTGTGTAGTGTTTTTACTCTCAGTGTGTTCGAGTGACAGTGTGTGTTATCTCAGTGAGGGCTGTGGGGTTGTGTAGTGTTTTACTCTCAGTGTGTTTGAGTGACAGTGTGTGTTATCTCAGTGAGGGTTGTGTAGTGTTTTTACTCTCAGTGTGTTCTGAGTGACAGTGTGTGTTATCTCAGTGAGGGTTGTGTAGTGTTTTACTCTCAGTGTGTTCTGAGTGACAGTGTGTGTTATCTCAGTGAGGGTTGTGTAGTGTTTTACTCTCAGTGTGTTCTGAGTGACAGTGTGTGTTATCTCAGTGAGAGTTGTGTAGTGTTTTACTCTCAGTGTGTTCTGAGTGACAGTGTGTGTTATCTCAGTGAGGGTTGTGTAGTGTCTTACTCTCAGTGTGTTCTGAGTGACAGTGTGTGTTATCTCAGTGAGGGTTGTGTAGTGTTTTACTCTCAGTGTGTTCGAGTGACAGTGTGTGTTATCTCTGTGAGGGTTGTGTAGTGTTTTACTCTCAGTGTGTTCGAGTGACAGTGTGTGTTATCTCAGTGAGGGTTGTGTAGTGTTTTACTCTCAGTGTGTTCTGAGTGACAGTGTGTGTTATCTCAGTGAGGGTTGTGTAGTGTTTTACTCTCAGTGTGTTCTGAGTGACAGTGTGTGTTATCTCAGTGAGGGTTGTGTAGTGTTTTACTCTCAGTGTGTTCGAGTGACAGTGTGTGTTATCTCAGTGAGGGTTGTGTAGTGTTTTACTCTCAGTGTGTTCTGAGTGACAGTGTGTGTTATCTCTGTGAGGGTTGTGTAGTGTTTTACTCTCAGTGTGTTCTGAGTGACAGTGTGTGTTATCTCAGTGAGGGTTGTGTAGTGTTTTACTCTCAGTGTGTTTGAGTGACAGTGTGTGTTATCTCAGTGAGGGTTGTGTAGTGTGTTACTCTCAGTGTGTTCTGAGTGACAGTGTGTGTTATCTCAGTGAGGGTTGTGTAGTGTTTTACTCTCAGTGTGTTTGAGTGACAGTGTGTGTTATCTCAGTGAGGGTTGTGTAGTGTCTTACTCTCAGTGTGTTTGAGTGACAGTGTGTGTTATCTCAGTGAGGGTTGTGTAGTGTCTTACTCTCAGTGTGTTTGAGTGACAGTGTGTGTTATCTCAGTGAGGGTTGTGTAGTGTTTTACTCTCAGTGTGTTTGAGTGACAGTGTGTGTTATCTCAGTGAGGGTTGTGTAGTGTCTTACTCTCAGTGTGTTCGAGTGACAGTGTGTGTTATCTCAGTGAGGGTTGTGTAGTGTTTTACTCTCAGTGTGTTCTGAGTGACAGTGTGTGTTATCTCAGTGAGGGTTGTGTAGTGTTTTACTCTCAGTGTGTTTGAGTGACAGTGTGTGTTATCTCAGTGAGGGTTGTGTAGTGTTTTACTCTCAGTGTGTTTGAGTGACAGTGTGTGTTATCTCAGTGAGGGTTGTGTAGTGTTTTACTCTCAGTGTGTTTGAGTGACAGTGTGTGTTATCTCAGTGAGGGTTGTGTAGTGTTTTACTCTCAGTGTGTTCGAGTGACAGTGTGTGTTATCTCAGTGAGGGTTGTGTAGTGTTTTACTCTCAGTGTGTTCTGAGTGACAGTGTGTGTTATCTCAGTGAGGGTTGTGTAGTGTTTTACTCTCAGTGTGTTCGAGTGACAGTGTGTGTTATCTCAGTGAGGGTTGTGTAGTGTTTTACTCTCAGTGTGTTTGAGTGACAGTGTGTGTTATCTCAGTGAGGGTTGTGTAGTGTCTTACTCTCAGTGTGTTTGAGTGACAGTGTGTGTTATCTCAGTGAGGGTTGTGTAGTGTCTTACTCTCAGTGTGTTTGAGTGACAGTGTGTGTTATCTCAGTGAGGGTTGTGTAGTGTTTTACTCTCAGTGTGTTTGAGTGACAGTGTGTGTTATCTCAGTGAGGGTTGTGTAGTGTCTTACTCTCAGTGTGTTCTGAGTGACAGTGTGTGTTATCTCAGTGAGGGTTGTGTAGTGTTTTACTCTCAGTGTGTTCTGAGTGACAGTGTGTGTTATCTCAGTGAGGGTTGTGTAGTGTCTTACTCTCAGTGTGTTCTGAGTGACAGTGTGTGTTATCTCAGTGAGGGTTGTGTAGTGTCTTACTCTCAGTGTGTTTGAGTGACAGTGTGTGTTATCTCAGTGAGGGTTGTGTAGTGTCTTACTCTCAGTGTGTTTGAGTGACAGTGTGTGTTATCTCAGTGAGGGTTGTGTAGTGTCTTACTCTCAGTGTGTTCTGAGTGACAGTGTGTGTTATCTCAGTGAGAGTTGTGTAGTGTTTTACTCTCAGTGTGTTCTGAGTGACAGTGTGTGTTATCTCAGTGAGGGTTGTGTAGTGTTTTACTCTCAGTGTGTTCTGAGTGACAGTGTGTGTTATCTCAGTGAGGGTTGTGTAGTGTTTTACTCTCAGTGTGTTTGAGTGACAGTGTGTGTTATCTCAGTGAGGGTTGTGTAGTGTTTTACTCTCAGTGTGTTCTGAGTGACAGTGTGTGTTATCTCAGTGAGGGTTGTGTAGTGTTTTTACTCTCAGTGTGTTCGAGTGACAGTGTGTGTTATCTCAGTGAGGGTTGTGTAGTGTTTTACTCTCAGTGTGTTCTGAGTGACAGTGTGTGTTATCTCAGTGAGGGTTGTGTAGTGTTTTACTCTCAGTGTGTTTGAGTGACAGTGTGTGTTATCTCAGTGAGGGTTGTGTAGTGTTTTACTCTCAGTGTGTTCGAGTGACAGTGTGTGTTATCTCAGTGAGGGTTGTGTAGTGTTTTTACTCTCAGTGTGTTCGAGTGACAGTGTGTGTTATCTCAGTGAGGGTTGTGTAGTGTTTTTACTCTCAGTGTGTTCGAGTGACAGTGTGTGTTATCTCAGTGAGGGTTGTGTAGTGTCTTACTCTCAGTGTGTTCTGAGTGACAGTGTGTGTTATCTCAGTGAGGGTTGTGTAGTGTTTTACTCTCAGTGTGTTCTGAGTGACAGTGTGTGTTATCTCAGTGAGGGTTGTGTAGTGTCTTACTCTCAGTGTGTTCTGAGTGACAGTGTGTGTTATCTCAGTGAGGGTTGTGTAGTGTCTTACTCTCAGTGTGTTTGAGTGACAGTGTGTGTTATCTCAGTGAGGGTTGTGTAGTGTCTTACTCTCAGTGTGTTCTGAGTGACAGTGTGTGTTATCTCAGTGAGGGTTGTGTAGTGTTTTACTCTCAGTGTGTTCTGAGTGACAGTGTGTGTTATCTCAGTGAGGGTTGTGTAGTGTTTTACTCTCAGTGTGTTTGAGTGACAGTGTGTGTTATCTCGGTGAGGGTTGTGTAGTGTTTTACTCTCAGTGTGTTTGAGTGACAGTGTGTGTTATCTCAGTGAGAGTTGTGTAGTGTTTTACTCTCAGTGTGTTCTGAGTGACAGTGTGTGTTATCTCAGTGAGGGTTGTGTAGTGTTTTACTCTCAGTGTGTTCGAGTGACAGTGTGTGTTATCTCAGTGAGGGTTGTGTAGTGTTTTACTCTCAGTGTGTTTGAGTGACAGTGTGTGTTATCTCAGTGAGGGTTGTGTAGTGTGTTACTCTCAGTGTGTTCTGAGTGACAGTGTGTGTTATCTCGGTGAGGGTTGTGCAGTGTGTTACTCTCAGTGTGTTCTGAGTGACAGTGTGTGTTATCTCAGTGAGGGTTGTGCAGTGTTTTACTCTCAGTGTGTTCTGAGTGACAGTGTGTGTTATCTCAGTGAGGGTTGTGTAGTGTTTTACTCTCAGTGTGTTCTGAGTGACAGTGTGTGTTATCTCAGTGAGGGTTGTGTAGTGTGTTACTCTCAGTGTGTTCTGAGTGACAGTGTGTGTTATCTCGGTGAGGGTTGTGCAGTGTGTTACTCTCAGTGTGTTCTGAGTGACAGTGTGTGTTATCTCGGTGAGGGTTGTGCAGTGTGTTACTCTCAGTGTGTTCTGAGTGACAGTGTGTGTTATCTCAGTGAGGGTTGTGCAGTGTGTTACTCTCAGTGTGTTCTGAGTGACAGTGTGTGTTATCTCTGTGAGGGTTGTGCAGTGTGTTACTCTCAGTGTGTTCTGAGTGACAGTGTGTGTTATCTCAGTGAGGGCTGTGGGGTTGTGTAGTGTTTTACTCTCAGTGTGTTTGAGTGACAGTGTGTGTTATCTCAGTGAGGGTTGTGCAGTGTGTTACTCTCAGTGTGTTTGAGTGACAGTGTGTGTTATCTCAGTGAGGGTTGTGTAGTGTTTTACTCTCAGTGTGTTCTGAGTGACAGTGTGTGTTATCTCAGTGAGGGTTGTGTAGTGTTTTACTCTCAGTGTGTTCTGAGTGACAGTGTGTGTTATCTCAGTGAGAGTTGTGTAGTGTTTTACTCTCAGTGTGTTCTGAGTGACAGTGTGTGTTATCTCAGTGAGGGTTGTGTAGTGTTTTACTCTCAGTGTGTTCTGAGTGACAGTGTGTGTTATCTCAGTGAGGGTTGTGTAGTGTTTTTACTCTCAGTGTGTTCTGAGTGACAGTGTGTGTTATCTCAGTGAGAGTTGTGTAGTGTTTTACTCTCAGTGTGTTCTGAGTGACAGTGTGTGTTATCTCAGTGAGGGTTGTGTAGTGTTTTACTCTCAGTGTGTTCGAGTGACAGTGTGTGTTATCTCAGTGAGGGTTGTGTAGTGTTTTTACTCTCAGTGTGTTCGAGTGACAGTGTGTGTTATCTCAGTGAGGGTTGTGTAGTGTTTTTACTCTCAGTGTGTTCGAGTGACAGTGTGTGTTATCTCAGTGAGGGCTGTGGGGTTGTGTAGTGTTTTACTCTCAGTGTGTTTGAGTGACAGTGTGTGTTATCTCAGTGAGGGTTGTGTAGTGTTTTACTCTCAGTGTGTTCTGAGTGACAGTGTGTGTTATCTCAGTGAGGGTTGTGTAGTGTTTTACTCTCAGTGTGTTTGAGTGACAGTGTGTGTTATCTCAGTGAGGGTTGTGTAGTGTTTTACTCTCAGTGTGTTCTGAGTGACAGTGTGTGTTATCTCAGTGAGGGTTGTGTAGTGTTTTACTCTCAGTGTGTTCTGAGTGACAGTGTGTGTTATCTCAGTGAGAGTTGTGTAGTGTTTTACTCTCAGTGTGTTCTGAGTGACAGTGTGTGTTATCTCAGTGAGGGTTGTGTAGTGTTTTACTCTCAGTGTGTTCTGAGTGACAGTGTGTGTTATCTCAGTGAGAGTTGTGTAGTGTTTTACTCTCAGTGTGTTCTGAGTGACAGTGTGTGTTATCTCAGTGAGGGTTGTGTAGTGTCTTACTCTCAGTGTGTTCTGAGTGACAGTGTGTGTTATCTCAGTGAGGGTTGTGTAGTGTTTTACTCTCAGTGTGTTCGAGTGACAGTGTGTGTTATCTCAGTGAGGGTTGTGTAGTGTTTTTACTCTCAGTGTGTTCGAGTGACAGTGTGTGTTATCTCAGTGAGGGTTGTGTAGTGTTTTTACTCTCAGTGTGTTCGAGTGACAGTGTGTGTTATCTCAGTGAGGGTTGTGTAGTGTCTTACTCTCAGTGTGTTCTGAGTGACAGTGTGTGTTATCTCAGTGAGGGTTGTGTAGTGTTTTACTCTCAGTGTGTTCTGAGTGACAGTGTGTGTTATCTCAGTGAGGGTTGTGTAGTGTCTTACTCTCAGTGTGTTCTGAGTGACAGTGTGTGTTATCTCAGTGAGGGTTGTGTAGTGTCTTACTCTCAGTGTGTTTGAGTGACAGTGTGTGTTATCTCAGTGAGGGTTGTGTAGTGTTTTACTCTCAGTGTGTTTGAGTGACAGTGTGTGTTATCTCAGTGAGGGTTGTGTAGTGTTTTACTCTCAGTGTGTTTGAGTGACAGTGTGTGTTATCTCAGTGAGGGTTGTGTAGTGTCTTACTCTCAGTGTGTTCTGAGTGACAGTGTGTGTTATCTCAGTGAGAGTTGTGTAGTGTTTTACTCTCAGTGTGTTCTGAGTGACAGTGTGTGTTATCTCAGTGAGGGTTGTGTAGTGTTTTACTCTCAGTGTGTTCTGAGTGACAGTGTGTGTTATCTCAGTGAGGGTTGTGTAGTGTTTTACTCTCAGTGTGTTTGAGTGACAGTGTGTGTTATCTCAGTGAGGGTTGTGTAGTGTTTTACTCTCAGTGTGTTCTGAGTGACAGTGTGTGTTATCTCAGTGAGGGTTGTGTAGTGTGTTACTCTCAGTGTGTTCTGAGTGACAGTGTGTGTTATCTCGGTGAGGGTTGTGCAGTGTGTTACTCTCAGTGTGTTCTGAGTGACAGTGTGTGTTATCTCAGTGAGGGTTGTGCAGTGTGTTACTCTCAGTGTGTTCTGAGTGACAGTGTGTGTTATCTCAGTGAGGGTTGTGCAGTGTGTTACTCTCAGTGTGTTCTGAGTGACAGTGTGTGTTATCTCGGTGAGGGTTGTGCAGTGTGTTACTCTCAGTGTGTTCTGAGTGACAGTGTGTGTTATCTCAGTGAGGGTTGTGCAGTGTGTTACTCTCAGTGTGTTCTGAGTGACAGTGTGTGTTATCTCTGTGAGGGTTGTGCAGTGTGTTACTCTCAGTGTGTTCTGAGTGACAGTGTGTGTTATCTCAGTGAGGGTTGTGCAGTGTGTTACTCTCAGTGTGTTTGAGTGACAGTGTGTGTTATCTCAGTGAGGGTTGTGTAGTGTTTTACTCTCAGTGTGTTCTGAGTGACAGTGTGTGTTATCTCAGTGAGGGTTGTGTAGTGTTTTACTCTCAGTGTGTTCTGAGTGACAGTGTGTGTTATCTCAGTGAGAGTTGTGTAGTGTTTTACTCTCAGTGTGTTCTGAGTGACAGTGTGTGTTATCTCAGTGAGGGTTGTGTAGTGTTTTACTCTCAGTGTGTTCTGAGTGACAGTGTGTGTTATCTCAGTGAGGGTTGTGTAGTGTTTTTACTCTCAGTGTGTTCTGAGTGACAGTGTGTGTTATCTCAGTGAGAGTTGTGTAGTGTTTTACTCTCAGTGTGTTCTGAGTGACAGTGTGTGTTATCTCAGTGAGGGTTGTGTAGTGTTTTACTCTCAGTGTGTTCGAGTGACAGTGTGTGTTATCTCAGTGAGGGTTGTGTAGTGTTTTTACTCTCAGTGTGTTCGAGTGACAGTGTGTGTTATCTCAGTGAGGGTTGTGTAGTGTTTTTACTCTCAGTGTGTTCGAGTGACAGTGTGTGTTATCTCAGTGAGGGCTGTGGGGTTGTGTAGTGTTTTACTCTCAGTGTGTTTGAGTGACAGTGTGTGTTATCTCAGTGAGGGTTGTGTAGTGTTTTACTCTCAGTGTGTTCGAGTGACAGTGTGTGTTATCTCAGTGAGGGTTGTGTAGTGTTTTACTCTCAGTGTGTTCGAGTGACAGTGTGTGTTATCTCAGTGAGGGTTGTGTAGTGTTTTTACTCTCAGTGTGTTCGAGTGACAGTGTGTGTTATCTCAGTGAGGGCTGTGGGGTTGTGTAGTGTTTTACTCTCAGTGTGTTTGAGTGACAGTGTGTGTTATCTCAGTGAGGGTTGTGTAGTGTTTTTACTCTCAGTGTGTTCGAGTGACAGTGTGTGTTATCTCAGTGAGGGTTGTGTAGTGTTTTACTCTCAGTGTGTTTGAGTGACAGTGTGTGTTATCTCAGTGAGGGTTGTGTAGTGTTTTACTCTCAGTGTGTTCGAGTGACAGTGTGTGTTATCTCAGTGAGGGTTGTGTAGTGTTTTACTCTCAGTGTGTTCTGAGTGACAGTGTGTGTTATCTCAGTGAGGGTTGTGTAGTGTTTTACTCTCAGTGTGTTCTGAGTGACAGTGTGTGTTATCTCAGTGAGGGTTGTGTAGTGTTTTACTCTCAGTGTGTTCTGAGTGACAGTGTGTGTTATCTCAGTGAGGGTTGTGTAGTGTGTTACTCTCAGTGTGTTTGAGTGACAGTGTGTGTTATCTCAGTGAGGGTTGTGTAGTGTCTTACTCTCAGTGTGTTCGAGTGACAGTGTGTGTTATCTCAGTGAGGGTTGTGTAGTGTTTTACTCTCAGTGTGTTCGAGTGACAGTGTGTGTTATCTCAGTGAGGGTTGTGTAGTGTTTCACTCTCAGTGTGTTCTGAGTGACAGTGTGTGTTATCTCAGTGAGGGTTGTGTAGTGTTTTACTCTCAGTGTGTTCGAGTGACAGTGTGTGTTATCTCAGTGAGGGTTGTGTAGTGTTTCACTCTCAGTGTGTTCGAGTGACAGTGTGTGTTATCTCAGTGAGGGTTGTGTAGTGTTTTACTCTCAGTGTGTTCGAGTGACAGTGTGTGTTATCTCAGTGAGGGTTGTGTAGTGTTTTACTCTCAGTGTGTTCGAGTGACAGTGTGTCTTATCTCAGTGAGGGTTGTGTAGTGTTTCACTCTCAGTGTGTTCTGAGTGACAGTGTGTGTTATCTCAGTGAGGGTTGTGTAGTGTTTCACTCTCAGTGTGTTCGAGTGACAGTGTGTGTTATCTCAGTGAGGGTTGTGTAGTGTCTTACTCTCAGTGTGTTTGAGTGACAGTGTGTGTTATCTCAGTGAGGGTTGTGTAGTGTTTTACTCTCAGTGTGTTCTGAGTGACAGTGTGTGTTATCTCAGTGAGGGTTGTGTAGTGTTTTTACTCTCAGTGTGTTTGAGTGACAGTGTGTGTTATCTCAGTGAGGGTTGTGTAGTGTTTTACTCTCAGTGTGTTCGAGTGACAGTGTGTGTTATCTCAGTGAGGGCTGTGTAGTGTTTTACTCTCAGTGTGTTCGAGTGACAGTGTGTGTTATCTCAGTGAGGGTTGTGTAGTGTTTTACTCTCAGTGTGTTCGAGTGACAGTGTGTGTTATCTCAGTGAGGGTTGTGTAGTGTTTTACTCTCAGTGTGTTCTGAGTGACAGTGTGTGTTATCTCAGTGAGGGTTGTGTAGTGTTTTACTCTCAGTGTGTTCTGAGTGACAGTGTGTGTTATCTCAGTGAGGGTTGTGTAGTGTTTTACTCTCAGTGTGTTCTGAGTGACAGTGTGTGTTATCTCAGTGAGGGTTGTGTAGTGTTTTACTCTCAGTGTGTTCTGAGTGACAGTGTGTGTTATCTCAGTGAGGGTTGTGTAGTGTTTTACTCTCAGTGTGTTCTGAGTGACAGTGTGTGTTATCTCAGTGAGGGTTGTGTAGTGTTTTACTCTCAGTGTGTTCTGAGTGACAGTGTGTGTTATCTCAGTGAGGGTTGTGTAGTGTTTTACTCCCAGTGTGTTCTGAGTGACAGTGTGTGTTATCTCAGTGAGGGTTGTGCAGTGTGTTACTCTCAGTGTGTTTGAGTGACAGTGTGTGTTATCTCAGTGAGGGTTGTGTAGTGTTTTACTCTCAGTGTGTTTGAGTGACAGTGTGTGTTATCTCTGTGAGGGTTGTGCAGTGTGTTACTCTCAGTGTGTTCTGAGTGACAGTGTGTGTTATCTCAGTGAGGGTTGTGTAGTGTTTTACTCTCAGTGTGTTTGAGTGACAGTGTGTGTTATCTCAGTGAGGGTTGTGTAGTGTCTTACTCTCAGTGTGTTCGAGTGACAGTGTGTGTTATCTCAGTGAGGGTTGTGTAGTGTTTTACTCTCAGTGTGTTCTGAGTGACAGTGTGTGTTATCTCAGTGAGGGCTGTGTAGTGTTTTACTCTCAGTGTGTTCTGAGTGACAGTGTGTGTTATCTCAGTGAGGGCTGTGTAGTGTTTTACTCTCAGTGTGTTCGAGTGACAGTGTGTGTTATCTCAGTGAGGGTTGCGTAGTGTTTTACTCTCAGTGTGTTCTGAGTGACAGTGTGTGTTATCTCAGTGAGGGTTGTGTAGTGTTTTACTCTCAGTGTGTTCGAGTGACAGTGTGTGTTATCTCAGTGAGGGTTGTGTAGTGTTTTACTCTCAGTGTGTTCTGAGTGACAGTGTGTGTTATCTCAGTGAGGGTTGTGTAGTGTTTTACTCTCAGTGTGTTCTGAGTGACAGTGTGTGTTATCTCAGTGAGGGTTGTGTAGTGTTTTACTCTCAGTGTGTTCGAGTGACAGTGTGTGTTATCTCAGTGAGGGTTGTGTAGTGTTTTACTCTCAGTGTGTTCGAGTGACAGTGTGTGTTATCTCAGTGAGGGTTGTGTAGTGTTTCACTCTCAGTGTGTTCTGAGTGACAGTGTGTGTTATCTCAGTGAGGGTTGTGCAGTGTGTTACTCTCAGTGTGTTTGAGTGACAGTGTGTGTTATCTCAGTGAGGGTTGTGTAGTGTTTTACTCTCAGTGTGTTTGAGTGACAGTGTGTGTTATCTCTGTGAGGGTTGTGCAGTGTGTTACTCTCAGTGTGTTCTGAGTGACAGTGTGTGTTATCTCAGTGAGGGTTGTGTAGTGTTTTACTCTCAGTGTGTTTGAGTGACAGTGTGTGTTATCTCAGTGAGGGTTGTGTAGTGTCTTACTCTCAGTGTGTTCGAGTGACAGTGTGTGTTATCTCAGTGAGGGTTGTGTAGTGTTTTACTCTCAGTGTGTTCTGAGTGACAGTGTGTGTTATCTCAGTGAGGGCTGTGTAGTGTTTTACTCTCAGTGTGTTCTGAGTGACAGTGTGTGTTATCTCAGTGAGGGCTGTGTAGTGTTTTACTCTCAGTGTGTTCGAGTGACAGTGTGTGTTATCTCAGTGAGGGTTGCGTAGTGTTTTACTCTCAGTGTGTTCTGAGTGACAGTGTGTGTTATCTCAGTGAGGGTTGTGTAGTGTTTTACTCTCAGTGTGTTCGAGTGACAGTGTGTGTTATCTCAGTGAGGGTTGTGTAGTGTTTTACTCTCAGTGTGTTCTGAGTGACAGTGTGTGTTATCTCAGTGAGGGTTGTGTAGTGTTTTACTCTCAGTGTGTTCTGAGTGACAGTGTGTGTTATCTCAGTGAGGGTTGTGTAGTGTTTTACTCTCAGTGTGTTCGAGTGACAGTGTGTGTTATCTCAGTGAGGGTTGTGTAGTGTTTTACTCTCAGTGTGTTCGAGTGACAGTGTGTGTTATCTCAGTGAGGGTTGTGTAGTGTTTCACTCTCAGTGTGTTCTGAGTGACAGTGTGTGTTATCTCAGTGAGGGTTGTGTAGTGTTTTACTCTCAGTGTGTTCGAGTGACAGTGTGTGTTATCTCAGTGAGGGTTGTGTAGTGTTTCACTCTCAGTGTGTTCGAGTGACAGTGTGTGTTATCTCAGTGAGGGTTGTGTAGTGTCTTACTCTCAGTGTGTTCGAGTGACAGTGTGTGTTATCTCAGTGAGGGTTGTGTAGTGTTTTACTCTCAGTGTGTTCTGAGTGACAGTGTGTGTTATCTCAGTGAGGGTTGTGTAGTGTTTTACTCTCAGTGTGTTTGAGTGACAGTGTGTGTTATCTCAGTGAGGGTTGTGTAGTGTGTTACTCTCAGTGTGTTCTGAGTGACAGTGTGTGTTATCTCAGTGAGGGTTGTGTAGTGTTTTACTCTCAGTGTGTTTGAGTGACAGTGTGTGTTATCTCAGTGAGGGTTGTGTAGTGTTTTACTCTCAGTGTGTTTGAGTGACAGTGTGTGTTATCTCAGTGAGGGTTGTGTAGTGTTTTACTCTCAGTGTGTTTGAGTGACAGTGTGTGTTATCTCAGTGAGGGTTGTGTAGTGTCTTACTCTCAGTGTGTTCTGAGTGACAGTGTGTGTTATCTCAGTGAGGGTTGTGTAGTGTCTTACTCTCAGTGTGTTCTGAGTGACAGTGTGTGTTATCTCAGTGAGAGTTGTGTAGTGTTTTACTCTCAGTGTGTTCTGAGTGACAGTGTGTGTTATCTCAGTGAGGGTTGTGTAGTGTTTTACTCTCAGTGTGTTCTGAGTGACAGTGTGTGTTATCTCAGTGAGAGTTGTGTAGTGTTTTACTCTCAGTGTGTTCTGAGTGACAGTGTGTGTTATCTCAGTGAGGGTTGTGTAGTGTCTTACTCTCAGTGTGTTCTGAGTGACAGTGTGTGTTATCTCAGTGAGGGTTGTGTAGTGTTTTACTCTCAGTGTGTTCGAGTGACAGTGTGTGTTATCTCAGTGAGGGTTGTGTAGTGTTTTTACTCTCAGTGTGTTCGAGTGACAGTGTGTGTTATCTCAGTGAGGGTTGTGTAGTGTTTTTACTCTCAGTGTGTTCGAGTGACAGTGTGTGTTATCTCAGTGAGGGTTGTGTAGTGTCTTACTCTCAGTGTGTTCTGAGTGACAGTGTGTGTTATCTCAGTGAGGGTTGTGTAGTGTTTTACTCTCAGTGTGTTCTGAGTGACAGTGTGTGTTATCTCAGTGAGGGTTGTGTAGTGTCTTACTCTCAGTGTGTTCTGAGTGACAGTGTGTGTTATCTCAGTGAGGGTTGTGTAGTGTCTTACTCTCAGTGTGTTTGAGTGACAGTGTGTGTTATCTCAGTGAGGGTTGTGTAGTGTTTTACTCTCAGTGTGTTTGAGTGACAGTGTGTGTTATCTCAGTGAGGGTTGTGTAGTGTTTTACTCTCAGTGTGTTTGAGTGACAGTGTGTGTTATCTCAGTGAGGGTTGTGTAGTGTCTTACTCTCAGTGTGTTCTGAGTGACAGTGCGTGTTATCTCAGTGAGGGTTGTGTAGTGTTTTACTCTCAGTGTGTTCTGAGTGACAGTGTGTGTTATCTCAGTGAGGGTTGTGTAGTGTTTTACTCTCAGTGTGTTTGAGTGACAGTGTGTGTTATCTCAGTGAGGGTTGTGTAGTGTTTTACTCTCAGTGTGTTCTGAGTGACAGTGTGTGTTATCTCAGTGAGGGTTGTGTAGTGTGTTACTCTCAGTGTGTTCTGAGTGACAGTGTGTGTTATCTCGGTGAGGGTTGTGCAGTGTGTTACTCTCAGTGTGTTCTGAGTGACAGTGTGTGTTATCTCAGTGAGGGTTGTGCAGTGTGTTACTCTCAGTGTGTTCTGAGTGACAGTGTGTGTTATCTCAGTGAGGGTTGTGCAGTGTGTTACTCTCAGTGTGTTCTGAGTGACAGTGTGTGTTATCTCGGTGAGGGTTGTGCAGTGTGTTACTCTCAGTGTGTTCTGAGTGACAGTGTGTGTTATCTCAGTGAGGGTTGTGCAGTGTGTTACTCTCAGTGTGTTCTGAGTGACAGTGTGTGTTATCTCTGTGAGGGTTGTGCAGTGTGTTACTCTCAGTGTGTTCTGAGTGACAGTGTGTGTTATCTCAGTGAGGGTTGTGCAGTGTGTTACTCTCAGTGTGTTTGAGTGACAGTGTGTGTTATCTCAGTGAGGGTTGTGTAGTGTTTTACTCTCAGTGTGTTCTGAGTGACAGTGTGTGTTATCTCAGTGAGGGTTGTGTAGTGTTTTACTCTCAGTGTGTTCTGAGTGACAGTGTGTGTTATCTCAGTGAGAGTTGTGTAGTGTTTTACTCTCAGTGTGTTCTGAGTGACAGTGTGTGTTATCTCAGTGAGGGTTGTGTAGTGTTTTACTCTCAGTGTGTTCTGAGTGACAGTGTGTGTTATCTCAGTGAGGGTTGTGTAGTGTTTTTACTCTCAGTGTGTTCTGAGTGACAGTGTGTGTTATCTCAGTGAGAGTTGTGTAGTGTTTTACTCTCAGTGTGTTCTGAGTGACAGTGTGTGTTATCTCAGTGAGGGTTGTGTAGTGTTTTACTCTCAGTGTGTTCGAGTGACAGTGTGTGTTATCTCAGTGAGGGTTGTGTAGTGTTTTTACTCTCAGTGTGTTCGAGTGACAGTGTGTGTTATCTCAGTGAGGGTTGTGTAGTGTTTTTACTCTCAGTGTGTTCGAGTGACAGTGTGTGTTATCTCAGTGAGGGCTGTGGGGTTGTGTAGTGTTTTACTCTCAGTGTGTTTGAGTGACAGTGTGTGTTATCTCAGTGAGGGTTGTGTAGTGTTTTACTCTCAGTGTGTTCGAGTGACAGTGTGTGTTATCTCAGTGAGGGTTGTGTAGTGTTTTACTCTCAGTGTGTTCGAGTGACAGTGTGTGTTATCTCAGTGAGGGTTGTGTAGTGTTTTTACTCTCAGTGTGTTCGAGTGACAGTGTGTGTTATCTCAGTGAGGGCTGTGGGGTTGTGTAGTGTTTTACTCTCAGTGTGTTTGAGTGACAGTGTGTGTTATCTCAGTGAGGGTTGTGTAGTGTTTTTACTCTCAGTGTGTTCGAGTGACAGTGTGTGTTATCTCAGTGAGGGTTGTGTAGTGTTTTACTCTCAGTGTGTTTGAGTGACAGTGTGTGTTATCTCAGTGAGGGTTGTGTAGTGTTTTACTCTCAGTGTGTTCGAGTGACAGTGTGTGTTATCTCAGTGAGGGTTGTGTAGTGTTTTACTCTCAGTGTGTTCTGAGTGACAGTGTGTGTTATCTCAGTGAGGGTTGTGTAGTGTTTTACTCTCAGTGTGTTCTGAGTGACAGTGTGTGTTATCTCAGTGAGGGTTGTGTAGTGTTTTACTCTCAGTGTGTTCTGAGTGACAGTGTGTGTTATCTCAGTGAGGGTTGTGTAGTGTGTTACTCTCAGTGTGTTTGAGTGACAGTGTGTGTTATCTCAGTGAGGGTTGTGTAGTGTCTTACTCTCAGTGTGTTCGAGTGACAGTGTGTGTTATCTCAGTGAGGGTTGTGTAGTGTTTTACTCTCAGTGTGTTCGAGTGACAGTGTGTGTTATCTCAGTGAGGGTTGTGTAGTGTTTCACTCTCAGTGTGTTCTGAGTGACAGTGTGTGTTATCTCAGTGAGGGTTGTGTAGTGTTTTACTCTCAGTGTGTTCGAGTGACAGTGTGTGTTATCTCAGTGAGGGTTGTGTAGTGTTTCACTCTCAGTGTGTTCGAGTGACAGTGTGTGTTATCTCAGTGAGGGTTGTGTAGTGTTTTACTCTCAGTGTGTTCGAGTGACAGTGTGTGTTATCTCAGTGAGGGTTGTGTAGTGTTTTACTCTCAGTGTGTTCGAGTGACAGTGTGTCTTATCTCAGTGAGGGTTGTGTAGTGTTTCACTCTCAGTGTGTTCTGAGTGACAGTGTGTGTTATCTCAGTGAGGGTTGTGTAGTGTTTCACTCTCAGTGTGTTCGAGTGACAGTGTGTGTTATCTCAGTGAGGGTTGTGTAGTGTCTTACTCTCAGTGTGTTTGAGTGACAGTGTGTGTTATCTCAGTGAGGGTTGTGTAGTGTTTTACTCTCAGTGTGTTCTGAGTGACAGTGTGTGTTATCTCAGTGAGGGTTGTGTAGTGTTTTTACTCTCAGTGTGTTTGAGTGACAGTGTGTGTTATCTCAGTGAGGGTTGTGTAGTGTTTTACTCTCAGTGTGTTCGAGTGACAGTGTGTGTTATCTCAGTGAGGGCTGTGTAGTGTTTTACTCTCAGTGTGTTCGAGTGACAGTGTGTGTTATCTCAGTGAGGGTTGTGTAGTGTTTTACTCTCAGTGTGTTCGAGTGACAGTGTGTGTTATCTCAGTGAGGGTTGTGTAGTGTTTTACTCTCAGTGTGTTCTGAGTGACAGTGTGTGTTATCTCAGTGAGGGTTGTGTAGTGTTTTACTCTCAGTGTGTTCTGAGTGACAGTGTGTGTTATCTCAGTGAGGGTTGTGTAGTGTTTTACTCTCAGTGTGTTCGAGTGACAGTGTGTGTTATCTCAGTGAGGGTTGTGTAGTGTCTTACTCTCAGTGTGTTCTGAGTGACAGTGTGTGTTATCTCAGTGAGGGTTGTGTAGTGTTTTACTCTCAGTGTGTTTGAGTGACAGTGTGTGTTATCTCAGTGAGGGTTGTGTAGTGTTTTACTCTCAGTGTGTTCTGAGTGACAGTGTGTGTTATCTCAGTGAGGGTTGTGTAGTGTTTTTACTCTCAGTGTGTTTGAGTGACAGTGTGTGTTATCTCAGTGAGGGTTGTGTAGTGTTTTACTCTCAGTGTGTTCGAGTGACAGTGTGTGTTATCTCAGTGAGGGCTGTGTAGTGTCTTACTCTCAGTGTGTTCTGAGTGACAGTGTGTGTTATCTCAGTGAGGGTTGTGTAGTGTTTTTACTCTCAGTGTGTTCTGAGTGACAGTGTGTGTTATCTCAGTGAGGGTTGTGTAGTGTCTTACTCTCAGTGTGTTCTGAGTGACAGTGTGTGTTATCTCGGTGAGGGTTGTGTAGTGTCTTACTCTCAGTGTGTTCTGAGTGACAGTGTGTGTTATCTCAGTGAGGGTTGTGTAGTGTTTTTACTCTCAGTGTGTTCTGAGTGACAGTGTGTGTTATCTCAGTGAGGGTTGTGTAGTGTCTTACTCTCAGTGTGTTCTGAGTGACAGTGTGTGTTATCTCAGTGAGGGTTGTGTAGTGTCTTACTCTCAGTGTGTTCTGAGTGACAGTGTGTGTTATCTCGGTGAGGGTTGTGTAGTGTTTTACTCTCAGTGTGTTCTGAGTGACAGTGTGTGTTATCTCAGTGAGGGTTGTGTAGTGTTTTTACTCTCAGTGTGTTCTGAGTGACAGTGTGTGTTATCTCAGTGAGGGTTGTGTAGTGTCTTACTCTCAGTGTGTTCTGAGTGACAGTGTGTGTTATCTCAGTGAGGGTTGTGTAGTGTCTTACTCTCAGTGTGTTCTGAGTGACAGTGTGTGTTATCTCAGTGAGGGTTGTGTAGTGTTTTACTCTCAGTGTGTTCGAGTGACAGTGTGTGTTATCTCAGTGAGGGTTGTGTAGTGTTTTACTCTCAGTGTGTTCTGAGTGACAGTGTGTGTTATCTCAGTGAGGGTTGTGTAGTGTTTTACTCTCAGTGTGTTCTGAGTGACAGTGTGTGTTATCTCGGTGAGGGTTGTGTAGTGTTTTACTCTCAGTGTGTTCGAGTGACAGTGTGTGTTATCTCAGTGAGGGTTGTGTAGTGTTTTACTCTCAGTGTGTTCGAGTGACAGTGTGTGTTATCTCGGTGAGGGTTGTGTAGTGTTTTACTCTCAGTGTGTTCTGAGTGACAGTGTGTGTTATCTCAGTGAGGGTTGTGTAGTGTTTTACTCTCAGTGTGTTCTGAGTGACAGTGTGTGTTATCTCAGTGAGGGTTGTGTAGTGTTTTACTCTCAGTGTGTTCTGAGTGACAGTGTGTGTTATCTCAGTGAGGGTTGTGTAGTGTTTTACTCTCAGTGTGTTCTGAGTGACAGTGTGTGTTATCTCAGTGAGGGTTGTGTAGTGTTTTACTCTCAGTGTGTTCTGAGTGACAGTGTGTGTTATCTCAGTGAGGGTTGTGTAGTGTTTTACTCTCAGTGTGTTCTGAGTGACAGTGTGTGTTATCTCAGTGAGGGTTGTGTAGTGTTTTTACTCTCAGTGTGTTCTGAGTGACAGTGTGTGTTATCTCAGTGAGGGTTGTGTAGTGTTTTACTCTCAGTGTGTTCTGAGTGACAGTGTGTGTTATCTCAGTGAGGGTTGTGTAGTGTTTTACTCTCAGTGTGTTCTGAGTGACAGTGTGTGTTATCTCAGTGAGGGTTGTGCAGTGTGTTACTCTCAGTGTGTTTGAGTGACAGTGTGTGTTATCTCTGTGAGGGTTGTGTAGTGTTTTACTCTCAGTGTGTTTGAGTGACAGTGTGTGTTATCTCTGTGAGGGTTGTGTAGTGTTTTACTCTCAGTGTGTTCTGAGTGACAGTGTGTGTTATCTCAGTGAGGGTTGTGTAGTGTTTTACTCTCAGTGTGTTTGAGTGACAGTGTGTGTTATCTCTGTGAGGGTTGTGTAGTGTTTTACTCTCAGTGTGTTTGAGTGACAGTGTGTGTTATCTCTGTGAGGGTTGTGTAGTGTTTTACTCTCAGTGTGTTTGAGTGACAGTGTGTGTTATCTCTGTGAGGGTTGTGTAGTGTTTTTACTCTCAGTGTGTTCTGAGTGACAGTGTGTGTTATCTCAGTGAGGGTTGTGTAGTGTTTTACTCTCAGTGTGTTCTGAGTGACAGTGTGTGTTATCTCAGTGAGGGTTGTGTAGTGTTTTACTCTCAGTGTGTTCTGAGTGACAGTGTGTGTTATCTCAGTGAGGGTTGTGTAGTGTTTTACTCTCAGTGTGTTCTGAGTGACAGTGTGTGTTATCTCGGTGAGGGTTGTGTAGTGTTTTTACTCTCAGTGTGTTTGAGTGACAGTGTGTGTTATCTCAGTGAGGGTTGTGCAGTGTGTTACTCTCAGTGTGTTTGAGTGACAGTGTGTGTTATCTCAGTGAGGGTTGTGTAGTGTGTTACTCTCAGTGTGTTCTGAGTGACAGTGTGTGTTATCTCAGTGAGGGTTGTGTAGTGTTTTACTCTCAGTGTGTTCTGAGTGACAGTGTGTGTTATCTCAGTGAGGGTTGTGTAGTGTGTTACTCTCAGTGTGTTCTGAGTGACAGTGTGTGTTATCTCGGTGAGGGTTGTGTAGTGTTTTTACTCTCAGTGTGTTTGAGTGACAGTGTGTGTTATCTCAGTGAGGGTTGTGCAGTGTGTTACTCTCAGTGTGTTCGAGTGACAGTGTGTGTTATCTCAGTGAGGGTTGTGCAGTGTGTTACTCTCAGTGTGTTCTGAGTGACAGTGTGTGTTATCTCAGTGAGGGTTGTGTAGTGTTTTACTCTCAGTGTGTTTGAGTGACAGTGTGTGTTATCTCAGTGAGGGTTGTGCAGTGTGTTACTCTCAGTGTGTTCTGAGTGACAGTGTGTGTTATCTCAGTGAGGGTTGTGCAGTGTGTTACTCTCAGTGTGTTTGAGTGACAGTGTGTGTTATCTCTGTGAGGGTTGTGTAGTGTTTTACTCTCAGTGTGTTTGAGTGACAGTGTGTGTTATCTCAGTGAGGGTTGTGCAGTGTGTTACTCTCAGTGTGTTTGAGTGACAGTGTGTGTTATCTCAGTGAGGGTTGTGCAGTGTGTTACTCTCAGTGTGTTCTGAGTGACAGTGTGTGTTATCTCAGTGAGGGTTGTGCAGTGTGTTACTCTCAGTGTGTTTGAGTGACAGTGTGTGTTATCTCTGTGAGGGTTGTGTAGTGTCTTACTCTCAGTGTGTTTGAGTGACAGTGTGTGTTATCTCAGTGAGGGTTGTGCAGTGTTTTACTCTCAGTGTGTTTGAGTGACAGTGTGTGTTATCTCAGTGAGGGTTGTGCAGTGTGTTACTCTCAGTGTGTTCTGAGTGACAGTGTGTGTTATCTCAGTGAGGGTTGTGCAGTGTTTTACTCTCAGTGTGTTCTGAGTGACAGTGTGTGTTATCTCAGTGAGGGTTGTGCAGTGTTTTACTCTCAGTGTGTTCTGAGTGACAGTGTGTGTTATCTCAGTGAGGGTTGTGCAGTGTTTTACTCTCAGTGTGTTCTGAGTGACAGTGTGTGTTATCTCAGTGAGGGTTGTGTAGTGTATTACTCTCAGTGTGTTTGAGTGACAGTGTGTGTTATCTCAGTGAGGGTTGTGCAGTGTGTTACTCTCAGTGTGTTCTGAGTGACAGTGTGTGTTATCTCTGTGAGGGTTGTGCAGTGTGTTACTCTCAGTGTGTTCTGAGTGACAGTGTGTGTTATCTCTGTGAGGGTTGTGCAGTGTGTTACTCTCAGTGTGTTCTGAGTGACAGTGTGTGTTATCTCAGTGAGGGTTGTGTAGTGTTTTACTCTCAGTGTGTTCTGAGTGACAGTGTGTGTTATCTCAGTGAGGGTTGTGTAGTGTTTTACTCTCAGTGTGTTCTGAGTGACAGTGTGTGTTATCTCAGTGAGGGTTGTGTAGTGTTTTACTCTCAGTGTGTTCTGAGTGACAGTGTGTGTTATCTCAGTGAGGGTTGTGTAGTGTTTTACTCTCAGTGTGTTCTGAGTGACAGTGTGTGTTATCTCAGTGAGGGTTGTGTAGTGTTTTACTCCCAGTGTGTTCTGAGTGACAGTGTGTGTTATCTCAGTGAGGGTTGTGCAGTGTGTTACTCTCAGTGTGTTTGAGTGACAGTGTGTGTTATCTCTGTGAGGGTTGTGTAGTGTTTTACTCTCAGTGTGTTTGAGTGACAGTGTGTGTTATCTCTGTGAGGGTTGTGCAGTGTGTTACTCTCAGTGTGTTCTGAGTGACAGTGTGTGTTATCTCAGTGAGGGTTGTGTAGTGTTTTACTCTCAGTGTGTTTGAGTGACAGTGTGTGTTATCTCAGTGAGGGTTGTGTAGTGTCTTACTCTCAGTGTGTTCGAGTGACAGTGTGTGTTATCTCAGTGAGGGTTGTGTAGTGTTTTACTCTCAGTGTGTTCTGAGTGACAGTGTGTGTTATCTCAGTGAGGGCTGTGTAGTGTTTTACTCTCAGTGTGTTCGAGTGACAGTGTGTGTTATCTCAGTGAGGGCTGTGTAGTGTCTTACTCTCAGTGTGTTCTGAGTGACAGTGTGTGTTATCTCAGTGAGGGCTGTGTAGTGTTTTACTCTCAGTGTGTTCGAGTGACAGTGTGTGTTATCTCAGTGAGGGTTGTGTAGTGTTTTACTCTCAGTGTGTTCTGAGTGACAGTGTGTGTTATCTCAGTGAGGGTTGTGTAGTGTTTTACTCTCAGTGTGTTCGAGTGACAGTGTGTGTTATCTCAGTGAGGGTTGTGTAGTGTTTTACTCTCAGTGTGTTCTGAGTGACAGTGTGTGTTATCTCAGTGAGGGTTGTGTAGTGTTTTACTCTCAGTGTGTTCTGAGTGACAGTGTGTGTTATCTCAGTGAGGGTTGTGTAGTGTTTTACTCTCAGTGTGTTCGAGTGACAGTGTGTGTTATCTCAGTGAGGGTTGTGTAGTGTTTTACTCTCAGTGTGTTCGAGTGACAGTGTGTGTTATCTCAGTGAGGGTTGTGTAGTGTTTCACTCTCAGTGTGTTCTGAGTGACAGTGTGTGTTATCTCAGTGAGGGTTGTGTAGTGTTTTACTCTCAGTGTGTTCGAGTGACAGTGTGTGTTATCTCAGTGAGGGTTGTGTAGTGTTTCACTCTCAGTGTGTTCGAGTGACAGTGTGTGTTATCTCAGTGAGGGTTGTGTAGTGTCTTACTCTCAGTGTGTTCGAGTGACAGTGTGTGTTATCTCAGTGAGGGTTGTGTAGTGTTTTACTCTCAGTGTGTTCGAGTGACAGTGTGTGTTATCTCAGTGAGGGTTGTGTAGTGTTTCACTCTCAGTGTGTTCGAGTGACAGTGTGTGTTATCTCAGTGAGGGTTGTGTAGTGTTTTACTCTCAGTGTGTTCGAGTGACAGTGTGTGTTATCTCAGTGAGGGTTGTGTAGTGTTTCACTCTCAGTGTGTTCTGAGTGACAGTGTGTGTTATCTCAGTGAGGGTTGTGTAGTGTTTTACTCTCAGTGTGTTTGAGTGACAGTGTGTGTTATCTCAGTGAGGGTTGTGTAGTGTGTTACTCTCAGTGTGTTCTGAGTGACAGTGTGTGTTATCTCAGTGAGGGTTGTGTAGTGTTTTACTCTCAGTGTGTTTGAGTGACAGTGTGTGTTATCTCAGTGAGGGTTGTGTAGTGTTTTACTCTCAGTGTGTTTGAGTGACAGTGTGTGTTATCTCAGTGAGGGTTGTGTAGTGTTTTACTCTCAGTGTGTTTGAGTGACAGTGTGTGTTATCTCAGTGAGGGTTGTGTAGTGTCTTACTCTCAGTGTGTTCTGAGTGACAGTGTGTGTTATCTCAGTGAGGGTTGTGTAGTGTCTTACTCTCAGTGTGTTCTGAGTGACAGTGTGTGTTATCTCAGTGAGGGTTGTGTAGTGTTTTACTCTCAGTGTGTTCTGAGTGACAGTGTGTGTTATCTCAGTGAGGGTTGTGTAGTGTCTTACTCTCAGTGTGTTCTGAGTGACAGTGTGTGTTATCTCAGTGAGGGTTGTGTAGTGTCTTACTCTCAGTGTGTTTGAGTGACAGTGTGTGTTATCTCAGTGAGGGTTGTGTAGTGTCTTACTCTCAGTGTGTTTGAGTGACAGTGTGTGTTATCTCAGTGAGGGTTGTGTAGTGTCTTACTCTCAGTGTGTTCTGAGTGACAGTGTGTGTTATCTCAGTGAGAGTTGTGTAGTGTTTTACTCTCAGTGTGTTCTGAGTGACAGTGTGTGTTATCTCAGTGAGGGTTGTGTAGTGTTTTACTCTCAGTGTGTTCTGAGTGACAGTGTGTGTTATCTCAGTGAGGGTTGTGTAGTGTTTTACTCTCAGTGTGTTTGAGTGACAGTGTGTGTTATCTCAGTGAGGGTTGTGTAGTGTTTTACTCTCAGTGTGTTCTGAGTGACAGTGTGTGTTATCTCAGTGAGGGTTGTGTAGTGTTTTACTCTCAGTGTGTTCTGAGTGACAGTGTGTGTTATCTCAGTGAGAGTTGTGTAGTGTTTTACTCTCAGTGTGTTCTGAGTGACAGTGTGTGTTATCTCAGTGAGGGTTGTGTAGTGTTTTACTCTCAGTGTGTTCTGAGTGACAGTGTGTGTTATCTCAGTGAGGGTTGTGTAGTGTTTTACTCTCAGTGTGTTCTGAGTGACAGTGTGTGTTATCTCAGTGAGGGTTGTGTAGTGTTTTACTCTCAGTGTGTTCTGAGTGACAGTGTGTGTTATCTCAGTGAGAGTTGTGTAGTGTTTTACTCTCAGTGTGTTTGAGTGACAGTGTGTGTTATCTCAGTGAGGGTTGTGTAGTGTTTTACTCTCAGTGTGTTCGAGTGACAGTGTGTGTTATCTCAGTGAGGGTTGTGTAGTGTTTTTACTCTCAGTGTGTTCGAGTGACAGTGTGTGTTATCTCAGTGAGGGTTGTGTAGTGTTTTTACTCTCAGTGTGTTCGAGTGACAGTGTGTGTTATCTCAGTGAGGGTTGTGTAGTGTCTTACTCTCAGTGTGTTCTGAGTGACAGTGTGTGTTATCTCAGTGAGGGTTGTGTAGTGTTTTACTCTCAGTGTGTTCTGAGTGACAGTGTGTGTTATCTCAGTGAGGGTTGTGTAGTGTCTTACTCTCAGTGTGTTCTGAGTGACAGTGTGTGTTATCTCAGTGAGGGTTGTGTAGTGTCTTACTCTCAGTGTGTTCTGAGTGACAGTGTGTGTTATCTCAGTGAGGGTTGTGTAGTGTCTTACTCTCAGTGTGTTTGAGTGACAGTGTGTGTTATCTCAGTGAGGGTTGTGTAGTGTCTTACTCTCAGTGTGTTCTGAGTGACAGTGTGTGTTATCTCAGTGAGAGTTGTGTAGTGTTTTACTCTCAGTGTGTTCTGAGTGACAGTGTGTGTTATCTCAGTGAGGGTTGTGTAGTGTTTTACTCTCAGTGTGTTCTGAGTGACAGTGTGTGTTATCTCAGTGAGGGTTGTGTAGTGTTTTACTCTCAGTGTGTTTGAGTGACAGTGTGTGTTATCTCAGTGAGGGTTGTGTAGTGTTTTACTCTCAGTGTGTTCTGAGTGACAGTGTGTGTTATCTCAGTGAGGGTTGTGTAGTGTTTTACTCTCAGTGTGTTCTGAGTGACAGTGTGTGTTATCTCAGTGAGGGTTGTGTAGTGTTTTACTCTCAGTGTGTTCTGAGTGACAGTGTGTGTTATCTCAGTGAGGGTTGTGTAGTGTTTTACTCTCAGTGTGTTCTGAGTGACAGTGTGTGTTATCTCAGTGAGGGTTGTGTAGTGTTTTTACTCTCAGTGTGTTCTGAGTGACAGTGTGTGTTATCTCAGTGAGAGTTGTGTAGTGTTTTACTCTCAGTGTGTTCTGAGTGACAGTGTGTGTTATCTCAGTGAGGGTTGTGTAGTGTTTTACTCTCAGTGTGTTCGAGTGACAGTGTGTGTTATCTCAGTGAGGGTTGTGTAGTGTTTTTACTCTCAGTGTGTTCGAGTGACAGTGTGTGTTATCTCAGTGAGGGTTGTGTAGTGTTTTTACTCTCAGTGTGTTCGAGTGACAGTGTGTGTTATCTCAGTGAGGGCTGTGGGGTTGTGTAGTGTTTTACTCTCAGTGTGTTTGAGTGACAGTGTGTGTTATCTCAGTGAGGGTTGTGTAGTGTTTTACTCTCAGTGTGTTCTGAGTGACAGTGTGTGTTATCTCAGTGAGGGTTGTGTAGTGTTTTTACTCTCAGTGTGTTCGAGTGACAGTGTGTGTTATCTCAGTGAGGGTTGTGTAGTGTTTTACTCTCAGTGTGTTTGAGTGACAGTGTGTGTTATCTCAGTGAGGGTTGTGTAGTGTTTTACTCTCAGTGTGTTCTGAGTGACAGTGTGTGTTATCTCAGTGAGGGTTGTGTAGTGTTTTACTCTCAGTGTGTTCTGAGTGACAGTGTGTGTTATCTCAGTGAGGGTTGTGTAGTGTTTTACTCTCAGTGTGTTCGAGTGACAGTGTGTGTTATCTCAGTGAGGGTTGTGTAGTGTTTCACTCTCAGTGTGTTCTGAGTGACAGTGTGTGTTATCTCAGTGAGGGTTGTGTAGTGTTTTACTCTCAGTGTGTTCGAGTGACAGTGTGTGTTATCTCAGTGAGGGTTGTGTAGTGTTTCACTCTCAGTGTGTTCGAGTGACAGTGTGTGTTATCTCAGTGAGGGTTGTGTAGTGTCTTACTCTCAGTGTGTTCGAGTGACAGTGTGTGTTATCTCAGTGAGGGTTGTGTAGTGTTTCACTCTCAGTGTGTTCGAGTGACAGTGTGTGTTATCTCAGTGAGGGTTGTGTAGTGTTTTACTCTCAGTGTGTTCTGAGTGACAGTGTGTGTTATCTCAGTGAGGGTTGTGTAGTGTTTTACTCTCAGTGTGTTCTGAGTGACAGTGTGTGTTATCTCAGTGAGGGTTGTGTAGTGTTTTACTCTCAGTGTGTTCGAGTGACAGTGTGTGTTATCTCAGTGAGGGTTGTGTAGTGTTTTACTCTCAGTGTGTTCGAGTGACAGTGTGTGTTATCTCAGTGAGGGTTGTGTAGTGTTTCACTCTCAGTGTGTTCTGAGTGACAGTGTGTGTTATCTCAGTGAGGGTTGTGTAGTGTTTTACTCTCAGTGTGTTCGAGTGACAGTGTGTGTTATCTCAGTGAGGGTTGTGTAGTGTTTCACTCTCAGTGTGTTCGAGTGACAGTGTGTGTTATCTCAGTGAGGGTTGTGTAGTGTCTTACTCTCAGTGTGTTCGAGTGACAGTGTGTGTTATCTCAGTGAGGGTTGTGTAGTGTTTTACTCTCAGTGTGTTCGAGTGACAGTGTGTGTTATCTCAGTGAGGGTTGTGTAGTGTTTTACTCTCAGTGTGTTCGAGTGACAGTGTGTGTTATCTCAGTGAGGGTTGTGTAGTGTTTCACTCTCAGTGTGTTCTGAGTGACAGTGTGTGTTATCTCAGTGAGGGTTGTGTAGTGTTTCACTCTCAGTGTGTTCGAGTGACAGTGTGTGTTATCTCAGTGAGGGTTGTGTAGTGTTTTACTCTCAGTGTGTTCGAGTGACAGTGTGTGTTATCTCAGTGAGGGTTGTGTAGTGTCTTACTCTCAGTGTGTTCTGAGTGACAGTGTGTGTTATCTCAGTGAGGGTTGTGTAGTGTTTTACTCTCAGTGTGTTTGAGTGACAGTGTGTGTTATCTCAGTGAGGGTTGTGTAGTGTTTTACTCTCAGTGTGTTCTGAGTGACAGTGTGTGTTATCTCAGTGAGGGTTGTGTAGTGTTTTACTCTCAGTGTGTTTGAGTGACAGTGTGTGTTATCTCAGTGAGGGTTGTGTAGTGTTTTACTCTCAGTGTGTTCGAGTGACAGTGTGTGTTATCTCAGTGAGGGCTGTGTAGTGTCTTACTCTCAGTGTGTTCTGAGTGACAGTGTGTGTTATCTCAGTGAGGGTTGTGTAGTGTTTTTACTCTCAGTGTGTTCTGAGTGACAGTGTGTGTTATCTCAGTGAGGGTTGTGTAGTGTCTTACTCTCAGTGTGTTCTGAGTGACAGTGTGTGTTATCTCAGTGAGGGTTGTGTAGTGTTTTACTCTCAGTGTGTTCTGAGTGACAGTGTGTGTTATCTCGGTGAGGGTTGTGTAGTGTCTTACTCTCAGTGTGTTCTGAGTGACAGTGTGTGTTATCTCAGTGAGGGTTGTGTAGTGTCTTACTCTCAGTGTGTTCTGAGTGACAGTGTGTGTTATCTCAGTGAGGGTTGTGTAGTGTCTTACTCTCAGTGTGTTCTGAGTGACAGTGTGTGTTATCTCGGTGAGGGTTGTGTAGTGTTTTACTCTCAGTGTGTTCTGAGTGACAGTGTGTGTTATCTCAGTGAGGGTTGTGTAGTGTTTTTACTCTCAGTGTGTTCTGAGTGACAGTGTGTGTTATCTCAGTGAGGGTTGTGTAGTGTCTTACTCTCAGTGTGTTCTGAGTGACAGTGTGTGTTATCTCAGTGAGGGTTGTGTAGTGTTTTTACTCTCAGTGTGTTCTGAGACAGTGTGTGTTATCTCAGTGAGGGTTGTGTAGTGTTTTACTCTCAGTGTGTTTGAGTGACAGTGTGTGTTATCTCAGTGAGGGTTGTGTAGTGTCTTACTCTCAGTGTGTTCTGAGTGACAGTGTGTGTTATCTCAGTGAGGGTTGTGTAGTGTTTTTACTCTCAGTGTGTTCTGAGTGACAGTGTGTGTTATCTCAGTGAGGGTTGTGTAGTGTCTTACTCTCAGTGTGTTCTGAGTGACAGTGTGTGTTATCTCAGTGAGGGTTGTGTAGTGTTTTTACTCTCAGTGTGTTCTGAGTGACAGTGTGTGTTATCTCAGTGAGGGTTGTGTAGTGTCTTACTCTCAGTGTGTTCTGAGTGACAGTGTGTGTTATCTCAGTGAGGGTTGTGTAGTGTTTTACTCTCAGTGTGTTCTGAGTGACAGTGTGTGTTATCTCAGTGAGGGTTGTGTAGTGTTTTTACTCTCAGTGTGTTTGAGTGACAGTGTGTGTTATCTCAGTGAGGGTTGTGTAGTGTTTTACTCTCAGTGTGTTCTGAGTGACAGTGTGTGTTATCTCAGTGAGGGTTGTGTAGTGTGTTACTCTCAGTGTGTTCGAGTGACAGTGTGTGTTATCTCAGTGAGAGTTGTGTAGTGTTTTACTCTCAGTGTGTTCTGAGTGACAGTGTGTGTTATCTCAGTGAGGGTTGTGTAGTGTTTTACTCTCAGTGTGTTCGAGTGACAGTGTGTGTTATCTCAGTGAGGGTTGTGTAGTGTCTTACTCTCAGTGTGTTCTGAGTGACAGTGTGTGTTATCTCAGTGAGGGTTGTGTAGTGTTTTACTCTCAGTGTGTTTGAGTGACAGTGTGTGTTATCTCAGTGAGGGTTGTGTAGTGTTTTACTCTCAGTGTGTTTGAGTGACAGTGTGTGTTATCTCAGTGAGGGTTGTGTAGTGTTTTACTCTCAGTGTGTTCGAGTGACAGTGTGTGTTATCTCAGTGAGGGTTGTGTAGTGTTTTACTCTCAGTGTGTTCTGAGTGACAGTGTGTGTTATCTCAGTGAGGGTTGTGTAGTGTTTTACTCTCAGTGTGTTCGAGTGACAGTGTGTGTTATCTCAGTGAGGGTTGTGCAGTGTTTTACTCTCAGTGTGTTCTGAGTGACAGTGTGTGTTATCTCAGTGAGGGTTGTGTAGTGTTTGGCTGCACTGAGCCTGTTTTGAGCCGTGTGTTAAGAGTTGTGTTGCTTGGAGTGAGTTTTGCAGGTGATGTGAACTGTTTAGCTCAGGTGACTGCTGCTGTGCAGACTGTAGTTAGAGTTTTGCACATGTAGCTCCAGTTGTGCTCACTGTCGTTTAGCAATCGAAAAAAACTGTAATATGCAAAAAAGATCCCTCAAATTCTGGATCATCTCAAATCAAGTCCCACAGAATCGCTGCATTTTAAAGCACTACAAACCCAAGAACTGAACCCCGAAAAGAGTCCCCTCAGTCAGCTGGTTCTGAGACTCACTAACCCGACTAACTCTACTAACACTGACCAGCCTCAGACCAGCACTGCTTCTCTCACACACATCAGAATAAACCAAATCATCAAACAATCTAAACACACATATCTGGAACATTGGGATCAGGAAACCAAAACACAAAGTAAATTACAATTCTATCGAACTCTGAAATCAAATTATGAACTGGAAGAATATCTCCAGAGTGTGAGAGACACAAAGCAGAGACGGATCCTGAGCAAGTACAGGCTGAGTGTGTGTGTGTGTGTGTGTGTGTGTGTGTGTGTGTGTGTGTGTGTGTGTGTGTGTGTGTGTGAGTGTGTGTGTGTGTGTGTGTGTGTGTGTGTGTGTGTGTGTGTGAGTGTGTGTGTGTGTGTGTGTGTGTGTGTGTGTGTGTGTGTGTGTGTGTGTGTGTGTGTGTGTGTGTGTGTGTGTGTGTGTGTGTGTGTGTGTGTGTGTGTGTGTGTGTGTGTGTGTGTGTGTGTGTACAGGCTGAGTGTGTGTGTGTGTGTGTGTGTGTGTGTGTGTGTACAGGCTGAGTGTGTGTGTGTGTGTGTGTGTGTGTGTGTACAGGCTGAGTGTGAGTGTGTGTGTGTGTGTGTGTGTGTGTGTGTGTGTGTGTGTGTGTGTGTGTGAGTGTGTGTGTGTGTGTGTGTGTGTGTGTGTGTGTGTACAGGCTGAGTGTGTGTGTGTGTGTGTGTGTGTGTGTACAGGCTGAGTGTGTGTGTGTGTGTGTGTGTGTGTGTGTGTGTACAGGCTGAGTGTGTGTGTGTGTGTGTGTGTGTGTGTGTGTGTGTGTACAGGCTGAGTGTGTGTGTGTGTGTGTGTGTGTGTGTGTGTGTGTGTACAGGCTGAGTGTGTGTGTGTGTGTGTGTGTGTGTGTGTGTGTGTGTGTGTGTGTGTGTGTGTACAGGCTGAGTGTGTGTGTGTGTGTGTGTGTGTGTGTACAGGCTGAGTGTGTGTGTGTGTGTGTGTGTGTGTGTACAGGCTGAGTGTGTGTGTGTGTGTGTGTGTGTGTGTGTGTGTGTGTGTGTGTGTGTGTGTGTGTGTGTGTGTGTGTGTGTGTGTGTGTACAGGCTGAGTGTGTGTGTGTGTGTGTGTGTGTGTGTGTGTACAGGCTGAGTGTGTGTGTGTGTGTGTGTGTGTGTGTGTACAGGCTGAGTGTGTGTGTGTGTGTGTGTGTGTGTACAGGCTGAGTGTGTGTGTGTGTGTGTGTGTGTGTGTGTGTGTGTGTGTGTGTACAGGCTGAGTGTGTGTGTGTGTGTGTGTGTGTGTGTGTGTGTGTGTGTACAGGCTGAGTGTGTGTGTGTGTGTGTGTGTGTGTGTGTGTGTGTGTGTGTGTGAGTGTGTGTGTGTGTGTGTGTGTGTGTGTGTGAGTGTGTGTGTGTACAGGCTGAGTGTGTGTGTGTGTGTGAGTGTGTGTGTGTGTGTGTGTGTGTGTGTGTGTGTGTGTGTACAGGCTGAGTGTGTGTACAGGCTGAGTGAGTGTGTGTGTGTGTGAGTGTGTGTGTGTGTGTGTGTGTGTGTGTGTGTGTGTGTGTGTGTGTGTGAGTGTGTGTGTGTGTGTGAGTGTGTGTGTGTGTGAGTGTGTGTGTGTGTGTGTGTGTGTGTGTGTGTGTGTGTGTGTGTGTGAGTGTGTGTGTGTGTGTGTGTGTGTGTGTGTGTGTGTGTGTGTACAGGCTGAGTGTGTGTGTGTGTGTGTACAGGCTGAGTGTGTGTGTGTGTGTGTGTGTGTGTGTGTGTGTGTGTGTGTGTGTGTGTGAGTGTGTGTGTGTGTGTGTGTGTGTGTGTGTGTGTGAGTGTGTGTGTGTGTGTGTGTGTGTGTGTGTGTGTGTGTGTGTGTGAGTGTGTGTGTGTGTGTGTGTGTGTGTGTGTGTGTGTGTACAGGCTGAGTGTGTGTGTGTGTGTGTGTGTGTGTGTACAGGCTGAGTGTGTGTGTGTGTGTGTGTGTGTGTGTGTACAGGCTGAGTGTGTGTGTGTGTGTGTGTGTGTGTGTGTGTGTACAGGCTGAGTGAACACAGTCTCGCCATCGAGACCGGCAGACACAGAAAGAGCTGGTTACCCCGAGAGCAGAGAGTGTGTGTTCAGTGTAGGACAGGAGAGATCGAGACTGAGACACACTTCCTCCTTCACTGTCACAAATACAGTTCAGTCAGAGACCTCTACTTCAGCAAACTCACTCACACAATACAGAACTTTACAGCCATGACTGAAGTAGAACAGGTCAAGATCATATTAGGAGTGGGACACACCGCAGCACTGGCTGCCAGATACGTGTGTGTGTGCAACAGCCTGAGAGACAGCAGGTGAACGTGTGTGTGTGTGTGTGTGTGTGTGTGTGTGTCTGACCTCAGTGTGTTTCCCTACTGTCCACCACAGTTACCCTCAGTAATGTCTGTGTGTATGTGTGTGTGTGTGTGTGTGTGTGTGTGTGTGTGTGTGTGTGTGTGTGTGTGTGTGTGTGTGTGTGTTAGAGAGAGAGTGTGTGTCAGAGCCGCTTCACAGAGAGAGAGGACGATAGTGCACACATGTGTTTCCAGAGGAGAATAGCGTCACAGTCCAGCTTCAGTGTTGGTTCATTTCTGTTGTTAAAAAAGTTATTCATTTAGTTTATATATATATTTATTTATTTATTTTTGAGAGAGAGAGCATTTTCAAAAAGCTTTTTCATTAATGAAAACGCTGTGTCAGTGTGACGGAATAAAGTTTTAAAATAAAGTTTATTTCATATAGACTCTGGTGTCTGACTGTTTTCAAAAGAAAGGAATCCCAGTTATTGGCAAAGTATCATATTCATATTTTAAAAACTGTTTCTGGGCTGAAGAGAAAACTGTCCTTAATTAAAGTAATCTGTCCAGGGTGTGGGCGGGGCCCCAGAGGCTCAGGGGCGGGGCCCTCGCGACTCCTGTCCAATCAGATCCCGCCGCTCCGATCGCTGAGTCTCTGAGCTGAAGTGTGTGTGCGTGTGTGTGTGTGTGTGTGTGTGTGAAGCTGAAGTTGCAGCGGTAAGATCCTGTTCTTCTCACTTTAATCCGTTACCGTTATTTATTGCCTTTACAGGAACTGATGTTATCAGTGTAAACTGACCATTTTAACAAACCTTTATCATAGAAATATCAGAAATGCTGTGATTAATTATACAGGAAGAGGAATGTTCTCAATCCGATGAAGCGATACTACATTGTTAGTCTTATTCGATCACCTTTATCAGAAAGAGTGATAGATGTGTTGATTTAAAAATCATGTATTGAATGTAAAGGTTCTGAATATGCGGACATGGTGATGGAGAAATATTGAAATGTGTTTGCGTCCCACACACACTGCGCGCGCTCGCGGAGAACTGTGAAGTTTAGTGACAGCGCGCAAAATCACCGAAATACATTTCGCATCCCCATGTTCCCTTAGGGCCTCCGTATGAATTTTATGACAGATTAACAGTTATTGTGCGTGTGTATGTGTGTACAGGTTTATATTACATTGACCATTGATTTTACATATCCCCACAAGGATATTAAAACCTGAGATCAGCTGAGGGTCCTGTGTGTGTGTGTGTGTGTGTGTGTGTGTGTGTCGTCATCGCTCTCCCTGCTGTCTCTGCTGTAAACTCTATTGTTCCTGCTGCTGATGTCAGAGTGAGTCTGTTGTTCAGTCTGTACTGAGAGCTCATTGATGGTGTGTGTGTGTCCACAACGTGTATGTTAGACCCTATACCGACTAAGCTGCTGAAAGAGATGCTTCCTGATGTCATAGATCCTCTTCTTAATATCAGTAATTCATCTTTGTCTCTAGGATACGCACCGAAAACCTTTAAGCTAGCTATGTTAATATTAAATATTTTATTTAAAAAACGCAACTTGATCGTACAGAATTAGTCAATTACAGGCCGATCTCTAATCTGCCATTTCTGTCAAAGATATTAGAAAAAGCAGTATCCTCACAACTGTGTTCCTTTGTTGAAAGAAATGATATCTGAGGATTTCCAGTCCGGATTTAGACCGTCCCATAGTACCGAGACAGCTCTCGTTAGAGTCACACATGATTTGCTCTTATCATCCGATCGTGGTTGTGTCTCTCTATTAGTGTTACTGGATCTTAGTGCTGCATTTGACACCATTGACCACAGCATCCTTTTAAATAGACTCGAACATTATGTTATTAAATCGTATCTGACCGTTATCAGTTTGTAGCAGTAAATGAAGAGATGTCTTATCAATCACAAGTTCAGTATGGCGTACCACAAGGCTCAGTACTAGGACCGCTGCTGTTCACTCTGTATATGCTACCATTAGGAGATATCATTAGGAAACATGGAATTAGCTTTCACTGTTATGCCGACGATACTCAGCTGTATATTTCTTCAAAACCTAACGAAACCTACCAATTCACAAAATTAACGGAATGCATAGCGGATATAAAAAACTGGATGACTAGTAATTTCCTACTACTAAATTCAGAAAAAACAGAGATTCTAATTATTGGACAAAAAACTTCCTCACGTAATAACCAAGAGTACTGTCTAACACTTGATGATGCTCTGTTAAGTCTTCGTCGTCGGTTAGGAACCTGGGTGTGTGTGTGTGTGTGTGTGTGCGTGTGTGTGTGTGTGTGTGGGTGTGCTCTTTGATACCAATCTTTCATTTAAAAGTCACGTGTCTAGTATCTGTAAAACCGCTTTCTTCCATCTTAGAAATATATCTAAATTACGTCCCTCTCAATGACAAATGCGGAACAATTAGTTGATGTGTTCATGAGCTCAAGGCTAGATTATTGTAATGCTCTACTGGGTGGTTGCCCTGCACGCTTAATAAACAAACTACAGCTGGTCCAAAACGCAGCAGCTCGAGTTCTTACCAGAACCAGGAAGTATGACCATATTAGCCCCGTTCTGTCAACACTGCATTGGCTGCCTATTAAACATCGTATACATTTTAAAATATTGCTGATTACGTACAAAGCACTAAATGGTTTATCTCGGGAAGCAGACACACTAGCTGTGTCCCAATGTGAATGACGCACCATGTAGTCTTCGTAGGATTTCCTAATTGCGCAACCAGGTGTTCCCGATTGTGTGTGTGTGTGTGTGTGTGTGTGTGTGTGTGTGTGTGTGTGCAGATGGAGTCCCTCAGACGCTCTGCTCAGGCTGATGGAGACTCGGGCTGGTTCGGGCTGAGGGTGCGGGTGCAGGGAGTCTCCGGTCGGCCGTGTGTGGTTCTGAACACCCAGAGGAACCCGGACTCTCCGGACTATCCGGACGTGTTCCCGATGGAGCCGCGGCAGCAGGAGTGTGTGTCCAGGAGTGTGTGGCAGCAGGAGTGTGTGTCCACTATGAGCGGCGGGGCTTCCAGCACTCAAACTCCACCGGATCATTCCAGATCCCTGAGATCCTTCCGGCACCCGTGGGCTCAGCAGAACCAGAGGAGCCCGGAGACCCTCGGCTGGTCCAGCGGCCCGAACTCACCCGTGGTGGTGAAGAGAGCCCGGGTCCCGGGGCCGGGAGCAGGATTCCCGGGGCCGGTGGTGGAGAGTGTTCCCTGCCGGCCATCCCACATCATCAGCCGGGTGTGTGTCCCTCAGGAGCAGAACCCCAGCGGATCCCCTCGACCCGGGAGAGCCCGTCACCACAGCAGAACCAGTCCCGAGGAGAAGAGGCGCTCCAGGAGCCTGGAGACCACATCCACACGCTCAGGGACTCCGGCTGCCGGGGTCACAGGGGTCTCAGGGGTCACAGGGGTCACAGAGGTCACAGGGGTCGGCTCTACATCTGAGGTCAAAGAAGAGACGGACAGAACGGCTCAGGTAGAGAACCCAAACTGTTCAAATGAGTCGTGTGTGTGATGGTCCTGCTGTGTGTGTGTGTGTTAGTGAGTGAGTGTGTGTGAGAGTGTGTGAGAATGAGTGTGTGTGAGTGAGTGAGTGTGTGTGTGTGTGTGTGTGTGTGTGTGAGTGTTTGTGTGATGGTCCTGCTGTGTGAGTGTGAGTGTGTGAGTGACTGAGTGTGTGTTAGTGAGTGTGTGTGTGTGTGTGTGTGTGTGTGTGTGTGTGTGTGAGTGAGTGAGTGTGTGTGTGTGTGTGAGTGAGTGAGTGAGTGAGTGAGTGTGTGTTAGTAAGTGATTGTGTGTGAGTGAGTGAGTGAGTGAGTGCGTGAGTGAGTGCGTGAGTGAGTGTGTGAGTGTGTGAGTGTGTGTGTGAGTGTGTGTGTGAGTGTGTGTGAGTGAGTGAGTGAGTGTGTGAGTGTGTGAGTGAGTGTGTGAGTGATTGAGTGAGTGAGTGTGTGTGTGAGTGTGAGTGAGTGAGTGAGTGTGTGAGTGTGTGAGTGAGTGTGTGTGTGAGTGTGTGAGTGAGTGAGTGAGTGAGTGTGTGAGTGAGTGAGTGTGTGTGTGTGTGAGTGATTGAGTGAGTGTGTGAGTGAGTGAGTGTGTGAGTGAGTGAGTGTGTGTGTGAGTGATTGAGTGAGTGTGAGTGAGTGTGTGAGTGTGTGAGTGAGTGAGTGAGTGTGTGAGTGAGTGAGTGTGTGTGTGAGTGAGTGATTGAGTGTGTGTGAGTGAGTGAGGGTGAGTGAGTGAGTGATTGAGTGTGTGTGAGTGAGTGAGTGTGTGTGAGTGAGTGATTGAGTGTGTGTGAGTGAGTGAGTGTGTGTGTGAGTGAGTGATTGAGTGTGTGTGAGTGAGTGAGGGTGAGTGAGTGTGTGAGTGAGTGATTGAGTGTGTGAGTGAGTGAGTGAGGGTGAGTGTGTGAGTGAGGGTGAGTGTGTGAGTGAGTGAGGGTGAGTGAGTGAGTGTGTGAGTGAGTGAGTGAGGGTGAGTGTGTGAGTGAGGGTGAGTGTGTGAGTGAGTGAGTGAGTGAGGGTGAGTGAGTGAGTGTGTGAGTGAGTGAGTGTGTGAGTGAGGGTGAGTGAGTGTGTGAGTGGGTGAGTGTGTGAGTGAGGGTGAGTGAGTGTGTGAGTGTGTGAGTGTGTGAGTGAGTGAGTGAGTGATTGAGTGAGTGTGTGAGTGAGTGAGTGTGTGAGTGAGTGAGGGTGAGTGATTGAGTGAGTGAGGGTGAGTGATTGAGTGTGTGAGTGAGTGAGTGTGTGAGTGAGTGAGGGTGAGTGTGTGAGTGAGTGAGGGTGAGTGATTGAGTGAGTGAGTGTGTGAGTGAGTGAGTGTGTGAGTGAGTGAGTGAGGGTGAGTGATTGAGTGAGTGAGTGTGTGAGTGAGTGAGTGTGTGAGTGTGTGAGTGAGTGAGTGAGTGTGTGAGTGAGTGATTGAGTGTGTGAGTGAGTGAGTGAGTGAGTGTGTGAGTGAGTGAGTGAGTGAGTGAGTGAGTGAGTGAGTGAGTGAGTGAGTGAGTGTGTGTGTGAGTGAGTGAGTGAGTGTGTGAGTGAGTGAGTGTGTGTATGATTTGAGTGTGATGGTCTGCTCCTGCTGTGTGTGTGTCAGGCCACTCCTGATCTCCTGAAGGGACAGCGGGAGCTTCCGGATCATCCCGACGAGGAGACCGTTAAACTGCTGATGGGGAACTACCTCAGAGAAGGGTGAGACGGGCCGAGATCCGGTTCCATCAGGAATCTGTCATAATGTTCCCAGAGCAGGAGAATACATTACAGTAGTGCAGGAATATGGTAATCATTAACCCTGTGAGTGTGTGTGCGGCTGGTTTCCCTCAGGTCCAGTGAGGATGAAGCTGTTATCAAGCGACAGGTGGAGCTGATGTTCGACCAGATCAACATGCTGAAGTTCAGAGCGCTAGAGGAGGTGAGCCAACATTCACCACGGTAACACACCTTTATCATACAGTAGTACAGTAAACTACAGCTGCTCTTACTGTAGTAAAGTCATCATCAGTTATGTGTATCGCTTTGATGACAGTTTCACTGTAGTGACTGTAACTGCTGGTACTTTGAATAACCTTAAGAAATATGAAATAAAATACACACATTGTGAAAAAATGAAATACATCATGAATGTTGCAATAAATAAATATGAGCATAATTAAATGCATTTATTTATTACTTTATTTATTGCAACATTCCTTGACACATTTAATAATTTAATTTCATAAACTCCGTCAGCTAGTGGTTACGGTGGTGTGGTTCTGTAAAGCTTCACAGTGTGTATATATGTGTATATGTGTGTGTGCGTGCTTGTGTGTGTGTGTGTGTGTGTGTGCGTGCACGTGTGTGTGTGTATGTTCACAGTTTGAGTTTGCAGATCCTCTGGAGCAGGTGAAAGATCTCCGGGACAGGAGGGCGGCGCTAGAGAGCCACGTCTGTCACTTACAGCAGCAGCTGCAGGAAACACTGCAGGTGATCTGATCATGTGACCTCGGTCATCAGCTGTCTGAGGCTCGTCTGACGTCATGCGTGTCTCGTGATCTGATCATGTGACCTCGGCCATCAGCGGTCTGAGGCTCGTCTGACGTCATGCGTGTCTCGTGATCTGATCATGTGACCTCGTCATCAGCGGTCTGAGGCTCGTCTGACGTCATGCGGGTCTCGTGATCTGATCATGTGACCTCGTCATCAGCGGTCTGAGGCTCGTCTGACGTCATGCGTGTCTCGTGATCTGATCATGTGACCTCGGCCATCAGCGGTCTGAGGCTCGTCTGACGTCATGCGTGTCTCGTGATCTGATCATGTGACCTCGGCCATCAGCGGTCTGAGGCTCGTCTGACGTCATGCGTGTCTCGTGATCTGATCATGTGACCTCGTCATCAGCGGTCTGAGGCTCGTCTGACGTCATGCGTGTCTCGTGATCTGATCATGTGACCTCGGCCATCAGCGGTCTGAGGCTCGTCTGACGTCATGCGGGTCTCGTGATCTGATCATGTGACCTCGTCATCAGCGGTCTGAGGCTCGTCTGACGTCATGCGTGTCTCGTGATCTGATCATGTGACCTCGGTCATCAGCGGTCTGAGGCTCGTCTGACGTCATGCGTGTCTCGTGATCTGATCATGTGACCTCGGTCATCAGCGGTCTGAGGCTCGTCTGACGTCATGCGTGTCTCGTGATCTGATCATGTGACCTCGGTCATCAGCGGTCTGAGGCTCGTCTGACGTCATGCGTGTCTCGTGATCTGATCATGTGACCTCGGTCATCAGCGGTCTGAGGCTCGTCTGACGTCATGCGTGTCTCGTGATCTGATCATGTGACCTCGGTCATCAGCGGTCTGAGGCTCGTCTGACGTCATGCGTGTCTCGTGATCTGATCATGTGACCTCGGTCATCAGCGGTCTGAGGCTCGTCTGACGTCATGCGTGTCTCGTGATCTGATCATGTGACCTCGGTCATCAGCGGTCTGAGGCTCGTCTGACGTCATGCGTGTCTCGTGATCTGATCATGTGACCTCGGTCATCAGCGGTCTGAGGCTCGTCTGACGTCATGCGTGTCTCGTGATCTGATCATGTGACCTCGGCCATCAGCGGTCTGAGGCTCGTCTGACGTCATGCGGGTCTCGTGATCTGATCATGTGACCTCGCCATCAGCGGTCTGAGGCTCGTCTGACGTCATGCGTGTCTCGTGATCTGATCATGTGACCTCGGCCATCAGCGGTCTGAGGCTCGTCTGACGTCATGCGTGTCTCGTGATCTGATCATGTGACCTCGGTCATCAGCGGTCTGAGGCTCGTCTGACGTCTTGCGTGTCTCGTGATCTGATCATGTGACCTCGGTCATCAGCTGTCTGAGGCTCGTCTGACGTCATGCGTGTCTCGTGATCTGATCATGTGACCTCGGCCATCAGCGGTCTGAGGCTCGTCTGACGTCATGCGGGTCTCGTGATCTGATCATGTGACCTCGTCATCAGCGGTCTGAGGCTCGTCTGACGTCATGCGTGTCTCGTGATCTGATCATGTGACCTCGTCATCAGCGGTCTGAGGCTCGTCTGACGTCTTGCGTGTCTCGTGATCTGATCATGTGACCTCGGCCATCAGCGGTCTGAGGCTCGTCTGACGTCTTGCGTGTCTCGTGATCTGATCATGTGACCTCGGCCATCAGCGGTCTGAGGCTCGTCTGACGTCATGCGGGTCTCGTGATCTGATCATGTGACCTCGTCATCAGCGGTCTGAGGCTCGTCTGACGTCTTGCGTGTCTCGTGATCTGATCATGTGACCTCGGCCATCAGCGGTCTGAGGCTCGTCTGACGTCTTGCGTGTCTCGTGATCTGATCATGTGACCTCGGCCATCAGCGGTCTGAGGCTCGTCTGACGTCATGCGGGTCTCGTGATCTGATCATGTGACCTCGTCATCAGCGGTCTGAGGCTCGTCTGACGTCTTGCGTGTCTCGTGATCTGATCATGTGACCTCGGCCATCAGCGGTCTGAGGCTCGTCTGACGTCATGCGTGTCTCGTGATCTGATCATGTGACCTCGGTCATCAGCGGTCTGAGGCTCGTCTGACGTCATGCGGGTCTCGTGATCTGATCATGTGACCTCGTCATCAGCGGTCTGAGGCTCGTCTGACGTCTTGCGTGTCTCGTGATCTGATCATGTGACCTCGGTCATCAGCTGTCTGAGGCTCGTCTGACGTCATGCGTGTCTCGTGATCTGATCATGTGACCTCTGCCATTAGCGGTCTGAGGCTCGTCTGACGTCATGCGGGTCTCGTGATCTGATCATGTGACCTCGTCATCAGCGGTCTGAGGCTCGTCTGACGTCATGCGTGTCTCGTGATCTGATCATGTGACCTCGGCCATTAGCGGTCTGAGGCTCGTCTGACGTCATGCGGGTCTCGTGATCTGATCATGTGACCTCGTCATCAGCGGTCTGAGGCTCGTCTGACGTCTTGCGTGTCTCGTGATCTGATCATGTGACCTCGGCCATCAGCGGTCTGAGGCTCGTCTGACGTCATGCGTGTCTCGTGATCTGATCATGTGACCTCGTCATCAGCGGTCTGAGGCTCGTCTGACGTCTTGCGTGTCTCGTGATCTGATCATGTGACCTCGGTCATCAGCTGTCTGAGGCTCGTCTGACGTCATGCGTGTCTCGTGATCTGATCATGTGACCTCGGCCATCAGCGGTCTGAGGCTCGTCTGACGTCATGCGTGTCTCGTGATCTGATCATGTGACCTCGGTCATCAGCGGTCTGAGGCTCGTCTGATGTCATGCGTGTCTCGTGATCTGATCATGTGACCTCGGTCATCAGCGGTCTGAGGCTCGTCTGACGTCATGCGTGTCTCGTGATCTGATCATGTGACCTCGGTCATCAGCTGTCTGAGGCTCGTCTGACGTCATGCGGGTCTCGTGATCTGATCATGTGACCTCGTCATCAGCGGTCTGAGGCTCGTCTGACGTCATGCGTGTCTCGTGATCTGATCATGTGACCTCGGCCATCAGCGGTCTGAGGCTCGTCTGACGTCTTGCGTGTCTCGTGATCTGATCATGTGACCTCGGCCATCAGCGGTCTGAGGCTCGTCTGACGTCATGCGGGTCTCGTGATCTGATCATGTGACCTCGTCATCAGCGGTCTGAGGCTCGTCTGACGTCATGCGTGTCTCGTGATCTGATCATGTGACCTCGTCATCAGCGGTCTGAGGCTCGTCTGACGTCATGCGTGTCTCGTGATCTGATCATGTGACCTCGGCCATTAGCGGTCTGAGGCTCGTCTGACGTCATGCGGGTCTCGTGATCTGATCATGTGACCTCGTCATCAGCGGTCTGAGGCTCGTCTGACGTCTTGCGTGTCTCGTGATCTGATCATGTGACCTCGGCCATCAGCGGTCTGAGGCTCGTCTGACGTCATGCGTGTCTCGTGATCTGATCATGTGACCTCGTCATCAGCGGTCTGAGGCTCGTCTGACGTCTTGCGTGTCTCGTGATCTGATCATGTGACCTCGGTCATCAGCTGTCTGAGGCTCGTCTGACGTCATGCGTGTCTCGTGATCTGATCATGTGACCTCGGCCATCAGCGGTCTGAGGCTCGTCTGACGTCATGCGTGTCTCGTGATCTGATCATGTGACCTCGGTCATCAGCGGTCTGAGGCTCGTCTGATGTCATGCGTGTCTCGTGATCTGATCATGTGACCTCGGTCATCAGCGGTCTGAGGCTCGTCTGACGTCATGCGTGTCTCGTGATCTGATCATGTGACCTCGGTCATCAGCTGTCTGAGGCTCGTCTGACGTCATGCGGGTCTCGTGATCTGATCATGTGACCTCGTCATCAGCGGTCTGAGGCTCGTCTGACGTCATGCGTGTCTCGTGATCTGATCATGTGACCTCGGCCATTAGCGGTCTGAGGCTCGTCTGACGTCATGCGGGTCTCGTGATCTGATCATGTGACCTCGTCATCAGCGGTCTGAGGCTCGTCTGACGTCATGCGTGTCTCGTGATCTGATCATGTGACCTCGGCCATCAGCGGTCTGAGGCTCGTCTGACGTCATGCGTGTCTCGTGATCTGATCATGTGACCTCGGTCATCAGCGGTCTGAGGCTCGTCTGACGTCATGCGGGTCTCGTGATCTGATCATGTGAATTGTCATCAGCGGTCTGAGGCTCGTCTGACGTCTTGCGTGTCTCGTGATCTGATCATGTGACCTCTGCCATTAGCGGTCTGAGGCTCGTCTGACGTCATGCGTGTCTCGTGATCTGATCATGTGACCTCGGCCATTAGCGGTCTGAGGCTCGTCTGACGTCATGCGTGTCTCGTGATCTGATCATGTGACCTCGGTCATCAGCTGTCTGAGGCTCGTTTGACGTCATGCGTGTCTCGTGATCTGATCATGTGACCTCGGCCATTAGCGGTCTGAGGCTCGTCTGACGTCATGCGTGTCTCGTGATCTGATCATGTGACCTCGGCCATCAGCAGTCTGAGGCTCGTCTGACGTCATGCGTGTCTCGTGATCTGATCATGTGACCTCGGCCATCAGCGGTCTGAGGCTCGTCTGACGTCATGCGGGTCTCGTGATCTGATCATGTGACCTCGTCATCAGCGGTCTGAGGCTCGTCTGACGTCTTGCGTGTCTCGTGATCTGATCATGTGACCTCGGTCATCAGCTGTCTGAGGCTCGTCTGACGTCATGCGTGTCTCGTGATCTGATCATGTGACCTCGGCCATCAGCGGTCTGAGGCTCGTCTGACGTCATGCGGGTCTCGTGATCTGATCATGTGACCTCGTCATCAGCGGTCTGAGGCTCGTCTGACGTCATGCGTGTCTCGTGATCTGATCATGTGACCTCGGCCATTAGCGGTCTGAGGCTCGTCTGACGTCATGCGTGTCTCGTGATCTGATCATGTGACCTCGGCCATCAGCGGTCTGAGGCTCGTCTGACGTCATGCGGGTCTCGTGATCTGATCATGTGACCTCGTCATCAGCGGTCTGAGGCTCGTCTGACGTCTTGCGTGTCTCGTGATCTGATCATGTGACCTCGGTCATCAGCTGTCTGAGGCTCGTCTGACGTCATGCGTGTCTCGTGATCTGATCATGTGACCTCGGCCATCAGCGGTCTGAGGCTCGTCTGACGTCATGCGGGTCTCGTGATCTGATCATGTGACCTTGTCATCAGCGGTCTGAGGCTCGTCTGACGTCATGCGTGTCTCGTGATCTGATCATGTGACCTCGGCCATTAGCGGTCTGAGGCTCGTCTGACGTCATGCGTGTCTCGTGATCTGATCATGTGACCTCGTCATCAGCGGTCTGAGGCTCGTCTGACGTCTTGCGTGTCTCGTGATCTGATCATGTGACCTCGGCCATCAGCGGTCTGAGGCTCGTCTGACGTCATGCGGGTCTCGTGATCTGATCATGTGACCTCGTCATCAGCGGTCTGAGGCTCGTCTGACGTCATGCGGGTCTCGTGATCTGATCATGTGACCTCGTCATCAGCGGTCTGAGGCTCGTCTGACGTCATGCGTGTCTCGTGATCTGATCATGTGACCTCGGTCATCAGCGGTCTGAGGCTCGTCTGACGTCATGCGTGTCTCGTGATCTGATCATGTGACCTCGGCCATCAGCGGTCTGAGGCTCGTCTGACGTCATGCGTGTCTCGTGATCTGATCATGTGACCTCGGTCATCAGCGGTCTGAGGCTCGTCTGACGTCTTGCGTGTCTCGTGATCTGATCATGTGACCTCGGTCATCAGCGGTCTGAGGCTCGTCTGACGTCATGCGTGTCTCGTGATCTGATCATCTGACCTCGCCATCAGCGGTCTGAGGCTCGTCTGACATCATGCGTGTCTCGTGATCTGATCATGTGACCTCGGCCATTAGCGGTCTGAGGCTCGTCTGACGTCATGCGTGTCTCGTGATCTGATCATGTGACCTCGGTCATCAGCGGTCTGAGGCTCGTCTGACGTCATGCGTGTCTCGTGATCTGATCATGTGACCTCGGCCATCAGCGGTCTGAGGCTCGTCTGACGTCATGCGTGTCTCGTGATCTGATCATGTGACCTCGGTCATCAGCGGTCTGAGGCTCGTCTGACGTCTTGCGTGTCTCGTGATCTGATCATGTGACCTCGGTCATCAGCGGTCTGAGGCTCGTCTGACGTCTTGCGGGTCTCATGATCTGATCATGTGACCTCGTCATCAGCGGTCTGAGGCTCGTCTGACGTCTTGCGTGTCGTGTGATCTGATCATGTGACCTCGGTCATCAGCGGTCTGAGGCTCGTCTGACATCATGCGTGTCTCATGATCTGATTATGTGACCTCGGCCATTAGCGGTCTGAGGCTCGTCTGACGTCATGCGTGTCTCGTGATCTGATCATGTGACCTCGGCCATCAGCGGTCTGAGGCTCGTCTGACGTCATGCGTGTCTCGTGATCTGATCATGTGACCTCGGTCATCAGCGGTCTGAGGCTCGTCTGACGTCTTGCGTGTCTCGTGATCTGATCATGTGACCTCGGTCATCAGCGGTCTGAGGCTCGTCTGACGTCATGCGTGTCTCGTGATCTGATCATGTGACCTCGGCCATCAGCGGTCTGAGGCTCGTCTGACATCATGCGTGTCTCGTGATCTGATCATGTGACCTCGGCCATTAGCGGTCTGAGGCTCGTCTGACGTCATGCGTGTCTCGTGATCTGATCATGTGACCTCGGTCATCAGCGGTCTGAGGCTCGTCTGACGTCATGCGTGTCTCGTGATCTGATCATGTGACCTCGGCCATCAGCGGTCTGAGGCTCGTCTGACGTCATGCGTGTCTCGTGATCTGATCATGTGACCTCGTCATCAGCGGTCTGAGGCTCGTCTGACGTCATGCGGGTCTCGTGATCTGATCATGTGACCTCGTCATCAGCGGTCTGAGGCTCGTCTGACGTCATGCGTGTCTCGTGATCTGATCATGTGACCTCGGTCATCAGCGGTCTGAGGCTCGTCTGACGTCTTGCGTGTCTCGTGATCTGATCATGTGACCTCGGTCATCAGCGGTCTGAGGCTCGTCTGACGTCTTGCGTGTCTCGTGATCTGATCATGTGACCTCGGTCATCAGCGGTCTGAGGCTCGTCTGACGTCTTGCGTGTCTCGTGATCTGATCATGTGACCTCGGTCATTAGCGGTCTGAGGCTCGTCTGACGTCATGCGTGTCTCGTGATCTGATCATGTGACCTCGGTCATCAGCGGTCTGAGGCTCGTCTGACGTCTTGCGTGTCTCGTGATCTGATCATGTGACCTCGGTCATCAGCGGTCTGAGGCTCGTCTGACGTCTTGCGTGTCTCGTGATCTGATCATGTGACCTCGGTCATCAGCGGTCTGAGGCTCGTCTGACGTCATGCGGGTCTCGTGATCTGATCATGTGACCTCGGTCATCAGCGGTCTGAGGCTCGTCTGACGTCATGCGTGTCTCGTGATCTGATCATGTGACCTCGGTCATTAGCGGTCTGAGGCTCGTCTGACGTCTTGCTTGTCTCGTGATCTGATCTGACCAGAGTCTGCTTAAGGAGAAGGAGGACAGAGCGGCAGAGCTGGAGAGACTCCATGAGGCGCTAGAGAGGAGCGAACAGGAGCAGGTGACTCTGAGACACAAGCTCACCGACATGGAGAAAGAGCTGCAGACGTCACTCGACCAGTGAGAATCAGAATTTGATACAGTACAAATCTTACAGTATATATACTGCTGATTCAGTTCAGTGCTGCTGATTCAGTTCAGTGCTGCTGATTCAGTTCAGTGCTGCTGATTCAGTTCAGTGCTGCTGATTCAGTTCACGGCTGCTGATTCAGTTCACGGCTGCTGATTCAGTTCAGTGCTGCTGATTCAGTTCAGTGCTGCTGATTCAGTTCAGTGCTGCTGATTCAGTTCACGGCTGCTGATTCAGTTCACGGCTGCTGATTCAGTTCAGTGCTGCTGATTCAGTTCAGTGCTGCTGATTCAGTTCAGTGCTGCTGATTCAGTTCAGTGCTGCTGATTCAGTTCACGGCTGCTGATTCAGTTCACGGCTGCTGATTCAGTTCAGTGCTGCTGATTCAGTTCAGTGCTGCTGATTCAGTTCAGTGCTGCTGATTCAGTTCAGTGCTGCTGATTCTCTTCAGTAACAGCATCGATGTTGCAGTGTGATCATTTGATTGATTCAGTCGTCTGAATCTGTGTGTGTGTTCAGACTCCTCCAGGCCAGGAGGGCGCGTGATCAGTGTCGCTCTGACATGAGAGATCTGCAGCAGCAGCTATCTGACATCCACGATGAGTTAGACAGCGCCAAGAGCTGCGAGGCCGGACAGAGAGACGGGCTGCTGCAGGTACGATGAGATGCGGGGGAAGAGATGCGGGGGAAGAGATGCGGGGGAAGAGATGCGGTGGGAAGAGATGCGGTGGGAAGAGATGCGGTGGGAAGAGATGCGGTGGAAGAGATGCGGTGGAAGAGATGCGGTGGAAGAGATGCGGTGGAAGAGATGCGGTGGAAGAGATGCGGTGGAAGAGATGCGGTGGAAGAGATGCGGTGGAAGAGATGCGGTGGGAAGAGATGCGGTGGGAAGAGATGCGGTGGGAAGAGATGCGGGGGAAGAGATGCGGTGGAAGAGATGCGGTGGGAAGAGATGCGGGGGAAGAGATGCGGTGGAAGAGATGCGGTGGGAAGAGATGCGGTGGAAGAGATGCGGTGGAAGAGATGCGGTGGGAAGAGATGCGGTGGAAGAGATGCGGTGGGAAGAGATGCGGTGGAAGAGATGCGGTGGGAAGAGATGCGGGGGAAGAGATGCGGTGGGAAGAGATGCGGGGGAAGAGATGCGGGGGAAGAGATGCGGGGGAAGAGATGCGGGGGAAGAGATGCGGTGGAAGAGATGCGGGGGAAGAGATGCGGTGGGAAGAGATGCGGTGGAAGAGATGCGGGGGAAGAGATGCGGTGGAAGAGATGCGGTGGAAGAGATGCGGTGGAAGAGATGCGGTGGAAGAGATGCGGTGGGAAGAGATGCGGTGGGAAGAGATGCGGTGGGAAGAGATGCGGTGGAAGAGATGCGGTGGAAAGAGATGCGGGTGAAGAGATGCGGGGGAAGAGATGCGGTGGGAAGAGATGCGGGGGAAGAGATGCGGGGGAAGAGATGCGGGGGAAGAGATGCGGTGGGAAGAGATGCGGTGGGAAGAGATGCGGGGGAAGGATGCGGTGGGAAGAGATGCGGTGGAAGAGATGCGGGGGAAGAGATGCGGTGGGAAGAGATGCGGTGGGAAGAGATGCGGGGGAAGGATGCGGTGGGAAGAGATGCGGTGGGAAGAGATGCGGTGGGAAGAGATGCGGTGGGAAGAGATGCGGGTGAAGAGATGCGGGTGAAGAGATGCGGTGGGAAGAGATGCGGTGGGAAGAGATGCGGGGGAAGAGATGCGGGGGAAGAGATGCGGGGGAAGAGATGCGGTGGGAAGAGATGCGGTGGAAGAGATGCGGTGGAAGAGATGCGGGTGAAGAGATGCGGTGGGAAGAGATGCGGGGGAAGAGATGCGGTGGAAGAGATGCGGTGGAAGAGATGCGGGTGAAGAGATGCGGTGGAAGAGATGCGGTGGAAGAGATGCGGTGGAAGAGATGCGGGGGAAGAGATGCGGTGGAAGAGATGCGGTGGAAGAGATGCGGGTGAAGAGATGCGGTGGAAGAGATGCGGTGGAAGAGATGCGGTGGAAGAGATGCGGTGGGAAGAGATGCGGTGGAAGAGATGCGGGTGAAGAGATGCGGGGGAAGAGATGCGGGGGAAGAGATGCGGGTGAAGAGATGCGGGGGAAGAGATGCGGTGGAAGAGATGCGGGTGAAGAGATGCGGGGGAAGAGATGCGGGTGAAGAGATGCGGTGGAAGAGATGCGGGTGAAGAGATGCGGGGGAAGAGATGCGGGGGAAGAGATGCGGTGGGAAGAGATGCGGTGGAAGAGATGCGGGGGAAGAGATGCGGGGGAAGAGATGCGGGGGAAGAGATGCGGGGGAAGAGATGCGGTGGAAGAGATGCGGTGGGAAGAGATGCGGTGGGAAGAGATGCGGGGGAAGAGATGCGGTGGGAAGAGATGCGGGGGAAGAGATGCGGTGGGAAGAGATGCGGTGGAAGAGATGCGGGGGAAGAGATGCGGGGGAAGAGATGCGGGGGAAGAGATGCGGGGGAAGAGATGCGGTGGGAAGAGATGCGGGGGAAGAGATGCGGTGGGAAGAGATGCGGTGGAAGAGATGCGGTGGAAGAGATGCGGGTGAAGAGATGCGGGGGAAGAGATGCGGGGGAAGAGATGCGGGGGAAGAGATGCGGTGGAAGAGATGCGGTGGAAGAGATGCGGTGGGAAGAGATGCGGTGGGAAGAGATGCGGTGGGAAGAGATGCGGTGGAAGAGATGCGGTGGGAAGAGATGCGGTGGGAAGAGATGCGGTGGAAGAGATGCGGTGGGAAGAGATGCGGTGGAAGAGATGCGGGGGAAGAGATGCGGGTGAAGAGATGCGGGGGAAGAGATGCGGGTGAAGAGATGCGGTGGGAAGAGATGCGGTGGAAGAGATGCGGGTGAAGAGATGCGGGGGAAGAGATGCGGGGGAAGAGATGCGGTGGAAGAGATGCGGGTGAAGAGATGCGGGGGAAGAGATGCGGTGGAAGAGATGCGGTGGAAGAGATGCGGGTGAAGAGATGCGGGGGAAGAGATGCGGGGGAAGAGATGCGGGTGAAGAGATGCGGGGGAAGAGATGCGGGGGAAGAGATGCGGGGGAAGAGATGCGGTGGAAGAGATGCGGGGGAAGAGATGCGGTGGAAGAGATGCGGGTGAAGAGATGCGGTGGAAGAGATGCGGTGGAAGAGATGCGGTGGAAGAGATGCGGGTGAAGAGATGCGGGGGAAGAGATGCGGGGGAAGAGATGCGGTGGGAAGAGATGCGGTGGGAAGAGATGCGGTGGAAGAGATGCGGTGGAAGAGATGCGGTGGAAGAGATGCGGTGGAAGAGATGCGGTGGGAAGAGATGCGGTGGGAAGAGATGCGGTGGAAGAGATGCGGGTGAAGAGATGCGGTGGGAAGAGATGCGGGTGAAGAGATGCGGGTGAAGAGATGCGGTGGAAGAGATGCGGGGGAAGAGATGCGGGTGAAGAGATGCGTGGAGCTGTGTGTTTTGCGTCTCGTCTCTCAGGAGCTGTGTGTGTTGCGTCTCGTCTCTCAGGAGCTGTGTGTGTGTTGCGTCTCGTCTCTCAGGAGCTGTGTGTGTGTTGCGTCTCGTCTCTCAGGAGCTGTGTGTGTTGCGTCTCGTCTCTCAGGAGCTGTGTGTGTGTTGCGTCTCGTCACTCAGGAGCTGTGTGTGTTGCGTCTCGTCTCTCAGGAGCTGTGTGTGTGTTGCGTCTCGTCTCTCAGGAGCTGTGTGTGTGTTGCGTCTCGTCTCTCAGGAGCTGTGTTTGTTGCGTCTCGTCTCTCAGGAGCTGTGTTTGTTGCGTCTCGTCTCTCAGGAGCTGTGTGTGTTGCGTCTCGTCTCTCAGGAGCTGTGTGTGTGTTGCGTCTCGTCTCTCAGGAGCTGTGTGTGTGTTGCGTCTCGTCTCTCAGGAGCTGTGTGTGTTGCGTCTCGTCTCTCAGGAGCTGTGTGTGTGTTGCGTCTCGTCTCTCAGGAGCTGTGTGTGTTGCGTCTCGTCTCTCAGGAGCTGTGTGTGTTGCGTCTCGTCTCTCAGGAGCTGTGTGTGTTGCGTCTCGTGTCTCAGGAGCTGTGTGTGCTGCGCGGTGAGTTCCAGGCGCTGCAGCTGCTGCAGGAGGAGCAGGAGGAGGTGTTACGGCGCAGGGAGAGGGAGCTGACGGCTCTGAGAGGAGCTCTGGAGGAGGAGATCTCAGCTCACGCCTCAGACCTGCACACACTGCAGGAAGAGCAGCAGCAGGAGGTTCAGCAGCTGAGGGAGGCCACGGGCCAGGCCAAAGAGGCAAGCTCACACACTCTCACACTCACAACACACTCTCACACTCACAACACACACACACACTCTCTCAACAACGTGTCAGTTGTAACCCTGCCTACACGCGGTGTTTCTCGCCTCGACTAACGTCTGTCCAGAGTGTGGCGCTGCTGGGCCGGAGGGTTCTGGAGGTGGCGGAGGAGAAGGAAGCCAGTCAGACGCTGATCTCAGACCTGACGCACAC
>NC_136900.1:25755883-25780883 GCF_949152265.1 Phoxinus phoxinus | reverse complement strand
TTTTTTAACGGAAACGGGGGTGCGTTGAACACTCTGTTCTGATGACACAAGAGTTGCAACTACGGCAGCTGAGAAGGCCATTCTCTGTGTTCTTTTTGAAGAATTTTCAGAGCCTGATGAAATCGGTATAAATACGTGTTTAATACTGCACAATACTCTCGATGTTACAGTCACTGCCTTTGCCGTCCAGAATAAACGAGAACATCTCAATCGAGTGAAGGGATTTGTGGAAACTGGGGTTTCTTTCCTTGCATTTCAGAATCAAAAGACAAACACGTCTTCTAATATCTTCAGGTGTTGCGAACAGCGATCAGCAGTGGACACATTTGTAAATGCATGGTTTATATACATGTTGCTGCTGATTGGGTGGACATTTTTGACACACCCACCAAACAAGAGAAAACTAATCTCAAACCCCATTGCACACCGTTTCCCGGAAACATGTCGTTCAACCCGGAAACCGCAAAACGTTGTGCACTGGTTTGAGCTTGAACGTGCCACAGGTGACCCGAGAGATCAGGTGACCCGAGAGATCAGGTGACCCGAGAGATCAGGTGACCCGAGAGATCAGGTGACCCGAGAGATCAGGTGACCCGAGAGATCAGGTGACCCCAGAGATCAGGTGACCCGAGAGATCAGGTGACCCCAGACATCAGGTGACCCAAGAGATTAGGTGACCCAAGAGATCAGGTGACCCCAGAGATCAGGTGACCCCAGAGATCAGGTGACCCCAGAGATCAGGTGACCCAAGAGATCAGGTGACCCCCAGACATCAGGTGACCCCAGAGATCAGGTGACCCGAGAGATCAGGTGACCCCCAGAGATCAGGTGACCCGAGAGATCAGGTGACCCCAGAGATCAGGTGACCCGAGAGATCAGGTGACCCGAGAGATTAGGTGACCCCAGAGATCAGGTGACCCCAGAGATCAGGTGACCCCAGATATCAGGTGACCCAAGAGATCAGGTGACCCCAGAGATCAGGTGACCCAAGAGATCAGGTGACCCAAGAGATCAGGTGACCCCAGAGATCAGATGACCCGAGAGATCAGGTGACCCCAGAGATCAGGTGACCGCAGACATTAGGTGACCCGAGAGATCAGGTGACCCGAGAGATCAGGTGACCCCAGACATCAGGTGACCCGAGAGATCAGGTGACCCCAGAGATCAGGTGACCCCAGAGATCAGGTGACCCCAGAGATCAGGTGACCCAAGAGATCAGGTGACCCCAGAGATCAGGTGACCCCAGACATCAGGTGACCCCAGAGATCAGGTGACCCCAGAGATCAGGTGACCCAAGAGATCAGGTGACCCCAGACATCAGGTGACCCCAGAGATCAGGTGACCCCAGAGATCAGGTGACCCCAGACATCAGGTGACCCCAGACATCAGGTGACCCCAGACATCAGGTGACCCCAGAGACCAGCAGGAGTGATGGGTACTGCGGCTTCTTTTAAGGAGCCCAATGAATTTAGAGTAAATTTAAGTGTTTTTTTAATGCATTAATCTGTCTTGTGTTAATTTAGAGATGTGACGTCACTAACACACACTCACTGCACGCGTGTGTTTACAGCTGGCACTGCGCCTGAGAACACTGAAGCGTCAGCTGGATGAGGCCGAGGAGGAGATGGAGAGGCTGGAGAACAGCAAGAAGAAGCTGCAGAGAGACCTGGAGGAACAGCAGGAGCAGAACGAGCAGCTGCACACCGAGCTCTGTGGACTCAGGTGAGTCTCACACACACACACACACACAGTCACACACACACACACACACACACACACACACACACACACACACACACACACACACACACACACACACACACACACACACACACACACACACACACAGTCACACAGTCACTCAACTCAAGTTGTGTCTAGGCGCAGGTCCTTCATCTGCATACATGCCAACCCTCCCGATTTTTCCGGGAGACTCCTGAATTTCAAAGCCCCTCCCGAAAATCTCCCGGACCGACCTTTCTCCCGAATTTCTCCCGATTTATTTACAGACACATACTGTTAAAACCAGCTTCAACTGGAAGTAAGTAAAAGTGTTAAATGTTTAAAACCAGACTGTTTTTTGATCATTAAAAAATATATACTTTTGATGTGCAATTGTTTAGTCATTGAGACTGTAATCTAAGGCTTTTTTTTAACATAATCCCTTCTGGAAATGGTTTATACAGCCCACATACATAGAACAAGCAGATATTTGGCTATTGAATGTTGTGTAAGTGCAGTTTATAGGAAATGGGTCTAATATCCAGTTTATTTTCAAAATCAAAATATCGGCTTATAAATCGGCTCTTTTCGAGTTAGTATCGGCATCGGCCCCCAAAAATCCATATCGGTCGGGCTCTAGTGTTAAAGCTGCCGTCGGCAACTCTGGCAGATTGAGTGGACTTAGACAAAATGTTGAATGTTTACAACTCTCATGTCCCTCCCCCACTATCAACGAGCACCCGCCCATCGTCAGTGCGTGTGTACCTGATTTTCTGTGAACGCGTTCGTCTTCAGCATCGATCAACACCATAGACTCGGAGGTCGGCTGCCCTGGCTAATCTATCCATAGATAGCAATAACCGAGGAATTGGAAGCTTGTTAGATTTTCTCTCTGCCATCACGCTTCGTACAATCTTCAGGCGAACTTCAGGCGTGTCGTGTGCATGTGATATTGTAACGTCCGCGTCTGCGCGAGGGAGGGGGATCTGTGATTTGTGCACGACCTGTGATTGACAGTCAGATCTCACACCCCCCTGCGCTGATTAGACCCGATGATCCGGGACGGTGGATTTTTGCAAAACAAAATAACACGCTCCAGGTGGAGTTAGAAGCTCGGGCTTTTTTCTAAAACCACCTTATTTATGTTGTTCTGTCGGATTATAGTGTCAATTTCACTGAATTTGATCAAATTTTTTTGCCGACGGCAGCTTTAAGAGCTCGCTCAAGTACACACACACACACACACACACACACACACACACAGACAGACTCATTCACACACACAAGAACTGACCTCTGACCTCTGTCTGCAGGCGCAACAACAGACCCAATAAAGTACAGATTACAGCTGATGATGAAGATGAAGATGATGAAGATGAAAATGAGACTGAAGCCACACGAGATGCAAATTAACTGTTTATTAATCATTAATCATTCACGTGTGTCTCCCGCCACATTTCTATTATACTTATTGTTTAACCAAGTTAATTCATGAATTCACTTACAGTCATCATCATTCTGTTTGATCAGAAATCACTGAAAGATAATATGGTTCATATGTTTTAATAAAGCAGATTTTGATTCAGATATCACACTACCTCTCTCTCCCATCAGACGGTGCTTTGCCAAGGCAGGGTCAGGGTGAGGGTCATGGTAGGGTCAGGGTGAGGGTGAGGGTCATGGTAGGGTCAGGGTGAGGGTGAGGGTCATGGTAGGGTCAGGGTGAGGGTGAGGGTCATGGTAGGGTCAGGGTGAGGGTGAGGGTCATGGTAGGGTGAGGGTGAGGGTCATGGTGAGGGTCAGGGTGAGGGTGAGGGTCAGGGTGAGGGTAATGGTAGGGTGAGGGTGAGGGTCATGGTGAGGGTCAGGGTGAGGGTCATGGTAGGGTCAGGGTCATGGTAGGGTCAGGGTGAGGGTCATGGTAGGGTGACGGTGAGGGTCATGGTAGGGTCAGGGTGAGGGTCAGGGTGAGGGTGAGGGTCATGGTGAGGGTCAGGGTGAGGGTTAGGGTTAGGGTTAGAGTGTAGGGTTAGGGTGAGGGTCATGGTAGGGTCAGGGTGAGGGTGAGGGTCAGGGTGAGGGTCATGGTAGGGTCAGGGTGAGGGTCAGGGTGAGGGTCATGGTAGGGTCAGGGTGAGGGTGAGGGTCATGGTAGGGTCAGGGTGAGGGTCAGGGTGAGGGTCATGGTAGGGTCAGGGTGAGGGTCAGGGTGAGGGTCATGGTAGGGTCAGGGTGAGGGTCACGGTAGGGTCATGGTGAGGGTCAGGGTGAGGGTTAGGGTTAGGGTCAGGGTGAGGGTCATGGTAGGGTTAGGGTCAGGGTGAGGGTCATGGTAGGGTCAGGGTGAGGGTCAGGGTGAGGGTCAGGGTGAGGGTCAGGGTGAGGGTGAGGGTCATGGTAGGGTCAGGGTGAGGGTCAGGGTGAGGGTCAGGGTGAGGGTCAGGGTGAGGGTCATGGTAGGGTCAGGGTGAGGGTGAGGGTCATGGTAGGGTCAGGGTGAGGGTCAGGGTGAGGGTCATGGTAGGGTCAGGGTGAGGGTCAGGGTGAGGGTCAGGGTGAGGGTCAGGGTGAGGGTGAGGGTCATGGTAGGGTCATGGTGAGGGTCAGGGTGAGGGTCAGGGTGAGGGTCATGGTAGGGTTAGGGTGAGGGTCATGGTAGGGTCAGGGTGAGGGTCATGGTAGGGTCAGGGTGAGGGTCAGGGTGAGGGTCATGGTAGGGTCAGGGTGAGGGTCATGGTAGGGTCAGGGTGAGGGTCATGGTAGGGTCAGGGTGAGGGTCATGGTAGGGTCAGGGTGAGGGTCAGGGTGAGGGTCAGGGTGAGGGTGAGGGTCATGGTAGGGTTAGGGTGAGGAATAACGTTGAAAGGTTTGGGGTTGGTACTATGTTTAATGTTTCTGAAAGAGTCTCTTCTGCTCATTTTATTTAATCAATTTTTTTTTAATTATTCAGAAATCATTCTAATATGAGGATTTGATGCTCAAGAAACATTTCTGATTATTATTTATCAGTGTTGAACACAGTTGTGCTGCTTCAGATTGTTGTGGAAACTGATGCATTTTGTTCTTCAGGATTCTTTGATGAATAGAAAGTTGAAAAGAACAGCATTTATTTGAAATAAAATCTTTTGTAACATTATAAATGTTTTTGTTAACATTAAATCAGTTTAATGCATCAGTGATTAATAAAAGTATGAATAAATGAAGTGATGTTTGTGGTGTGGATGTAGTGCATGTTTAGCTGCTCTTCTATAATGAGGCGGATCAATAGGTGTGTGTGTGTGTGTGTCCGGACCGTCCCATCAGAGGCTTTAATGCAGCGGCGCGTCGAGTGTGTGTTCAGTCACATCAGACACACACACACGCGCGATCATGAAGCATCACTGCGCCATCAAACACAGCGTCTTCAAAGAGTTCCTGGCCGAGTTCCTCGGGACCTTCGTGCTGGTGGTGAGTTTCTGCTCCGTCTCCTCACACAGAACTTTATTAAACCGCTTTATTCCACTGACAGAAGTATTTAATAATCTATTGATATCTGATTATGTATTGTTGTATGGTTTCTGATGATTGTCCCTGTGGTGTGTGTGTGTGTGTGTGTCAGTTGTTTGGCTGCGGGTCGGTGGCCCAGACGGTGTTGAGCAGAAACACTCTCGGCGAGCCGCTAACGGTCCACATCGGCTTCAGCACTGGACTCATGATGGGCGTCTACGTGTCCGGCGGCGTGTCGGGTAACACACACACACACACACACACACACACACACACACACACACACACACACACACACACACACACACACACACACACACACACACACACACACACACACACAATCTCACGCCAAACACACACCAGCTTCCACAGGTTAGATAACATCACACACACACACACACACACACACACACACACACACACACAATCTCACGCCAAACACACACCAGCTCCCACAGGTTAGATAACATCACACACACACACAAAAACATGATGTTCTTCATCAGTGTTTCTGTCTTGTTTTCCAGCACTAACATCTAAACATTCTTACATCATGTTACATTTACTGTAGAACTATGACTGCAGATATTAAATCTTGTTTTCGGAATTAAAATGAAGTGAGTTTGTGCTTAAAACAAGAACAAATATCTGCCAATGGAGTCAGAAAAATGATAAGAATGTTTAGAGTTTTCTGCTGAAAAATAGAAACTCTGAGGAAGAGCCTCGTGTTTTCAGTGTATGATGTCGTGGGGTTGTTGTCATGGACACACACATGTGAGCCAGAATAACATCATCTGATCATTGGATTTCCCAGAACCGATCTATAAATCCTATTGGTCCACATGAGTGGACGGTTGTTTGGTTCTGTTTGTGTCCAGATGAATCTCTGTCAGGTGAGACGACTGTGATGTTTCTCTGTGATTGACACATTGATTTGATCTGGCAGGCTTGAATGAACGTTCCTCTCGGCTGCTTTTGAGGTCATACAGCGCCTGGAGCGCCAGGGCGCGTTCATTGATCTTAGTGTGTGTGTGTGTGTGTGTGTGTGTGTGTGTGTGTGTGTGTGTGTGTGTGTGCGCGCGTGTGTGTGTGTGTGTGTGTGTGTGTGTGTGTGTGTGTGTGTGTGTGTATGTGTGTGTGTGTGAGTGTAACAGGAAAGTGATGCATTTCGGCTGTTGTTCAGCTGAAGTCAGTTCAGTGTTGATTCAGTTTCGTTGTAAAGATCATCAATTATTAAATTAGTTCATTTAATCTATAGAGCAGTCCTGCAAAAAATGATGTCATCATCAGCTCAGTTCAGTTCTCATACAGTCAGATCAATAATATTATTGAATATTACTACTATTGAAGCCAGAGACAGTGACAGGATGGAGACAGAACCTTGGGAGAAACCAGGCTCAGTCGCTCAGCCCAGACAGCAACATCGTGTCGGCTCTGATCCGGCCCCCATCCGGCACGTGTGGAATACACCATCAGATCCGGATCCGGCTGACTACAGTAAACCGGGATAAACAGAGAGACTAATATTAGCGTAGACGCCATTCTTCTTATGATGAAACGAGTACATCAGGTGTTATAGGAAGTGTTCCGGCTAACCTAATCTATGCAGCCTAATAATTTACATGATTTGAGTTATATAAGTCTATAATGTGTTATGTGAATGCTAGGCCGAAGAGATGTGTCTTTAATCTAGCTTTGAACTGACAGAGTGTGTCTGCTTCCCGGACAATGTTTGGAAGATTGTTCCAGAGTTTTTTTGGTGCTAAACAGGAAAAGGATCTACCGCCAGCAGTCGATTCTGATATTCTAGGTATTATTAACTGGCCGGAGTTTTGAGATGGCAGTAGACGTGAAGGACTATAATGCGTTAAGAGCTCGCTCAAGTACTGCGGAGCTAAACCATTTAGTGCTTTGTAAGTGATCAGCAATATTTTAAAATGTATACGATGTTTAATAGGCAGCCAATGCAGTGTTGACAGAACAGGGCTAATATGGTCATACTTCCTGGTTCTAGTAAGAACTCGAGCTGCTGCGTTTTGAACTCGCTGTAGTTTGTTTGTTAAGCGTGCAGGGCAACCACCCAGTAGAGCATTACAATAATCTAGCCTTGAGCTCATGAACACATCAACTAATTGTTCTGCATTTGTCATTGAGAGCATATGACGTAATTTAGATATATTTTTAAGATGGAAGAAAGCGGTTTTACAGATACTAGACACGTGACTTTCAAATGAAAGATTGGTATCAAAGAGCACACCCACACACACACACACACACGCACACACACACACACACACACACACACACACACACACACACACACACACACACACCCAGGTTCCTAACCGACGACGAAGACTTAACAGAGCAGCATCAAGTGTTAGACAGTACTCTAGGTTATTACGTGTGGAAGTTTTTTGTCCAATAATTAGAATCTCTGTTTTTTCAGAATTTAGTAGTAGGAAATTACTAGTCATCCAGTTGTTTATATCCGCTATGCATTCTGTTAATTTTGAGAATTGGTAGGTTTCGTTAGGTTTTGAAGAAATATACAGCTGAGTATCATCGGCATAACAGTGAAAGCTAATTCCATGTTTTCTAATGATATCTCCTAATGGTAGCATATACAGAGTGAACAGCAGCGGTCCTAGTACTGAGCCTTGTGGTACGCCATACTGAACTTGTGATTGATAAGACATCTCTTCATTTACTGCTACAAACTGATAACGGTCAGATATGATTTAATAACATAATTTTCAAGTCTATTTAAAAGGATGCTGTGGTCAATGGTGTCAAATGCAGCACTAAGATCGAGTAACACTAATAGAGAGACACAACCACGATCGGATGATAAGAGCAAATCATGTGTGACTCTAACGAGAGCTGTCTCGGTACTATGGTACGGTCTAAATCCGGACTGGAAATCCTCAGATATCATTTCTTTCAAGAAACGAACACCGTTGTGAGGATACTGCTTTTTCTAATATCTTTGACAGAAATGGCAGATTCGAGATCGGCCTGTAATTGACTAATTCTGTACGATCAAGTTGCGTTTTTTAATAAGAGGTTTAATAATAGTCAGCTTAAAAATTTTCGGTACAAATCCTAATGACAAAGATGAATTAATGATATTAAGAAGAGGATCTATGACATCTGGAAGCATCTCTTTCAGCAGCTTAGTCGATATAGGGTCTAATGTGTGTGTGTGTGTGTGTGTGTGTGTGTGTGTGTGTGTGTATATAGCAGATGAACATACACTGTATACATCATGTCTTTCTTTTTACCATCTGTGTTATTATGGTGGATGTCAGTATTAAAGGTACAAAACAGATTTTAGTATCAAGCACTGACAAACAACACACCTTGCTGATTCAGCAAAAGATGGCTGGTGGATTTACCCAAATGTTTTTTTGTAAATACGTTTAGATTTTTACTGTATTTTTACAGAATGATTCTGTATTTCACAGTGTGAGCTTTTAATGTTTGTTGTGTCAGGTGGTCACCTCAACCCAGCCGTGTCTCTGGCGATGGTGATTCTGGGGAAACTGAAGATCTGGAAGTTTCCCATCTATGTGACGGCGCAGATGCTCGGGGCGTTCGTCGGGGCCGCCGCGGTGTTCGGACTGTATTACGGTGAGTTTGGTGGATTCCAGCGGTTCCCTGTGTGTTTTGGATCTGATTAATGCGTGTGTGTTTGTGTGTTCAGGGGCCGGTTGCATAAACCTCTAAGACTAGTCTTACAAGTTAGACATCAAATTTGTTTCTTTTAGACTGTTCATAGCTTTTTTAAATCATTTACATTGATTGGCCTAATTTGATACCGAAAAGTAAGACTGACTGCCGCTGACTAACTGCTAGTGGGTCATACTAGAACTTTAGACACTGTCTTAATGGCTATGTTTATGCAACCGGCCCCAGATGCCTTCATGGAGTTCACCAGCGGGATCCTCTCGGTGACGGGGATCAACGCCACAGGACACATCTTCGCCTCGTATCCGGGACGACACCTGACTGTCCTGGGCGGATTCGTGGATCAGGTCAGTCTGAACCCAGTCCGGGTCTGAATCCACACATTCAGTGTTTGACGCCACAGACTGACCGCAGTAACCCAGACCAGACTAAAGCACATCGATCAACTCATCGTTTATACCCAAAAACACACCAATCCGGTTCGAACCGGTGACCTGATTCAGATCCTTCTAATTAAGTGTTTCCTAAACTTGTCTCCGGCTGGCGTGACTGACCTGAGCTCCGTCTGTCAGGTGGTGGGAACGGGAATGCTGGTTCTCTGTATTCTGGCCATCGTGGACGGGAGGAACATCGGCGCCCCTAGAGGCGTGGAGCCGCTGGCTGTGGGCCTGATCCTGCTGGGCATCAGTGTGTCGATGGGCCTGAACTGCGGATACCCCCTGAACCCCGCGCGAGACCTCGGCCCGAGACTCTTCACTGCAGTGGCCGGGTGGGGGATGGAGGTGTTCAGGTGCGTAACACACACAGAGACTGGTTACACACAGACTGGATACACAGACTGGTTACACACAGACTGGTTACACACAGACTGGTTACACAGACTGGTTACACACAGACTGGTTACACACAGACTGGATACACAGACTGGTTACACAGACTGGTTACACACAGACTGGTTACACACAGACTGGATTCACAGACTGGTTACACAGACTGGTTACACACAGACTGGTGACACACAGACTGGTTACACACAGACTGGTTACACACAGACTGGTTACACACAGACTGGATACACAGACTGGTTACACAGACTGGTTACACACAGACTGGTTACACACAGACTGGATTCACAGACTGGTTACACAGACTGGTTACACACAGACTGGTGACACACAGACTGGTTACACACAGACTGGTTACACACAGACTGGTTACACACAGACTGGTTACACACAGACTGGTTACACACAGACTGGATACACAGACTGGTTACACACAGACTGGTTACACAGACTGGTTACACACAGACTGGTTACACACAGACTGGATACACAGACTGGTTACACACAGACTGGTTACACAGACTGGTTACACAGACTGGTTACACACAGACTGGTTACACAGACTGGTTACACACAGACTGGATACACAGACTGGTTACACACAGACTGGATACACAGACTGGTTACACACAGACTGGTTACACACAGACTGGATACACAGACTGGTTACACACAGACTGGTTACACAGACTGGTTACACACAGACTGGTTACACACAGACTGGATACACAGACTGGTTACACACAGACTGGTTACACAGACTGGTTACACACAGACTGGATACACAGACTGGTTACACAGACTGGTTACACACAGACTGGATACACAGACTGGTTACACACAGACTGGATACACAGACTGGTTACACAGACTGGTTACACACAGACTGGTGACACACAGACTGGATACACAGACTGGTTACACACAGACTGGTTACACACAGACTGGTTACACACAGACTGGATACACAGACTGGTTACACACAGACTGGTTACACAGACTGGTTACACAGACTGGTTACACACAGACTGGATACACAGACTGGTTACACAGACTGGTTACACACAGACTGGATACACAGACTGGTTACACACAGACTGGATACACAGACTGGTTACACAGACTGGTTACACACAGACTGGATACACAGACTGGTTACACACAGACTGGATACACAGACTGGTTACACAGAGACTGGTTACACAGACTGGATACACAGACTGGTTACACACAGACTGGTTACTCACAGACTGGTTACACACAGACTGGATACTCAGACTGGTTCCACACAGACTGGTTACACACAGACTGGATACACAGACTGGTTACACAGACTGGTTACACACAGACTGGTTACACAGACTGGTTACACACAGACTGGTTCCACACAGACTGGTTACACACAGACTGGATACACAGACTGGTTACACAGACTGGTTACACACAGACTGGTTACACACAGACTGGATACACAGACTGGTTACACACAGACTGGTTACACAGACTGGTTACACAGACTGGTTACACACAGACTGGATACACAGACTGGTTACACACAGACTGGTTACACAGACTGGTTACACAGACTGGTTACACACAGACTGGATATACAGACTGGTTACACACAGACTGGATACACAGACTGGTTACACACAGACTGGATACACAGACTGGATACACAGACTGGTTACACAGAGACTGGTTACACACAGACTGGTTACACACAGACTGGATACACAGACTGGTTACACACAGACTGGATATACAGACTGGTTACACACAGACTGGTTACACACAGACTGGATACACAGACTGGTTACACAGAGACTGGTTACACACAGACTGGATACACAGACTGGTTACACAGAGACTGGATATACAGACTGGTTACACACAGACTGGATACACAGACTGGTTACACAGAGACTGGATACACAGACTGGTTACACAGAGACTGGATACAGAGACTGGTTACACACAGACTGGATACACAGACTGGATATACAGACTGGTTACACAGAGACTGGATACAGAGACTGGTTACACACAGACTGGATACACAGACTGGATATACAGACTGGTTACACACAGACTGGATACACAGACTGGTTACACAGAGACTGGATACACAGACTGGTTACACACAGACTGGATATACAGACTGGTTACACACAGACTGGATACACAGACTGGTTACACAGAGACTGGATACACAGACTGGTTACACAGAGACTGGATACAGAGACTGGATATACAGACTGGTTACACACAGACTGGATACACAGACTGGTTACACAGAGACTGGATACACAGACTGGTTACACAGAGACTGGATACAGAGACTGGATACACAGACTGGATACACAGACTGGATACACAGACTGGTTACACAGAGACTGGATACACAGACTGGTTACACACAGACTGGATATACAGACTGGTTACACACAGACTGGTTACACACAGACTGGATACACAGACTGGTTACACAGAGACTGGATACACAGACTGGTTACACACAGACTGGATATACAGACTGGTTACACACAGACTGGTTACACACAGACTGGATACACAGACTGGTTACACAGAGACTGGTTACACACAGACTGGATACAGAGACTGGTTACACACAGACTGGATACACAGACTGGATACACAGACTGGTTACACACAGACTGGTTACACACAGACTGGATACACAGACTGGTTACACAGACTGGTTACACACAGACTGGATACACAGACTGGTTACACAGACTGGTTACACAGAGACTGGATACACAGACTGGTTACACACAGACTGGATACACACAGACTGGATACACAGACTGGTTACACAGAGACTGGATACACAGACTGGTTACACACAGACTGGATACACAGACTGGTTACACAGACTGGTTACACACAGACTGGATACACTGACTGGATACACAGACTGGTTACACAGAGACTGGTTACACACAGACTGGATACACAGACTGGTTACACACAGACTGGATACACAGACTGGATACACAGACTGGATACACACAGACTGGTAACACAGACTGGATACACAGACTGGTAACACAGACTGGATACACAGACTGGTTACACACAGACTGGTTACACACAGACTGGATACACAGACTGGATACAGAGACTGGTTACACAGACTGGTTACACAGACTGGATACAGAGACTGGTTACACAGACTGGTTACACAGAGACTGGTTACACACAGACTGGATACACAGACTGGTTACACACAGACTGGATACACAGACTGGATACACAGACTGGATACAGAGACTGGATACACAGACTGGTTACACAGACTGGTTACACACAGACTGGATACACTGACTGGATACAGAGACTGGTTACACAGACTGGTTACACAGACTGGATACAGAGACTGGTTACACAGACTGGTTACACAGAGACTGGTTACACACAGACTGGATACACAGACTGGTTACACAGACTGGTAACACAGACTGGATACACAGACTGGATACACAGACTGGTTACACAGACTGGTAACACAGACTGGATACACAGACTGGATACACAGACTGGTAACACAGACTGGATACACAGACTGGATACAGAGACTGGATACACAGACTGGTTACACAGAGACTGGTTATACACAGACTGGATACACAGACTGGTTACACAGACTGGATACACAGACTGGATACACAGACTGGTTACACACAGACTGGTAACACAGACTGGATACACAGACTGGATACACAGACTGGATACACAGACTGGATACACAGACTGGATACACAGACTGGTTACACACAGACTGGTAACACATACTGGTAACACAGACTGGTTACACACAGACTGGTTACACACAGACTGGATACACAGACTGGATACACAGACTGGATACAGAGACTGGTTACACACAGACTGGTTACACAGACTGGATATAGAGACTGGTTACACAGACTGGTTACACAGACTGGATACACAGACTGGATACAGAGACTGGTTACACAGACTGGTTACACAGACTGGATACACAGACTGGTTACACACAGACTGGATACACAGACTGGTTACACACAGACTGGTTACACACATACTGGTTACACAGACTGGATACACAGACTGGATACACAGACTGGTTACACAGACTGGTTACACAGACTGGTTACACACATACTGGTTACACACAGACCGGTTACACAGACTGGTTACGCAGACTGGATACGCAGACTGGTTACACACATACTGGTTACACAGACTGGTTACACACAGACTGGATACACAGACTGGTTACACAGACTGGTTACACACAGACTGGTTACACACAGACCGGTTACACAGACTGGTTACGCAGACTGGATACGCAGACTGGTTACACACATACTGGTTACACAGTCTGGTTACACACAGACTGGTTACACAGACTGGTTACAGAGACTGGTTACACACAGACTGGATACACACAGACTGGTTACACACAGACCGGTTACACAGACTGGTTACAGAGACTGGTTACACATACTGGTTACACACAGACCGGTTACACAGACTGGTTACAGAGACTGGTTACACATACTGGTTACACACAGACCGGTTACACAGACTGGTTACAGAGACTGGTTACACAGACCGGTTAGGCAGACTGGATACGCAGACTGGTTACACAGACTGGTTACACACAGACTGGTTACACACAGACCGGTTACACAGACTGGTTACACACAGACCGGTTACACAGACTGGATACACAGACTGGTTACACACGTAGGGCCCTATTTTAACGATCTGAAACGCAAGTGTCAAAGTGCAAAGCGCAAGTAACTCTGTGGGCGGATCCCGGCGCTGTTGCTATTTTCCCGGCGGATAAATGACTCTTGCGCCCGACGCAAATCTAAAATGGGTTGGTCTGAAGTAGCTTCATTATTCATAGGTGTGGTTTGGGCGTAACGTGAAATAAACCAATCAGAGCGTCCTCTCACATTCCCTTTAAGAGCAAACGCGCTTGTTCCATGGCGGATTGCTATTATAACGGCGGATTTGCCAGGCGCACGCAGGAGCGATTCACAGCCGAGGAAACCGACGTTCTCGTCAGGGCCGTAAAACACAGAGAAGTGACATTGGGGATGATGGGAGAAACCCACCCAAATTAGCTTCGGTTAAACAGGCATATAATTTGGGTAGTAAATGTGTAGCCTAATCTAGATTTTTTTATTTTTTTATCTAGATAGATCTTTTTCACATCTTCACGGACACAACAATGATTTCCCTCGTGTGTTAATATTTTTCCTTGTTATAATGTATGATTTTCAAAAATGAAAACTGCTGCATCTGTTTATATTAGAGAATCAAAGTGGATGCGGGTTAACATTATGGCCAAGCACGCGCCCTTAAAATACCATATCACTAACGCGCAACGCGCCACTGTCTTTAGACTGTTTTTTTCCTGGTTAATGGCGCAATTGCTTTCTAAAACTGGAAAATAGCACCATGGAAGTTTTGCGCCGGAACACGCCTTCTCTTTGCGCTGAACCGCCCCCGCGAGCGCAAGTTCATTTCCTAATTTACCGACGTGCGTCTGTGGAGGGAAAAGTCCGCTGTGCGCGGGTGCAAAATAGGAATGATACATGCGTCGGTGTTCAAAGTCAATTGCGCTGGGTGCAAGATAGGGCCCGTAGGGTTGCTGCTATAATCGGTTATATGTGTTCAGCAGCATCACGGATTACATCACTTGCCCACCGTGGCTCCGCCCCCACCGTCGTTTAGATTCGTTTTAGTAATAAAAATAATTTAGTCCCTTTAGAGAACAGACACTGCAGTTACGAACTGAACATGGTCTGCTTAGTTCAGCGTGATCCGAACGAGAGTCGCAGCCGGAGTCAGATCTCCTCACTTCGCCTCACTATTCTCTGACAACACAATGGCGGAAGATTTGGTTTCAGAGAGAAATGGAAAAGCGCATATTTAAGCGAGTTTGTCATCGTGCGGTTTCTCATTCAGAATAATAATAAACCCATCATTCAAGAAACTGCTGCCCCCAAACTGGCGCTAATTCAAAAGCGAAAGTAAAATGCACACGGGCATTCATAACGGTGCGTGTCCACTGGTGTGGAGCGAGTGAGTGAGTGTGTGAGTGTGTGAGTGTGTGTGTGTGTGTGTGTGTGTGTGTGTGTGTGTGTGTGTGTGTGTGTGTGTGTGTGTGTGTGTGTGTGTGTGTGTGTTTGTGTGTGTGTGTGTGTGTTAGCACTCAACTTCCATGGGAATTCACTGAAAACGCTCGCTCTGCTCCGCACCGCTATGAATGCTCGTCTGCATTTTACTTTTGCTTTTGAATTAGATATTTAAATGTGAGGTGCAAAAGCGGGAAAAACTCCAACGCCCGGTATACCGGCGTACACATGTCGATTAACCGGTGGGAATATTTCCTCAGTCACTATTGATCAGTTCATTACATAATATCACGTGCACTCAAAAGCTTTAAATGTGACTGGATGCAGAATCACATTATCTCTCTCTCACACACACACATTTGTTTGACTATATTAGTTAGTTCATCTCATAGAATACTTTTGCTTCTATATATTATTGAGTCTAACCCTCACAGAAACCCGTTCGAAACACACTGTTTAAGTGGAAACGATTTATAACACTTTTTAACTAGTGAGGATACGTCAAATGTAGTTCAGAATCACATGTGATATATTGTGATGTGTGTGTGTGTGTGTGTGTGTGTGTGCAGCACTGCAGATTACTGGTGGTGGATCCCTGTTGCCGGTCCGCTGGTGGGGGGGGTCGTCGGCGCTGTGATCTACTTTCTGTTGATCGAGCTTCATCACACCAAACCCATTGACAAACCTCTCGAAGAACCCGAGGAAGAGGAGGATGAGGAGGAAGACGAGGACAGCAGCCTGAAGGACAAATACGAGATGATCAACATGAGCTAGAACACAATAAAGCTGGTCATTTTCACACTGTCTACTCCATCAGCAGACGTTCATCCGCCGGTTAAAATAGTTCCAGTGCATTTAGACTCTTTACAGCTCTAATAATGATCTGGTTTTTACTGAATGATTCATGGAAGTGCTTTAACAGCGTCACGTCTGCACACTGAAGAACACGAGGCTCTTCCTCAGTGTTTATGTCTTGTTTTCAGCACAAACATCTGAACATTCTTACATCGAGATACATTGAGAAGCTAAATGACTGAAGATATTAAGTAATCATCAAAATGAAGAGAGATTATGAAGAAAGCAAGAACAAATATCTACCAATGGAGTCAGAAAAATCATCTTGTTTCCCTTTGGATTAAGTTTATTTGTCTGACTCCATTGGCAGATATTTGTTCTTGTTTTAAGCACAAACTCACTTCATTTTCATTCAGAAAGCAAGACTTAATATCTTCAGTCATAGTTCTACAGTAAATGAATCTTGATTTGAAAAGATATTTGTGCTGGAAAACAAAACAGAAACACTGAGGTAATGTTTTATTTTTTTTGCGGTATAACATTGCCCCATAATCCTCCACTACAGAATGTGTGATTTCATGTTTCTGTTGATGATAATATTGTACTGAATCCACCATAATAATTTAAATGGCTTTTTAATTCTAAAAAATGACGGATGCACCGAAACACGTCAGCAATTCTGTCCAGATTTAAGCAAAAATCAGCAAACACAAGCATCAGATTGTCACAAACATCCTGATGAACGTGTGTGTAAAAGTGCAAAAGTTTTCCACTAGACCACGACTGTTGAGTTTTCATGCTAAAGTTTCCACCTTATTGCCATTCATATACTTTCTACATTATTTATTTATATGATTATTGTTCATGTGTTTGTAGATCAGGCTTCTTGTTTTGACTTCTTGGTTTTGAAAGTCTTCGTAAAAAGTAGATGAACATCTTTTGTAATGAAATCCTACGACATCGACTATATTTGTTTTTTGCTGAAATAAAGAAGAAACTTTAACAGCACATTGGTCAGCTGTCTGTGTTTCTGCTGAAGACCTCACATTCATCTTCACTTCCGTTTCTTATTAGTTTATCAATATATTTTACATGCAAATTACTTGACAATTCTGTATAATGTTCTTTAAATTAAACATACCTATTCCCTGTTCATATTTCTGTTCATATTACACACAGACGGCCCCGCCTCTGACTTGAGCCGTGGCCAATCACAGTGTCGCATTTTATGAAATTTCGGGCCATTCCATTCATCAAATCTAGAACGAAGTATTAAAAACCAACTCTGAAACTATTTCATGGTTTTAGTTAATTCTGAAGCAGTCAATGATAGTTGCAGTTTAGTTCTTATGTTACTTTTTTAACATTTAATTTTGAATTTGTAGTCTAATTTTTCTTCTTTCTTGAGTTCATTGTTTCAGTTTTGGTTGGAGTTTGAGTTAACTTGAATAACCTTGATACAGATTAAATGTTCCAACAGGTTACAACAAAGATCAAGCAAAAAATTATAACATCTTGTCTTTTTCTCTGTCCAAATAACCCTAACCCTATCTATCACATATTATAGTATTTATCATTAAACACTCAAAATTCATCCTGTGAAAACCGTTTTGACACGAACTTTAAAACATTTTAGCAGCTCGAATGATCATATCAACTTCAAATCTGGAACACATACGGTTAAACATACGGCTTTGATTTAATAGCCATATCCCAAAAAATTTTGTAAAATATATATTGTGTAGAATAATATTTTTTTCAGTCAGTACATTTGCTTTACAGTAAACTTATCAAACCTTTTAACACTTTCATACGTTTAAGCTGCTTCTACTTCTGCAATATTCTGCTGTCTTCTCTAAAAAGAGGTCTGCATTCCTAAGCTTTCATGAACTAAAACCAGTCGAAGAGAAGAGTGGTGAGAGTTTACGCATTAACCCTGTACTTCCATTTCTTCAAACGGTGGCAGAACAGCAGCCAATCAGAGCGGAGGATGGTTTCCCATGAGTCACCCAGGCCCTTCCCACCTCACACACACACACACACACACTCTCTAACCGTCTCTCTCACACACACACACTCTCTAACCGTCTCTCGCTCTCACACACACTCTCTACCTTGAGCATTTCTTCAGACTCCCGCACAAGAGCAGAAGCGGATGTTGATTATGAGAGTCCTGAGCGCTTTATTCCTCATGTGTGTTTTCACCGGCTCTGGGAGCGGAGACTCAAACATCACAGGTAAGCAGATCACGATTCCTAAACCACAGACCGGCACACACAGCTCTTATTTTACTCTGACACAGTGAACTTCACTCTGTAATTGCATGTTCTCAGAGGCTCTTTGAAGGTTTGCCATGGAAAGAGTTGAAAGCCTCAGTTTCATGCTCTGAGTTACACATCTGGCTTTATTTGCAGAGACGGCAGTGGAGACGGCAGTGGAGACGCCAGCGGAGACGGCAGCGGAGACGGCAGTGAAGACGGCAGTGAAGACGCCAGCGGAGACGGCAGTGGAGACGGCAGTGAAGACGCCAGTGGAGACGCCAGTGGAGACGCCAGTGGAGACGCCAGCGAAGACGCCAGTGAAAACAACAGTGGAGACGCCAGTGAAAACAACAGTGGAGACGCCAGTGGAGACGCCAGTGGAGACGCCAGCGAAGACGCCAGTGAAAACAACAGTGGAGACGCCAGTGGAGACGCCAGTGGAGACGCCAGTGGAGACGCCAGTGGAGACGCCAGCGAAGACGCCAGTGAAAACAACAGTGGAGACGCCAGTGGAGACGCCAGTGGAGACGCCAGTGGAGACGCCAGTGGAGACGGCAGTGAAGACGCCAGTGGAGACGCCAGTGAAGACGCCAGTGGAGACGCCATCGGAGACGCCATCGGAGACGCCAGTGGAGACGCCAGTGGAGACGCCAGTGAAGACGCCAGTGGAAACGCCATCGGAGACGCCAGTGGAGACGCCAGTGGAGACGCCATCGGAGACGCCAGTGGAGACGCCAGGAAAGACGCTGATGAAGTCCAGCTTCCATCTGTACGCCGCGGGTTCGGTGTTTGAGGAGACCTGCGCCCTGGTCCCGTTCCGCTCCGAAAGCCTGCAGAGATGCGGATACAACACAAGCCTTCCTCTGGTGCTGATTATACACGGGTGGACGGTACGTCACAACACATATCAATATCAAACATAATCAGAGAGATCAGCGTTTCTCCTACAGAAGCCGGTTCCAGACGAGTCCAGTCCCAGCGGACAGGGAAAGTTCCCTCTCAACTCTGGGTTAGGGTTAGGTTACAGTAACGTTAATATAATGTTCATTCACAGTTATCTGGTCTTTAATACCCAGCAAGCAATAGCCGTTATTTCCCCGTCTAGGTTAACTACAGACCCGGTACAGTTCGGCTGTGAGTAACACACTTCTTGCCAAAATAACCTTGAGTTTAGTTACATGTAGTTTTTGCCAAAGTAAGTTGCGAGATGTATGATATTCCATCATGTAAGCAAAGTCAGCAGTGATTACAAGGGGTTTGGTTTCATGTCTTCGCATGTTCTGTGTGTTGATGACTAGTGTATTCTTGGGCTATCGTTAGACGTCTATTACATTTTCACTGGCAGCCCAAATGTTGCCTTGTTTTAGCCTAGACTCAGGGATGTGTTTGGACGGCTATTAGACGTCTTTTAAATGCAAAATTGCTTGCTGGGTAATGTTCTCAAAACGTTAGCACAATTATTATTTTTTATTTTTTAAACCTTTAGTTGGACATTCGACTAACATTCTTTAAATGTTACTAGTTTCAGAACGTTCAGAGAACATTCAGAAGTAACGTTCCATAATGTTTGAAGAAAGGAATGTTTCCTCAACATTCACAACCAAGAAAAAACTTCTAAAACATTAGGGTTAGCAACAGGATGGTTTGACCGTTCAGAAAACATTCAGAATAACATTTGAATCTTCGATGGGAATGTTGTTAGAACAGATTGTTATCTGGGATGATGTAGAGCAATAGTGAGCTTTCTGTGTTCTGCACTGTTCTCCACTAACCTCTGTGTACGTCTGTGAACGCCGCCTATCGACTCAGTTCATGTGTCAACAAACACGAGTTCCTCGAGACCGAGGCAAGGGTTAGGGAGCGATCTGCAGCGTTGGAGGAGAGAGGTCTAGATAAACACTGCTCTGATCGAGATACGTTTGCTCCCCTAAGGTCACGCAAGCTCGCCTTCGCCCGCTCTGCTCCTCCGGATAACGACAAATGGAGCGTGAATGGCGTCTTACTGGGTCCATTATCAAGCTTGGAAGAATATTCTGGCCAACTACATTTAATTGAGACCGAAAGATCATATCATATCTCACTCAGACTATTGTAAACTATCAAGGAAATCCCAGACACTAGTTCCAAACCATAAATAGATTGCTTCAAGTTAATGCTGTTACCATCATGGCTGTTTCTCAACAACTATTTGTTTCCTTTGTGTTTTTTATAAACACGCTAAAATCGCTAATGTTCGCAAACATGGCTTCACTCTCGTCCATCTGGGTTTGCTGGGGTTTCTTTCTCTCATTTCTCACGGCTTGATTCTCAGGCTCTCTCACGGGACGCATCTAGCATGAAATCTACAGCTTGCTCGATTCTATTCCCACAAGATTATTTAAATAATGCTTCGATGTTTTAAACACTACTGTCCTCAGTATTATAATGGTTCATCGCAGACTGGGGTTGTTCCAGAAGCAGTAAAGATTGCCAACACTTGTTCCAATCAAAACACTTCTGGCTGGTTTGGACTAATAACCCTTTTGGGCGTAAATTCAAGTACTAGGGTAGATACATTAAGGATTGTTTTCTCATCTGGGAAGACAGTGAAGAGGAATTGCATGAATTTATACAGTTTTTGAATCCAAGATTAGATTCCATTACTTTTTCAGTTGAATATAATTTGTCATTATTAATTTTCTAGATGTGTTGATATCAAAAATAAACAATACTAACTCAATACCACACTTTCGAAAACCAACAGACAAGAATACTTTACTTTCTGCAGACAGTCATCCCTATCTCTGAAAAAGGTTTACCTTTAACCGACTATATAGATGTAGACGTATCGACGGAGGAGGCATTCGATAAACAGTCCGAAACCCGCAAAAGTCTATTTAGTTCAAGAGGATTGGTTTAAATCAGCACTTGAAAAGGTTAAAAAACCGAAGAGACTCAAAATGATTAAATAACGGTCAAAGAAAACAAAAACAACCATTTTCAGTAAAACATATTCTGATATGTACAAAAAATAATCACCAAATCAAATCAATTGTGAATAAATATTGGTGTATAGCGCCGGACCCTTCCCTAGAAGATGTTTCCAAAAAACCACCGATGTTCACTTATAAAAGATCACAAAATTTGGCAAATATGCTCGTCGGATCACATGTCGTGCCTGACTGCTAAAAAGCGTGCATGCAAGGTTGTTTTCCATGTTGAAACTACATCAGGTTCTTCTATATCAGAATGTAAAAACTTTACATGCTTTTCCACACAAAAAAATATATTATATTAAATCTTGTATAACATCCTCTACAAAAAATGCAATCTGTGTACTTCACGCTGGTGTTCGACAGAAAAACCTCGAGGTCACTGAGGATTAGAAACAGAACATAACTCAGCTGTTCGAAGACACTTCAGATATTTTATTGATCATAATCACAGCATTGATCAGGTATTGAGAAAGTGCTTGATTTCGCCAACACTTTTACAGCGAGGGGCGTTTGTTTCATTGAAAGACTTTGATTTATCTTGTTTCTTTTGGAGACTCACAGTAAAATTAGGAATCTTGCAGTAATTTTTGATGCCAGACTTACATTTGATTATTTTGTACTGAGCATTGTTAAAGCATCACTTCATCACCTCAGAAATAGCAAGATTGCGCCCTATGCTAAATCTCTCTGTTCCTGAAAGCTGATAAACTCATTCATGGCCTAACGCCCTTTTATCCGGAGTTTCTAAATCCACACTCAATAATCTCCAATCTGTGCAAAACTCCTGACCAGGAGGACAGGCGGTCAGATCTCTCCTGGTTTGGAGTCTCGCAATGGTGAGGTTCCGTGTCGATGTTAAAATGACGAGGCTGACACACAAAGCATTACATCACGACTCGGCTCCTCATTATTTATCCACACTGTTAATCCCAAACCACTGTGTTCCTCCGTCACTAACCCGCTTTAGAAAGTCTCTTTCCCTTGAACTTAGAGAAGCTCTGACCTGACATTTTTAAAGCTCAAGTCTTATAAACAAGCATTTTCTTGTTGATGTTTACTCTGTTCTTTGTTTCTTGTTCTGTGTACTGCTTACTTTGAGGAGCTGCTTTTAAAGGCGCTCTACAAGATGAGGTTTATGATGATGGTTGTGATGATTCATGTGCTCAGATGAATGGACTCATGGAGCAGTGGATCTTCAACCTGGCGTCTGCGCTGAAGGTCCGGCTCCAGCAGGTCAACGTGCTCATCAGCGATTGGAGGATTCTGGCCCTTCGGCCGTACCCAATCGCAGCCAAGAACAGCAGACAGGTGGGCCGGGACGTGGCCGCGCTGCTCCGATGGCTGGAGGTAATGACCATCTTTAATGGAAACCGCATATAGAAACCTAAACATGCTGGTGGTTCAATGGTCTCGCCACGGTTAGATAGTGGTGAACGGGAAAATACAACAAATATAATTTCCCAATTCCCCACGCGAGTGAAGCGCTTCTGGAACAAGAACACATGTGGGCGGGGCTTGATTGTGTCTGTAGGGAATTGATTGAATGGTTGCTATTGGCTGATCTCATGTGAGTGACAGGTTGCCCCGCCCACATCATCAGAGAAGAGAAGAGATGCTGCAAGAGGAACTTATTCTCATTCAAGATTATTAACACATTCATAATATCCACTGATAAATCATTTACAATAAACACTGCAATATTCCATGACAAAGAAGAACTTCATGATGAATAATTTTTTTTAAATTAAAATATAAAAAGCTTTGTGTGTGAAAAGGCTCCATACTGTCTGTGCATCAGTAAGTGTTTGAGTCGTGACGCCACTTCCTCTCTGGACAGGAAGCTGGTCATCTCTCTCTGGATCGAGTCCATCTGATTGGCTACAGTCTGGGAGCGCATGTGGCTGGGTTTGCTGGGAGCCATTTCAGAGGACGCAGGAAAGTGGGACGCATTACTGGTATGAGGAAGGCCAACACACACATCAGACAGGGTTATCAGAGTCAGTGGAGTGTAGTGCCATCATCTGACCACTGATCATGTTAACAGGACCGTCTACTAGCGGCGTCAGTATGAGCAAGAGCAGTTCTGAACATCAGAGTAGAAAGAGACCCGCGTTCTCCACCAACTTCTGATGAACCCTGTTACATCAGCCGCACTGAAACTGAAGTGCTGCTGCTCCAGTCTACGAGATAAACAAGACCAACTAAAGAGCTGAACACACTCACCTGACGCTCATTATGTTAGCTTGAGAAAGCCTTGTTTATCAGAATACACAGACATTTTTATCAGTCATGACCTCTGGAGATAAAGATGAAATATTTCTATAGTGTCGACCAGCGGAGTTATGCTATCAAACGGAGTATACTTTGCAAGGCTACGCGTTCGACTGTACGCACTAGCATACAAGTCAAAAACAGAGTGTACTTCAGGCTTTACTCCTCCTGGGCTTTCAAACTCCAAACTCCAAACTTCAGACCTTCAGTCTGCTCTAGATTTTATAACTAATCCGACTTACCCAGTTTCCTAAAAATGACGGTTCTTAAAACTGCTAAATTATGCTAGCACCATGCAAAAGTATTCAAGCAATGTGCTAATTCATCGTAGAAACATGCTAGCAATGTGTTCAATCGTGTGACATGTTAAAACATACTAGCAGTGTTAAATCATGCTAGAAACATGCTAGTAATGATGATAGATCATGCAAACAACATGTTAAAACATGCTAACAATGATGTTAAATCATGCTAGCAAAATGTTAACATATGCTAACAATTATGCTTATATATGTTAACCCTAAAAAGGTTTTTATATCCTGTGGTATCCAGACATTAGTGTGGTTTGGGGAGAGGCAGGGAAAGTGTAGGTCTCATTTCTCGGTTTCATGTTGAGTTTGTTGAGAATATTTAGATCTGGTGACTTTGTTCATACATTCTTTGTTTAACGGCCGGCGTTTACAACATGACCCCTGTGGTGGGAAATCTACTCCCCTTGAAAAGTTGATCAATTTCACATTTGTACAATATTTGGAGGGGACTTACGTGTTCAAAAAGTTGTTGTTAAGCAT
>NC_136900.1:25738383-25750883 GCF_949152265.1 Phoxinus phoxinus | reverse complement strand
TTTAAAAATATACTTAGTACAAAATTAGTTGTTTCAAAATAGCACACTTCAAGTGTGTTAATGATTAGTTAACTTGAAGTATACTGATAATTAGTCTGGCTGAAAGTATACTTAGCATATTTTTGTTCACCAGGGTAACGTTTCACGCTGAAGAACTTTAACACACAAGCAGTGTTGGTCAACAATCAATCAATCAATCCGCTGCGGGTCGCTAACAACACGTCATCATCACTGGATCAATGTCGTGTGTGTGTGTGTGTGTGTGTGTGTGTGTGTGTGTGTGTCTGTCTGTGTGTGTGTGTGTGTGTGTGTGTGAGACAGTGTGTGTGTCTGTATCTGTGTGTGTGTGTGTGTGTGTGTGTGTGTCTGTCTGTGTGTGTGTGTGTGTGTGTGCGTGTGAGACAGTGTGTGTGTCTGTATCTGTGTGTGTGTGTGTGTGTGTCTGTGTGTGTGTGTGTGAGACAGTGTGTGTGTCTGTATCTGTGTGTGTGTGTGTGTGTGTCTGTATCTGTGTGTGTGTGTGTGTGTGTGTGTGTCTGTCTGTGTGTGTGTGTGTGTGTGTGCGTGTGAGACAGTGTGTGTGTCTGTATCTGTGTGTGTGTGTGTGTGTGTGTGTGTGTCTGAGATCATGAGCTCTGGTGTGTTGCAGGTATCAGGACAGCAGCAGTCCGAAGGCCTTCACCTCATTGGCTGCGGTGGCCGCTGATCTGGGTCACCTGACCTCCATCAGACTGGTCTGGAAGGGGGAGCTGGTCTGGTCAAACTGGATGAGGCGCGTCAGGAACATCATGAGCTGGAACGGACCCGATCAGGACCGGGAACTCAGTGTGTGGAGAATCCGGATTAAATCAGGAGAGAGTCAGGAAAAGTGAGTTTCATTGAATTTCAGAGCAGAATGAGACCTTATTGTAAAGTGTTACCAAAATATAAACATCTTTTCAATTTGATAATTTTTTCTGAAAACAAGACTTAATGTTTGATGTCATTTTGCTTCTCCAGTAAATGTATCTTGGTTTAAGAATGTTTCCCAGTCGGAAATTCTGAGTTGGAAATTCTTAGTCAGAAATTCCAATTCCATTTTCTGACTATGAAACTCCGACTTGGAATTTTCTGACTTGGAATTTTCAACTAGAAATTTCTGACTAAGAATTTCCGACTAGGGATTTCCGAATAAAGATTTCCGACTAAGGATTTCCGACTAAGAATTTTAAACTCGGAATTTCCGACTAGGAGACTCAGAATTTTCAACTTGGAATTTTCAATTCAATTTCAATGTATGGATGGCGAGCTATTAGGCCTCGAGCCAAATATTAAGAGTGCACGCGTCTGCACGCATCTGTAGGAGGCGCTGCAGCCGCTCCCCTCACACACCCTCACACACATTAATACTGCCCTCATGGACTGATCCTCTTATGAACTTTTCGTCTAAATTACTGGACTCTGCCCTTGGCGTGGGCTGTGTGTGAACTGTTGTGGCTTCGAGCACTTGGATCATTGCGCATGAATTCTGAAAACGCTTCGATTGGCTCAACAACTTTGAACTGAATACTACCTATGTGCACATGTAAATATGGTAAATACCTGTCATCTTATTTCACAGTAATATACTCCACAACTTGGCACCGCAACCTTGTGTCTGTGTCTCATTAAACCCAGCCGTTTCCTCCTTGAGCTGAACCAAGTTTATCTGATACTGGTCTACTATTTTTACTATTTCTAGCTACCATTGCAGCACTTATACATGCTACAAACGACTTGGAAATTCCAACAAGGAATTTCTGACTAAGAATTTCAAATTTTCGACTAGGAGACTGACTAGAAATTTCCTTCTCAGAATTTTTGACACGGAGACCTACTTGGAATTTCTTACTAGGAATTTTCATCTAAGAATTTCCTACTCAAAAATTCCTAGTCAGAGTCTCCTAGTCAGAAATTCTAACCCAGAATTTCCCAATTGGAATTTCTTACTAGGATTTCCAAATAGGGAATTACTGGTCGGAGTTTATTAGTTAGAAAATTCATAGTCAGAGTCTACTAGTCAAAAATTCTGAGTTGCAAATTCTTTGTCAGAAATTCCAGAAATTCCTAGTTGGAAATTCTGAGCTATTTATAAAAATATAGCTTTTCTTGCATCACACTGGTTCTGCTGTAGTTCTTGTAACATTTTAAATTTTAAAGAATATAAAAAAAAATAAAATAAAAAGGGGGTAAATTAAGTAATAGCATGATAAATTCATGATAACATGTAAAACTGTTTACACATTTACTCATTAATGAGAAGTTATGGACCAGATACAATGTTTCTTTTCGTTGAAAAAAGTAAGTTATGACAGGACCCAGTGGAACAAAAGCTCATGAAGCTCATGACTAGGGAATGAAACAGGTGTATACCGTTTTTAACGCATTACATGCCAGATTCAATGACAGATTCTGTAACAGTTTGATTGATTTACATGTATGCTTTTATTGCAGTAAATATTTTTGATAATCTGATTATTTATTTGCTGAGTAACATGTCCTCTAGTGATGAACTTGAGTGGGAAACCTTCTCACATCGATCAGCTGGTTGAGTGAAAGGACTGAGTGGAGTGTGTGGTGTCTGATCTATCAGTGAAAGGACTGAGTGGAGTGTGTGGTGTCTGATCTATCAGTGAAAGGACTGAGTGGAGTGTGTGGTGTCTGATCTATCAGTGGAAGGACTGAGTGGAGTGTGTGGTGTCTGATCTATCAGTGAAAGGACTGAGTGGAGTGTGTGGTGTCTGATCTATCAGTGAAAGAACTGAGTGGAGTGTGTGGTGTCTGATCTATCAGTGTAAGGACTGAATGGAGTGTGTGGTGTCTGATCTATCAGTGAAAGGACTGAGTGGAGTGTGTGGTGTCTGATCTATCAGTGGAAGGACTGAGTGGAGTGTGTGCTGTCTGATCTATCAGTGAAAGGACTGAGTGGAGTGTGTGCTGTCTGATCTATCAGTGAAAGGACTGAGTGGAGTGTGTGGTGTCTGATCTATCAGTGAAAGGACTGAGTGGAGTGTGTGGTGTCTGATCTATCAGTGGAAGGACTGAGTGGAGTGTGTGGTGTCTGATCTATCAGTGAAAGGACTGAGTGGAGTGTGTGGTGTCTGATCTATCAGTGAAAGGACTGAGTGGAGTGTGTGGTGTCTGATCTATCAGTGAAAGGACTGAGTGGGGTGTGTGGTGTCTGATCTATCAGTGGAAGGACTGAGTGGAGTGTGTGGTGTCTGATCTATCAGTGAAAGGACTGAGTGGAGTGTGTGGTGTCTGATCTATCAGTGAAAGGACTGAGTGGAGTGTGTGGTGTCTGATCTATCAGTGAAAGGACTGAGTGGAGTGTGTGGTGTCTGATCTATCAGTGAAAGGACTGAGTGGAGTGTGTGGTGTCTGATCAATCAGTGGAGGGACTGAGTGGAGTGTGTGGTGTCTGATCTATCAGTGGAAGGACTGAGTGGAGTGTGTGGTGTCTGATCTATCAGTGAAAGGATTGAGTGGAGTGTGTGGTGTCTGATCTATCAGTGAAAGGACTGAGTGGAGTGTGTGCTGTCTGATCTATCAGTGAAAGGACTGAGTGGAGTGTGTGTTGTCTGATCTATCAGTGGAGGGACTGAGTGGAATGTGTGTTGTCTGATCTATCAGTGGAAGGACTGAGTGGAGTGTGTGGTGTCTGATCTATCAGTGGAGGGACTGAGTGGAGTGTGTGGTGTCTGATCTATCAGTGGAGGGACTGAGTGGAATGTGTGTTGTCTGATCTATCAGTGGAAGGACTGAGTGGAGTGTGTGGTGTCTGATCTATCAGTGGAGGGACTGAGTGGAGTGTGTGGTGTCTGATCTATCAGTGGAGGGACTGAGTGGAGTGTGTGGTGTCTGATCTATCAGTGGAAGGACTGAGTGGAGTGTGTGGTGTCTGATCTATCAGTGAAAGGACTGAGTGGAGTGTGTGGTGTCTGATCTATCAGTGGAAGGACTGAGTGGAGTGTGTGGTGTCTGATCTATCAGTGGAGAGACTGAGTGGTGTCTGATCTATCAGTGAAAGGACTGAGTGGAGTGTGTGGTGTCTGATCTATCAGTGGAAGGACTGAGTGGAGTGTGTGGTGTCTGATCTATCAGTGGAGAGACTGAGTGGAGTGTGTGGTGTCTGATCTATCAGTGAGAGGACTGAGTGGAGTGTGTGGTGTCTGATCTATCAGTGTAAGGACTGAGTGGAGTGTGTGGTGTCTGATCTATCAGTGGAAGGACTGAGTGGAGTGTGTGGTGTCTGATCTATCAGTGAAAGGACTTAGTGGAGTGTGTGGTGTCTGATCTAATGAAAGGATTGAGTGGAGTGTGTGGTGTCTGATCTATCAGTGTAAGGACTGAGTGGAGTGTGTGGTGTCTGATCTATCAGTGTAAGGACTGAGTGGAGTGTGTGGTGTCTGATCTATCAGTGTAAGGACTGAGTGGAGTGTGTGGTGTCTGATCTATCAGTGTAAGGACTGAGTGGAGTGTGTGGTGTCTGATCTATCAGTGGAAGGACTGAGTGGAGTGTGTGGTGTCTGATCTATCAGTGAAAGGACTGCGTGGAGTGTGTGAGTGGAGTGTGTGCTGTCTGATCTATCAGTGAAAGGACTGAGTGGAGTGTGTGGTGTCTGATCTATCAGTGTAAGGACTGAGTGGAGTGTGTGGTGTCTGATCTATCAGTGAAAGGACTGCGTGGAGTGTGTGAGTGGAGTGTGTGCTGTCTGATCTATCAGTGAAAGGACTGAGTGGAGTGTGTGGTGTCTGATCTATCAGTGAAAGGACTGAGTGGAGTGTGTGCTGTCTGATCTATCAGTGAAAGGACTGAGTGGAGTGTGTGCTGTCTGATCTATCAGTGAAAGGACTGAGTGGAGTGTGTGGTGTCTGATCTATCAGTGTAAGGACTGAGTGGAGTGTGTGGTGTCTGATCTATCAGTGGAAGGACTGAGTGGAGTGTGTGGTGTCTGATCTATCAGTGGAAGGACTGAGTTGAGTGTGTGGTGTCTGATCTATCAGTGGAAGGACTGAGTGGAGTGTGTGGTGTCTGATCTATCAGTGGAGGGACTGAGTGGAGTGTGTGGTGTCTGATCTATCAGTGGAAGGACTGAGTGGAGTGTGTGGTGTCTGATCTATCAGTGTAAGGACTGAGTGGAGTGTGTGGTGTCTGATCTATCAGTGTAAGGACTGAGTGGAGTGTGTGGTGTCTGATCTATCAGTGGAAGGACTGAGTGGAGTGTGTGGTGTCTGATCTATCAGTGGAGGGACTGAGTGGAGTGTGTGGTGTCTGATCTATCAGTGGAGGGACTGAGTGGAGTGTGTGCTGTCTGATCTATCAGTGGAAGGACTGAGTGGAGTGTGTGGTGTCTGATCTATCAGTGTAAGGACTGAGTGGAGTGTGTGGTGTCTGATCTATCAGTGGAAGGACTGAGTGGAGTGTGTGGTGTCTGATCTATCAGTGGAGGGACTGAGTGGAGTGTGTGCTGTCTGATCTATCAGTGGAAGGACTGAGTGGAGTGTGTGGTGTCTGATCTATCAGTGTAAGGACTGAGTGGAGTGTGTGGTGTCTGATCTATCAGTGTAAGGACTGAGTGGAGTGTGTGGTGTCTGATCTATCAGTGGAAGGACTGAGTGGAGTGTGTGGTGTCTGATCTATCAGTGGAGGGACTGAGTGGAGTGTGTGCTGTCTGATCTATCAGTGGAAGGACTGAGTGGAGTGTGTGGTGTCTGATCTATCAGTGTAAGGACTGAGTGGAGTGTGTGGTGTCTGATCTATCAGTGTAAGGACTGAGTGGAGTGTGTGGTGTCTGATCTATCAGTGGAAGGACTGAGTGGAGTGTGTGGTGTCTGATCTATCAGTGGAAGGACTGAGTGGAGTGTGTGGTGTCTGATCTATCAGTGGAGGGACTGAGTGGAGTGTGTGGTGTCTGATCTATCAGTGTAAGGACTGAGTGGAGTGTGTGGTGTCTGATCTATCAGTGGAGGGACTGAGTGGAGTGTGTGGTGTCTGATCTATTAGTGGAGGGACTGAGTGGAGTGTGTGGTGTCTGATCTATCAGTGGAGGGACTGAGTGGAGTGTGTGGTGTCTGATCTATTAGTGGAGGGACTGAGTGGAGTGTGTGGTGTCTGATCTATCAGTGTCTGATCTCTGTGCAGGATGTGGTTCTGTGGGGTTTCCGCTAAGGTCACGCTTCTGAAGGCCTCAGAGGAGCAGGAGTTCAGACGCTGCAGATCCTCATCGACAGCAAGCGCTCAGAGGACGGAGACAGACATGAAGACTCACAGCCATTCAACCCAGTCTTTTTATTAATGCATTTCAAGTACTCCAAAAAAATTACATCTCTTTGCACAATACGTTTTGAAATGTTACGTAAAAATGTTCAAAGTGAACAAAAATGTAGGTACTGTATAAAACACAGTGAACATTAACAGACAGCAGTATTAATCTTTTTTGTTCATTCGTTTCTCAATTTTAGTGTTCGGCCTATTTTCACCTACAACATTTGGACTCGATTAAGACTTTTTTTTTCAGTGCACTTTTCCTCTATGAAATTTCACCAAGACTACGTAAAAATTAAAAGTCAAATACAGGCAAATATTCAGATGTCCTCCAGTCCAGGCCGCCGCTAAACCACCGAGGCGCCGCTTTGTTTCTTCATGGCAGACGGCAGTATGGAAAAGAAGAACTGGATGTGGCTCGGCGGCCGGCCTGGACTCGACAAACTATTGTCTAGAGGTGAACAAAAGAAAAGTATCAAAATGTACCTTCGAATATAACAGAAATTCTCCAGTTACTGTACATAGTTTACACCTGCTGAGATGGACGTGACATAATCAAAGTCCTGCTCTCCGTCAGAGAGGATGAAGGGAAGCGTCCTCAAACGCACGCGTGATGTTCCCTCGGCGAGCGGCCCTTCACACACACCTGAGACTGCCGCCCATCTGCAGGAGGATGAGGATGAGTCTCAGTGGACGCCACTGAAGGACTGTAAACTAAACCTTTGTGTTAATAGTACCGTGAGAATCCTCTACAGGGAAACTGCAGCTAAAACCTTAAAACACATTTGCAGGGAATAATCGCAACCGGGGTTCAAATCAACATTTCGTACAATTCCACGTGAGCAGATCTTCACAGCAAACGCTGGATTTGCAACCCAAAAACACTTTTAGTTACTTCAGTCATCTGGAATGAGTGGAAGCTTGTTTCTGCCACGGAATAAAATAATAAAAGGTATTTGCTACTTTTTCCTCGTAAGCAGGACTTTAGAACTAAAGAAAAGTCACAATTGCGAGAAAAAAAGTCAGAATTGCGAGAAAAATTCTGAATTGCAATTGCAGGAAAAAGCTCATAATTGCAAGAGATAAAAACGCACAATTGAGAGAAAAGTCAGAATTCTGAAGAAGACAAAAATTAATTGCAAGAAAAAAAAGTTGCAATTGCAGGAAAATTGTCATATTTGCAAGAAAAATGTCTGAATTTTAAGATACAAGTGAGAATTGTAAGAAAGGAAATTCAGAATCGCAATTGCAGGAAAAAGATCACAATTGCAATATAAATAGCAAAGTCTGAATTGCGAGATAAAGTTGCAACTGCTTTTTTAATCTTTTATTCCGTGGCGGAAACAGGCTTCCATAGAAACGATCATGATCTTCATCTTCATGGTCGTACCGCTAACACACACACAAACACACACATTAAAATCAAGTTCTTCATGCACATTCCTCGTTGGGGTGTGTACCGGAAGTGCAGTGGACGTGAGGACGTGATTCTAGATGAGCTATATACAAACACACACACAGAATGAAGCACGTAAACGGTGGAATGACGTCGGCGGCTGCGCGTGGTCCGTCCTCCTCGCGCTGAACCACCGCCTTCGTTTGAGCGTTTTTGAGTCCTGAGTGTTGTCAACAAAACTGCAACTGTAAATCTCTTATCGACAGTAGAAGAAATAATCTTCGTATAATACAGCTAATATCGTTTCTCTATACAGCCGTGAGTCCGGAAAAGGGAAGGCGTAATATTTCTGGTCTTACAAAATAAAAGTCCTTTTCCGAGCAGGTGGCGACGATTCGGGCCGAAGCTCCACACACTTCCTTAAAAAGATGTTTTTCATATCAAACCACTTTGAGTCTTTAATGTTTTCAAAGGAAAGAAGTGACTACAGGAGACGCTCTAGCCTATCTACAAATACCCCGGTAAACCTTGGCACGCGAGGGCAAAAACAAACAAACAAACAAAAATGATCATTACAAAACAAACTCAGGAGTGCAGCTTCTCCGTGAGGGAATGAAGGACAGAGTTGTGGTTGGTTTTTACTCCAAAGAGGAACTCCAGTCTGCGGAAGCATTACGGACACCGGACATGTTCCTGTCAAGCGTTCCAGTTTAGTGCGTGATCCCGGATGAAGCCTGGCGTTACTGTGATGATGAGGAGCGGCGGCCCGGTGTGGTTCTTTGGAGTAAGCCTGGCTCCACGGTCAGACTCCTTCAGCCGGGCCGTGGACAGGCGGCTCTCAGCGCCTCATCTGGCCCATCTGGTAGTTCTCGCGGGGCTGCCGGTGGTGGCGCTGGGGCTGAGGCTGGCGCTGGGCTGCACGGGGAGCCGGCCGCTGGTTCTGGTGCCCGTGAGCGTGCTGGTTCTGGTGCTGGTTCTGGTTCAGGTGCTGATGATGCTGCTGCTGCTGCTGCTGCTGCGCCGCCTGTTGAGCTCGTCGTCTCTTCAGCGTTCCTTCACCAGACAGAGAGAGACAGGGACGTTACGCTCACTTCTGCAACTCACGACTTACAAAACTGAGAATAACATTGATATTCCACAGGAAGAACTGCCACATTAGGAGCATAACATTTGAAAACGTTACTTTTGACCATCAAGTTCTTATCAACAGAAACTCTTGTGAAATGCATAGCTCTGATCGGGGTTATAATAACAATAACAGTCATTAATCACATTATATTCCAATAATAAACATTAAAATATTATTATGGTAACACTTTGCAATTATGTTTCATGAGTTAACATTAGTTGAACTAACACTGAACAGCATTTATTAGTCTTAGTTCATGTCAATCTCAACATTTATTTACACATTATTAAGAGAAAAAGTATCTGTTCATATTATTTACATTAACTAACATGAACATTTTTATTAAATAAAATGAACAAAGGTTAATAAATGCTGTAAAAATAGTTAGTTACTGTATTTACTAATGTTAAGAAATGAGACCTTATTGTAAAGTCTTTTTCTCAGAGGTGGAAAGGCTGCTTAGTTCAGAACTCCTAACCAGTGTCCGGCTGACACACAACAAGCTGTCTCTCCACCGGGCAAACAGAGTGGGTCCAGAGACAAACTGAGATGGGCTACGGGGTTTAGGGCCGTCGTAGGTAATGTGGAGATTAGGGTTAGTTACTTACTTGGGCTGTACACTAGATAACAAACTATCAGGGGAGCTTACGGCTCGAAACATTATCTCAAAGGTAAGCCACAGGACTAAGTTCCTGGCAGGAATATCAAGCCTCTTAGGTAGTAAAAACTTAAAACTCCTGGCCGATGCGCTTGTTCAGTGTCATCTTGACTATGCCTGTACATCCCAGGCATCACTAAAGGCCTCAAAGACAAGTTACAGATCTGTCAGAATAACCCAATCAGAGTGATCCTTAAATTACACCCCAGACCTCGTCTTTTTCCTGACGTTCCTCCAGTCCCGGTGGCTCCGAGTGCAGGAGAGGGTTTCTCTGCTTAAACTGTGTTTAGTTTATAAGATACACATAATCTGGCACAAGTATTCCTGTGATTGCTTCAGTGAGTGAGTGATACGCACGGCTCCAGAGACTACAGGCCTGTGTGGGACAGCACTCCTTCCTACACATCGTGGGACACCTTCAAACCTTAAACTGTTGAGCTCTTCCTACTATCATTTTAAATCTTCAATTAAAATTGGTTATTAAACCCATAAAAAATAATTACCAATAAATCCTTGAGGTAGTAGGAATATTGTATTGCCAGCTTGTCTATCTGGGAATTTCAACCTGGTTTCGTTCTTTTGTTGTGTTTTTATCTGTTTTTTTTAAATATTTTTTTTAATGCCATTGTCCTCAATGTGTTAAGTCCATGTTCTGTCACTCATCGTCCATCTTAAGTCCATGTTCTGTCACTCATCGTCCATCTTAAGTCCATGTTCTGTCACTCATCGTCCATCTTAAGTCCATGTTCTGTCACTCATCGTCCATCTTAAGTCCATGTTCTGTCACTCATCGTCCATCTTAAGTCCATGTTCTGTCACTCATCGTCCATCTTAAGTCCATGTTCTGTCACTCATCGTCCATCTTAAGCACCACAATGGAGACTTTTTTGTTTTTATATCCTTTTGAACACTGTGTTGATTGTTGTTGTTCAATAAAGTTTTCAATCAATCAAAAGTGTTACCTTTATTATTATTATTGTCATTAAATAATTAAAACATGAAAACTTAGAAGAAATAATAATTCTTATTTTTAATTATATAAGACAAAAATACATTACTGCTGTAATACAACAGGACAATAAAATAAAGCATATTTCTGAGGTATTAATCTACTTTGCAATAGTAAAATGTAATATTTATAACTTAATTCACTTTTTAAGCAATAAATCCTTGAGCATTGATGTTCTGCGCTTCAGATCTGCGCTAAGCTCGCGGTGTTGGTTCCGCGAATGGAAACACGTGATGTGTGTGTGTGTGTGTGTATGTGTGTGTGTGTGTCACCTGGCAGGGGTTTGGGCGGAGGCAGTTTGGGGTTGCTGCTGGGAGTGTGAACACTGCAGATCTTGATGAACCCGGCCATCAGCATAATCAGAGCGATTCCCATCAGTAACACCGCCCACCAGTGAGCCTGCGTACAAAACACACTCGTCAACACACACGCACGCACACACACGCACACACACGTATTGTCTAATATTGTCAAATATAACTTCCTCACGTAATAACCTAGAGTACTGTCTAACACTTGATGCTGCTCTGTTAAGTCTTCGTCGTCGGTTAGGAACCTGTGTGTGTGTGTGTGTGTGTGTGTGTGTGTGTGGGTGTGTGTGTGTGTGTGTGTGTGGGTGTTCGTGCTCTTTGATACCAATCTCTCATTTGAAAGTCACGTGTCTAGTATCTGTAAAACCGCTTTCTTCCATCTTAAAAATATATCTAAATTACGTCATATGCTCTCAATGAATAATGCAGAACAGTTAGTTGATGCGTTCATGAGCTCAAGGCTAGATTATTGTAATGCTCTACTGGGTGGTTGCCCTGCACGCTTAACAAACAAACTACAGCTAGTTCAAAACGCAGCCGCTCGAGTTCTTACCAGAACCAGGAAGTATGACCATATTAGCCCCGTTCTGTCAACACTGCATTGGCTGCCTATTAAACATCGTATACATTTTAAAATATTGCTGATCACTTACAAAGCACTAAATGGTTTAGCTCCGCAGTACTTGAGCGAGCTCTTAACGCATTATAGTCCTTCACGTCTACTGCCATCTCAAAACTCCGGCCAGTTAATAATACCTAGAATATCAGAATCGACTGCTGGCGGTAGATCCTTTTCCTATTTAGCACCAAAACTTTGGAAGTGTCTTCCTAACATTGTCCGGGAAGCAGACACACTCTGTCAGTTCAAATCTAGATTAAAAACACATCTCTTCGGCCTAGCATACACATAACACATTATAGACTTCTATAACTCAATGTTAGGCTGCATAGATTAGATCAGCCGGGACCGGGAACACTTCCCGTAAATCCTGATGTACTTGGTACATCATAAGAAGGACGGCGTCTACGCTAATATTAGTCTCTCTGTCTATCCCGAGGTTTACCGCTGTCCACCGGAACCAGGCCGTATCCAGATCTGATGAAGGACCAGCGCCAGGACACGACGACGACGCCGCTGACCTGAAGTGTCAACCAGTCTCTCCTCCTCTCCACTCCGACTTCAACCAACCGGAACTGGACAAATACTCTGATTCATTCTGAACTTCATACACTGTTCACTCATTGGCCAGAGGAGAACTGGCCCCCGACTGAGCCTGGGTTCTCCCAAGGTTTTTTTCTCCATTCTGTCCCTGATGGAGTTTTGGTTCCTTGCCGCTGTTGCCTTACCTTCTGGCTTGCTTAGTTGGGGACATTTAATATTCAACAATATTATAGATCTGCCTTAAAGGTGGACGATGATGAAATTGTTTTTTGTATTATTTTCATGTTATCACTGTGAAGCTGCTTTGATACAATCTGTATTGTAAAAAGCGCTATATAAATAAAGGTGACTTGACTTGACTTGACACACACACACACACACACAGAAACACTTGCCACTATCCACTCTGCGATGTTCTCGTACAGCTCGGGGTTGAAGATGGCCTTCTTCAGGCGGGCGAGGGGCCCGTCGGCGTCCACCAGACGGCACTTCATGAACACGTCACAGTAACCCTTGAAGTCGTTGCAGGGCGAGCCGGCCTGAAGGGTC
>NC_136900.1:25715883-25730883 GCF_949152265.1 Phoxinus phoxinus | reverse complement strand
CTCTAGCAACCGAGTGGTGAGTTTTGCCACTGCAAGCACCATTCACATTTTCTTCTGGAAATGTACGTTCTAGTTTTTATTCTTATTATTCTGGACAAAGTTCGGCGCGAAACTCGCCCCGCACCGTTTGTCACAGACCCCTGAGTGAGGTGTCAAATCGACCGGCTCATTGAGGAGAGGTGTGCTATATCTTTTCTAAGCGATCGGGTGTACGATGTTCGCACAGCGGACGAAAAAGCGGCCAAAAAAGTCCCATTGACTTAACATTGCGGAATTTTCAGAAATTCAAATCCCAACTGTCATTTTTCACACACACAGACACAAAGGGCCTGACACCCCTGCATGTCTCCCCCTCTCTCTCCCTCAGAGGATTTATATTATCCAGCAGCCAATAAGTAATGGCCTAAAATCTTCATAGCCACACCATAGCAACCAGTTACAGCACCCTAGCAACCATAAGCTATAGGCACGAGGCCGCAGGCCTCGTGCACTCATTATAATGCACTCATTTAATAGAGATTTTAAATACTCTATAAAAACTCACTCATAGGCACGAGGCCGCAGGCCTCGTGCACTCATTATAATGCACTCGTTTAATAGAGATTTTAAATACACCGGCCTCGTGCCTAACCTTAGCCCTAACCCCATAGTAACCATCTGTGGTGCCCTAGCAACCACCCAGAACACCCTAGCAACTGCCTAGCAACCACCCAGAACACCCTAGCAACTGCCTAGCAACGCCCTAGCAACCACCCAGAAGACCCTAGCAACCGCCTAGCAACCACCCAGAACACCCTAGCAACTGCGTAGCAACTCCCTAGCAACCACCCAGAACACCCTAGCAACAGCATAGCAACCACCCAGAATACCCTAGCAACCACCTAGCAACGCCCTAGCAACCACCCAGAACACCCTAGCAACCACCCAGAACACCCTAGCAACACCCTAGCAACCACCTAGCAACCACCCAAAACACCCTAGCAACCACCCGAACAACATGAATAAGCCATATCTCACCACCAGAACATCGTACAGACATGGTTGTTGGCTCGTATGCAATCATGTACCACACTCTAGCAACCGAGTGTCGAGTTTTGCCACTGCAAGCACCATTCACATTTTCTTCTGGAAATGTACGTTCTAGTTTTTTTTTATTATTGTACTTTTCTAACAGTGGTGGGCCGTCAGGGCCAGCAAGGCCTTCTCTGCTGGCCTAAACATTATCAGAATCACTGACTTGAACTTTAATATATATTTTTTATGAATGAGTATTTAATTATTCCCAATAGTCCATTCTCGTAATTTCATAGCTTTTCTCTTTGTTGCGCTGCTTCCAGTAGTGTATGTTTATTTTAGCGCTTTTATCCAATCATATTTCAGTCATCATGTGTTGCCAGGGTCAAATATATCTGCTTCGAGGCCTTCAGAATCGATAGTGCGGGCGCCTGTAGCTTAAAATGAATGGCAATGAAACTGTTGCTTTAACCAATCAGATAATCGGTCAGATTTAATCAGCCAATCAGATAGAGTTGATTGCACCGGGGCCATCTAGCAGGCATACAATAACGTAGGCATTTCCACGCCCTTTGATTGGATGGTCAGAGCGTGTACTATTATTACTGGTAGTCAGAGCTAGCTAACCGCATCAGTAGCGAATTGTGTAAACTAAAATATATTCCTGTAGATTTAATAGTTTTTCAACCCACAAATTAATGTTTCTTTCCTTCCTCGACCACCAGCAGGTTCAAACCTACCGGAAAAAAAATCCCTTATTCAGCTTACGCAGAGTCACGGATCTCTATCGATCTGTCCGGGTAAAAACAGAACTGACTGCAATGTAAAGTTATGCCAGGGCTGATTTTGAAGGCAAAAGTCCCGCTGATCTCAATGATATCGTTCATAAATCTGTGTGAGAGCTTGTGTCGGCTGTAACGTTGCACATCGTCATGTTTTGCGGTGTTTTCCCTGTTTAACGTTACTGCTTCTGTCGAGCGGACACTCTCAGCACTAAAGCGAATTAAAACTTATGCCAGAAATACGTCGGGACAGACTCGACTTTCAGCACTTTATAGCCTCGATGGCAATAGAAAAGGTTGTTGGGACTGAAACGCACAGACAACCTGTACATCCAAGTAATTCAAGTCTTTTTGAAGAAATAAATTAGGATGGATTTTGTATAAAAAATAGTCAGTAGTTTTGGTGAGTATAATGCATTTTTTGCCCCCGTTTTTGTCCGTGCATAATATTTTTTCTTCCTAATTTTTCTTGTAAATTTATGATCGAAGCAACTTCTTTTTTCAAACATTAATACTATTGTAGCCATTGAAGGACAAGACAAGGGAGGATCCGTTTCCGAATTTATAACCGGAACGCAAGAACTGTAACATTACAAAAGCCGAACTCACTCGCTCGTTTCTCTCTACCCGGCCTTTCCCGAACTCACCGCATTAACCCTATAACTGCCGGTGCAGAATAAAAACAGGAATTTCACTGTTTTTCGTTATTAATTCAGGTTCATCACTGAAGGCCTAGGTGTGAAATGCACGGCCCGCCACTGTTTTCTAATATGTGAATCTTGTAACCTATAGGCTCCTCACTGTGCATAATGTTATTTTGGTCCTGCAAAATTAATATTAATAAAATAAATCAAGCCAAAATGTCTCACTTTTTTAGATATTTTTATTCAAAAATATTAATTTCTCTGCTGTGGAAGGACTTAGCCTACTTCTTTTTTTACAGATAATTTCTCCAGCCTTTGAAAAAATCCTCTCACAAGGGACACTTGTTGCTGGAATGCAAAGATATTTTTTAGCCATGACATACAAATGAGGAAAGATTACTGCTCTCTCTTTCCAGTAAGTTAGTGGATCATGAGTTCTGGGCAAATACGCATTGTTGATGTATTTTTTCACTTCCACTGTGGCATCAGCTGTAGCATTGTGTTGTGTATCATCTGGGTTTGATGGATACGAGTATCAAAAAGTTCCCATAAACTGTCCTGTGTTTCTACTGGTGTTGATGTTGATGATGTTGATGGGTCTGATGTTGACATTTCTATCCCTATCTTTAATCTATCTATGTATCTATATATCTATTAATCTAGCAGTCTATATATATGTATATCTATGTATCTATTAATGTGTCACAGTATAGCCTACTATGTGTCTCAAGCCTATCAGTCAATGTGTTGTGCAAATTTAAATCTAAGCCTAAATATAACTAAACAAATCGCACTATAAATGTCACTTTATCACCAAAAATCCACTATCTCAAAATCAAACTCCTCTCACAAAACCCCCTCGAGGTCAATATGCGTTGATTTCACTTTTATTTTATTGCAGCTTTTAATTTGGCATCCGTAATCGCGATTAGAAATGCGCAGCCCTAATAATCACCATCGTCATAATAACTCAAACTGAGATTGTAGTTATCCACATTGTACATTTGTCCACAGCAGCACTGTTGTAGTCCCGCTGTCAGATCCAGTCAGTGTGTGTCGTGTGCATCCACTCACCGGCGAGCCGAAGTTGTGTCCCACCTCGTGTGCGAAGGTGATGTGTGAGACTTTGGGAGGCACGTGTGAGGCGTAGTTCTGCACCGTGATGATCCCGGTGTTCAGAGACTTCTTCTTGCCGTCGGAATACAGCTTACTCTTCTCACAGATGCCTCCAGAGCTCCCTGAGGACACACACACACACACACACACACACGCGTCAGCACACACACACACTCACTCAGGGCTCTCCTGCAGAAGCGCTGTTTACCGGCGGGAGCCCCGACCCAGGCCAGCCCCAGAACCCCGTCGTCGAAGTCCCGGTCCGTGAACACGTAGGCCAGGCAGTAGTCGTCGTGGTTCTGCTCGGAGTTCAGCTCCAGGAACTTCTCCACGCCGATGTTAGCGAAGCGGAACGGGTTCGACCGGTCCCGCTCGTCACTGGTGGTGTTTATCTGAGACCAGCAGCGCAACAAACCAGTTAGAACCAGTCAGAACCAGCTTCTACTCTCCTCATCCTTCCCTCGGGTCATTTTCACCCGGATAATATTTTTTCTTTTCTTTTTTTTAAATGTAAAAATTGAGTGTTCATCAGAAGGACCTTTGTCGCACTTGAACCACGTTCAAACAAAACCACAAACAAAAATTGAATGGATTTCAGGAGTTGAAAATTCCAGTCGTCGAGTGTGTTGAGCGAGAGTGTTGAGCGAGAGTGTTGAGCGAGTGTGTTGAGCGAGTCGAGTGTGTTGAGCGAGTGTGTCGAGCGAGAGTGTCGAGCGAGTGTGTCGAGTGAGTCGAGCGAGTGTGTCGAGTGAGTCGAGTGAGTGTGTCGAGTGAGTCGAGCGAGTCGAGTGTGTCGAGCGAGAGTGTCGAGCGAGAGTGTTGAGCGAGTGTGTTGAGCGAGTGTGTTGAGCGAGTGAGTCGAGCGAGTCGAGTGTGTCGAGCGAGAGTGTCGAGCGAGAGTGTTGAGCGAGTGTGTTGAGCGAGTCGAGTGTGTCGAGCGAGAGTGTCGAGCGAGAGTGTTGAGCGAGTGTGTTGAGCGAGTCGAGTGTGTCGAGCGAGTCGAGTGTGTCGAGCGTGTCTAGTGTGTCGAGCGAGTCGAGTGTGTCGAGCGAGTCGAGTGTGTCGAGCGAGTCGAGTGTGTCGAGCGAGTCGAGTGTGTCGAGCGAGTCGAGTGTGTCGAGTGAGTCGAGTGTGTCGAGCGAGTCGAGTGTGTCGAGCGAGTCGAGTGTGTCGAGCGAGTCGAGTGTGTCGAGTGAGTCGAGCGCGTGTGTTGAGTGAGTCGAGCGAGTCGAGTGTGTCGAGCGAGAGTGTCGAGCGAGTGTGTCGAGCGAGAGTGTTGAGCGAGTGTGTCGAGCGAGTGTGTCGAGCGAGAGTGTCGAGCGAGAGTGTTGAGCGAGTGTGTTGAGCGAGTCGAGTGTGTTGAGCGAGTCGAGTGTGTCAAGCGAGAGTGTCGAGCGAGTGTGTTGAGCGAGTCGAGTGTGTTGAGCGAGTGTGTCGAGCGAGAGTGTTGAGCGAGTGTGTTGAGCGAGTCGAGTGTGTCAAGCGAGAGTGTCGAGCGAGTGTGTTGAGCGAGTCGAGTGTGTTGAGCGAGTGTGTTGAGCGAGAGTGTCGAGCGAGAGTGTTGAGCGAGTGTGTTGAGCGAGTCGAGTGTGTCGAGCGAGTCGAGTGTGTCGAGCGAGTCGAGTGTGTCGAGCGTGTCTAGTGTGTCGAGCGAGTCGAGAGTGTCGAGCGAGTCGAGTGTGTCGAGCGAGTCGAGTGTGTCGAGCGAGAGTGTTGAGCGAGAGTGTTGAGCGAGTGTGTTGAGCGAGTCGAGTGTGTTGAGCGAGTGTGTCGAGCGAGAGTGTCGAGCGAGTGTGTCGAGTGAGTCGAGCGAGTGTGTCGAGTGAGTCGAGTGAGTGTGTCGAGTGAGTCGAGCGAGTCGAGTGTGTCGAGCGAGAGTGTCGAGCGAGAGTGTTGAGCGAGTGTGTTGAGCGAGTGTGTTGAGCGAGTGAGTCGAGCGAGTCGAGTGTGTCGAGCGAGAGTGTCGAGCGAGAGTGTTGAGCGAGTGTGTTGAGCGAGTGTGTTGAGCGAGTGTGTCGAGCGAGAGTGTCGAGCGAGTGTTGAGCGAGTGTGTTGAGCGAGTCGAGTGTGTCGAGCGAGTCGAGTGTGTCGAGCGAGTCGAGTGTGTCGAGCGAGTCGAGTGTGTCGAGCGAGTCGAGTGTGTCAAGCGAGAGTGTCGAGCGAGTGTGTTGAGCGAGTCGAGTGTGTTGAGCGAGTGTGTCGAGCGAGAGTGTCGAGCGAGAGTGTCGAGCGAGAGTGTTGAGCGAGTCGAGTGTGTTGAGCGAGTCGAGTGTGTCAAGCGAGAGTGTCGAGCGAGTGTGTCGAGCGAGAGTGTTGAGCGAGTGTGTCGAGCGAGTGTGTCGAGCGAGAGTGTCGAGCGAGTCGAGTGTGTCGAGCGAGTGTGTCGAGCGAGAGTGTCGAGCGAGAGTGTTGAGCGAGTGTGTTGAGCGAGTCGAGTGTGTCGAGCGAGTCGAGTGTGTCGAGCGAGTCGAGTGTGTCGAGCGAGTCGAGTGTGTCGAGCGTGTCTAGTGTGTCGAGCGAGTCGAGAGTGTCGAGCGAGTCGAGTGTGTCGAGCGAGTGTGTCGAGCGAGTGTGTTGAGCGAGTGTGTTGAGCGAGTCGAGTGTGTTGAGCGAGTGTGTCGAGCGAGAGTGTCGAGCGAGAGTGTTGAGCGAGTCGAGTGTGTCGAGCGAGTCGAGTGTGTCGAGCGAGTCGAGTGTGTCGAGCGAGTCGAGCGAGAGTGTTGAGCGAGTGTGTTGAGCGAGTCGAGTGTGTCGAGCGAGTCGAGTGTGTCGAGCGAGTCGAGTGTGTCGAGCGAGTCGAGTGTGTCGAGCGTGTCTAGTGTGTCGAGCGAGTCGAGAGTGTCGAGCGAGTCGAGTGTGTCGAGCGAGTCGAGTGTGTCGAGCGAGAGTGTTGAGCGAGTGTGTTGAGCGAGTCGAGTGTGTTGAGCGAGTGTGTCGAGCGAGAGTGTCGAGCGAGTGTGTCGAGTGAGTCGAGCGAGTGTGTCGAGTGAGTCGAGTGAGTGTGTCGAGTGAGTCGAGCGAGTCGAGTGTGTCGAGCGAGAGTGTCGAGCGAGAGTGTTGAGCGAGTGTGTTGAGCGAGTGTGTTGAGCGAGTAAGTCGAGCGAGTCGAGTGTGTCGAGCGAGAGTGTCGAGCGAGAGTGTTGAGCGAGTGTGTTGAGCGAGTGTGTTGAGCGAGTGTGTCGAGCGAGAGTGTCGAGCGAGAGTGTTGAGCGAGTGTGTTGAGCGAGTCGAGTGTGTCGAGCGAGTCGAGTGTGTCGAGCGTGTCTAGTGTGTCGAGCGAGTCGAGTGTGTCGAGCGAGTCGAGTGTGTCGAGCGAGTCGAGTGTGTCGAGCGAGTCGAGTGTGTCGAGTGAGTCGAGTGTGTCGAGCGAGTCGAGTGTGTCGAGCGAGTCGAGTGTGTCGAGTGAGTCGAGCGCGTGTGTTGAGTGAGTCGAGCGAGTCGAGTGTGTCGAGCGAGAGTGCCGAGCGAGTGTGTCGAGCGAGAGTGTTGAGCGAGTGTGTCGAGCGAGTGTGTCGAGCGAGAGTGTCGAGCGAGAGTGTTGAGCGAGTGTGTTGAGCGAGTCGAGTGTGTCAAGCGAGAGTGTCGAGCGAGTGTGTTGAGCGAGTCGAGTGTGTTGAGCGAGTGTGTCGAGCGAGAGTGTCGAGCGAGAGTGTTGAGCGAGTGTGTTGAGCGAGTCGAGTGTGTCAAGCGAGAGTGTCGAGCGAGTGTGTTGAGCGAGTCGAGTGTGTTGAGCGAGTGTGTCGAGCGAGAGTGTCGAGCGAGAGTGTTGAGCGAGTGTGTTGAGCGAGTCGAGTGTGTCGAGCGAGTCGAGTGTGTCGAGCGAGTCGAGTGTGTCGAGCGAGTCGAGTGTGTCGAGCGTGTCTAGTGTGTCGAGCGAGTCGAGAGTGTCGAGCGAGTCGAGTGTGTCGAGCGAGTCGAGTGTGTCGAGCGAGTGAGTGTGTCGAGCGAGAGTGTCGAGCGAGAGTGTCGAGTGAGTCGAGCGAGTGTGTCGAGTGAGTCGAGCGAGTGTGTCGAGTGAGTCGAGCGAGTGTGTCGAGTGAGTCGAGCGAGTGTGTCGAGTGAGTCGAGCGAGTGTGTCGAGTGAGTCGAGCGAGTGTGTCGAGTGAGTCGAGCGAGTGTGTTGAGCGAGTGGAGTGTGTTGAGCGAGTGGAGTGAGTCGAGCGAGTGTGTCGAGCGAGTGGAGTGAGTCGAGCGAGTGTGTCGAGCGAGTGTGTCGAGTGAGTCGAGCGAGTGTGTTGAGCGAGTGGAGTGAGTCGAGCGAGTGTGTCGAGCGAGTGTGTCGAGTGAGTCGAGCGAGTGTGTCGAGTGAGTCGAGCGAGTGTGTCGAGTGAGTCGAGCGAGTGTGTTGAGCGAGTGGAGTGTGTCGAGCGAGTGTGTCGAGCGAGTGGAGTGTGTCGAGCGAGTGTGTCGAGTGAGTCGAGCGAGTGTGTTGAGCGAGTGGAGTGTGTCGAGCGAGTGTGTCGAGTGAGTCGAGCGAGTGTGTCGAGCGAGTGTGTCGAGTGAGTCGAGCGAGTGTGTTGAGCGAGTGGAGTGAGTCGAGCGAGTGTGTCGAGCGAGTGTGTCGAGTGAGTCGAGCGAGTGTGTCGAGTGAGTCGAGCGAGTGTGTCGAGTGTGTCGAGCGAGTGTGTCGAGCGAGTGGAGTGTGTCGAGCGAGTGGAGTGTGTCGAGCGAGTGGAGTTTGTCGAGCGAGTGTGTCGAGCGAGTGGAGTGTGTCGAGCGAGTGTGTCGAGCGAGTGGAGTGTGTTGAGTGTGTCGAGTGTGTGACTGACCCGGATCCTCTTGACCATGAAGCTGATGTTGCGGATGCCCATGAAGTCTGTGCCCTGGTAGATGGCGTCGATGGCCTTCACATGACTGGAGATCTGAGGAGACACACAGAACATCTTCATCATCATCTTCATCATCATCATCATCACCCTCTTCATCATCATCATCATCACCATCATCACCCTCTTCATCATCATCATCATCACCATCATCACCCTCTTCATCTCTAGGCCGCTGTACCTGAGCGATGACGGCCTCTCTGGTCTTGTAGTATTTGAAGAACAGGTGATCGGTCTGGATGAAGAGCTGGCAGGTGTTCTTCTCCACCTGAGTCATCCTCCTCTTCCTCACCAGCGCCTGATCCTGCGCTGACGGCTTCTCCTGCAGAGACAGTCGAGTCAGCTTCACTATACAGCGCTCTAACAGTGTAGAGTCTCACAGCAGCTGTACATGATCACAGAGATTACAGTAAAAGAGAGTGTTCAGGCTTTACAGCAGATCTAGAATACAGTTATTGTCCAGATAAAGTTAGATTTAATTGATTCACTTCCGTTGTAAAGATCATCAGTTATTAACTTAGCTAACACACACCGTTCTAACAGAAGACAGAAACCTTAATGTGTTCTGGACGTTCATTTGCACAACAGTGTTTGGAGCTCGAGAACACACACTCTGAAACAGTGTTTGGAGCTCGAGAACACACACTCTAAAACAGTGTTTGGAGTTTGAGAACACACTCTAAAACAGTGTTTGGAGCTCGAGAACACACACTCTGAAACAGTGTTTGGAGCTCGAGAACACACACTCTAAAACAGTGTTTGGAGCTCGAGAACACACACTCTGAAACAGTGTTTGGAGCTCGAGAACACACTCTGAAACAGTGTTTGGAGCTCGAGAACACACTCTGAAACAGTGTTTGGAGCTCGAGAACACACACTCTAAAACAGTGTTTGGAGCTCGAGAACACACACTCTGAAACAGTGTTTGGAGCTCGAGAACACACACTCTGAAACAGTGTTTGGAGCTCGAGAACACACACTCTAAAACAGTGTTTGGAGTTTGAGAACACACTCTAAAACAGTGTTTGGAGCTCGAGAACACACACTCTGAAACAGTGTTTGGAGCTCGAGAACACACACTCTAAAACAGTGTTTGGAGCTCGAGAACACACACTCTGAAACAGTGTTTGGAGCTCGAGAACACACTCTGAAACAGTGTTTGGAGCTCGAGAACACACTCTGAAACAGTGTTTGGAGCTCGAGAACACACTCTGAAACAGTGTTTGGAGCTCGAGAACACACACTCTAAAACAGTGTTTGGAGCTCGAGAACACACTCTGAAACAGTGTCAGGAGCTCGAGAACACACACTCTGAAACAGTGTTTGGAGCTCGAGAACACACACTCTGAAACAGTGTTTGGAGTTTGAGAACACACACTCTGAAACAGTGTTTGGAGCTCGAGAACACACACTCTGAAACAGTGTTTGGAACTCGAGAACACACACTCTGAAACAGTGTTTGGAGCTCGAGAACACACTCTGAAACAGTGTTTGGAGCTCGAGAACACACACTCTGAAACCGTGTTTGGAGCTCGAGAACACACTCTGAAACAGTGTTTGGAGCTCGAGAACACACTCTGAAACAGTGTTTGGAGCTCGAGAACACACACTCTGAAACAGTGTTTGGAGCTCGAGAACACACACTCTGAAACAGTTTTTGAAGCTCGAGAACACACACTCTAAAACAGTGTTTGGAGCTCGAGAACAAACTCTGAAACAGTGTTTGGAGCTCGAGAACACACACTCTGAAACAGTGTTTGGAGCTCGAGAACACACTCTGAAACAGTGTTTGGAGCTCGAGAACACACACTCTGAAACAGTGTTTGGAGCTCGAGAACACACTCTGAAACAGTGTTTGGAGCTCGAGAACACACAGTCTGAAACAGTGTTTGGAGCTCGAGAACACACTCTGAAACAGTGTTTGGAGCTCGAGAACACACACTCTGAAACAGTGTTTGGAGCTCGAGAACACACACTCTGAAACGGTGTTTGGAGCTCGAGAACACACTCTGAAACGGTGTTTGGAGCTCGAGAACACACACTCTGAAACAGTGTTTGGAGCTCGAGAACACACACTCTGAAACTGTGTTTGGAGCTCGAGAACACACACTCTGAAACAGTGTTTGGAGCTCGAGAACACACACTCTGAAACAGTGTTTGGAGCTCGAGAACACACACTCTGAAACAGTGTTTGGAGCTCGAGAATACACACTCTGAAACAGTGTTTGGAGCTCGAGAACACACACTCTGAAACAGTGTTTGGAGCTCGAGAACACACACTCTGAAACAGTGTTTGGAGCTCGAGAACACACACTCTGAAACAGTGTCAGGAGCTCGAGAACACACACTCTGAAACAGTGTTTGGAGCTTGAGAACACACTCTAAAACAGTGTTTGGAGCTCGAGAACACACTCTGAAACAGTGTTTGGAGCTCGAGAACACACACTCTGAAACAGTGTTTGGAGTTCGAGAACACACACTCTAAAACAGTGTTTGGAGCTCGAGAACACACTCTGAAACAGTGTTTGGAGCTCGAGAACACACTCTGAAACAGTGTTTAGAGCTCGAGAACACACACTCAGAAACAGTGTTTGGAGCTCGAGAACACACTCTGAAACAGTGTTTGGAGCTCGAGAACACACACTCTGAAACAGTGTTTGGAGCTCGAGAACACACTCTGAAACAGTGTTTGGAGCTCGAGAACACACTCTAAAACAGTGTTTGGAGCTCGAGAACACACACTCTGAAACAGTGTTTGGAGCTCGAGAACACACACTCTGAAACAGTGTTTGGAGCTCGAGAACACAGTCTAAAACAGTGTTTGGAGCTCGAGAACACACACTCTGAAACAGTGTTTGGAGCTCGAGAACACACACTCTGAAACAGTGTTTGGAGCTCGAGAACACACACTCTGAAACAGTGTTTGGAGCTCGAGAACACACACTCTGAAACAGTGTTTGGAGCTCGAGAACACACACTCTGAAACAGTGTTTGGAGCTCGAGAACACACACTCTGAAACAGTGTTTGGAGCTCGAGAACACACTCTGAAACAGTGTTTGGAGCTCGAGAACACACACTCTGAAACAGTGTTTGGAGCTCGAAAACACTCTGAAACAGTGTTTGGAGCTCGAGAACACACACTCTGAAACAGTGTTTGGAGCTCGAGAACACACTCTGAAACAGTGTTTGGAGCTCGAGAACACACACTCTGAAACAGTGTTTGGAGTTCGAGAACACACTCTAAAACAGTGTTTGGAGCTCGAGAACACACTCTGAAACAGTGTTTGGAGCTCGAGAACACACACTCTGAAACAGTGTTTGGAGCTCGAGAACACACTCTGAAACAGTGTTTGGAGCTCGAGAACACACTCTGAAACAGTGTTTGGAGCTCGAGAACACACACTCTGAAACAGTGTTTGGAGCTCGAGAACACACACTCTGAAACAGTGTTTGGAGCTCGAGAAGACACACTCTGAAACAGTGTTTGGAGCTCGAGAACACACACTCTGAAACAGTGTTTGGAGCTCGAGAACACACACTCTGAAACAGTGTTTGGAGCTCGAGAACACACACTCTGAAACAGTGTTTGGAGCTCGAGAACACACTCTGAAACAGTGTTTGGAGCTCGAGAACACACTCTGAAACAGTGTTTGGAGCTCGAGAACACACACTCTGAAACAGTGTTTTGAGCTCGAGAACACACTCTGAAACAGTGTTTGGAGCTCGAGAACACACTCTGAAACAGTGTTTGGAGCTCGAGAACACACTCTGAAACGGTGTTTGGAGCTCGAGAACACACTCTGAAACGGTGTTTGGAGCTCGAGAACACACACTCTGAAACAGTGTTTGGAGCTCGAGAACACACACTCTGCAACAGTGTTTGGAGCTCGAGAACACACACTCTGAAACAGTGTTTGGAGCTCGAGAACACACACTCTGAAACAGTGTTTGGAGCTCGAGAACACACACTCTGAAACAGTGTTTGGAGCTCGAGAACACACACTCTGAAACAGTGTTTGGAGCTCGAGAACACACACTCTGAAACAGTGTCAGGAGCTCGAGAACACACACTCTGAAACAGTGTTTGGAGCTTGAGAACACACTCTAAAACAGTGTTTGGAGCTCGAGAACACTCTGAAACAAGTGTTTGGAGCTCGAGAACACACACTCTGAAACAGTGTTTGGAGCTCGAGAACACACTCTGAAACAGTGTTTGGAGCTCGAGAACACACACTCTGAAACAGTGTTTGGAGCTCGAGAACACACACTCTGAAACAGTGTTTGGAGCTCGAGAACACACACTCTGAAACAGTGTTTGGAGCTCGAGAACACACTCTGAAACAGTGTTTGGAGCTCGAGAACACACACTCTGAAACAGTGTTTGGAGCTCGAGAACACACTCTGAAACAGTGTTTGGAGCTCGAGAACACACTCTGAAACAGTGTTTGGAGCTCGAGAACACACACTCTGAAACAGTGTTTGGAGCTCGAGAACACACACTCTGAAACAGTGTTTGGAGCTCGAGAACACACTCTGAAACAGTGTTTGGAACTCGAGAACACACACTCTGAAACAGTGTTTGGAGCTCGAGAACACACACTCTGAAACAGTGTTTGGAGCTCGAGAACACACTCTGAAACAGTGTTTGGAGCTCGAGAACACACACTCTGAAACAGTGTTTGGAACTCGAGAACACACACTCTGAAACAGTGTTTGGAGCTCGAGAACACACTCTGAAACAGTGTTTGGAGCTCGAGAACACACACTCTGAAACAGTGTTTGGAGCTCGAGAACACACACTCTGAAACAGTGTTTGGAGCTCGAGAACACACACACTGAAACAGTGTTTGGAACTCGAGAACACACACTCTGAAACAGTGTTTGGAGCTCGAGAACACACACTCTGAAACAGTGTTTGGAACTCGAGAACACACACTCTGAAACAGTGTTTGGAACTCGAGAACACACACTCTGAAACAGTGTTTGGAGCTCGAGAACACACACTCTGAAACAGTGTTTGGAGCTCGAGAACACACACTCTGAAACAGTGTTTGGAGTTTGAGAACACACACTCTGAAACAGTGTTTGGAGCTCGAGAACACACACTCTGAAACAGTGTTTGGAACTCGAGAACACACACTCTGAAACAGTGTTTGGAGCTCGAGAACACACTCTGAAACAGTGTTTGGAGCTCGAGAACACACACTCTGAAACAGTGTTTGGAGCTCGAGAACACACTCTGAAACAGTGTTTGGAGCTCGAGAACACACACTCTGAAACCGTGTTTGGAGCTCGAGAACACACACTCTGAAACAGTGTTTGGAGCTCGAGAACACACACTCTGAAACAGTGTTTGGAGCTCGAGAACACACACTCTGAAACAGTGTTTGGAACTCGAGAACACACACTCTGAAACAGTGTTTGGAGCTCGAGAACACACTCTGAAACAGTGTTTGGAGCTCGAGAACACACTCTGAAACAGTGTTTGGAGCTCGAGAACACACACTCTGAAACAGTGTTTGGAACTCGAGAACACACACTCTGAAACAGTGTTTGGAACTCGAGAACACACTCTGAAACAGTGTTTGGAGCTCGAGAACACACACTCTGAAACAGTGTTTGGAGTTTGAGAACACACACTCTGAAACAGTGTTTGGAGTTCGAGAACACACACTCTGAAACAGTGTTTGGAGCTCGAGAACACACACTCTGAAACAGTGTTTGGAGTTTGAGAACACACACTCTGAAACAGTGTTTGGAGTTTGAGAACACACACTCTGAAACAGTGTTTGGAGCTCGAGAACACACACTCTGAAACAGTGTTTGGAGTTCGAGAACACACACTCTGAAACAGTGTTTGGAGCTCGAGAACACACACTCTGAAACAGGTTCTGGTGCAAGTTGTGAAAATTTTGAAAAACGTGATCATCTCGGTAGGGGTGTGACGGTTAGTATATAACCGTGAGACCGACGGTTATAGTTAAACACCGTCATTAGAACTCTATAACCGCCAAAACCGTGTTATTAAAATATTTTTTACAAACATAAAAAAAAAACATTTTTTTTACATTTTTTAGATAGGATCATAATATGCGCCATACAATACATCGGGAGACATGGTTTTTACCACTTAATGAAGTTTTGTTTTGTAAATCGTCAGAAGTGATTTTTACCACTTCATATAAGTTTTGCTTTGTAAGCCTTTCCTCAAAGCGAATTTCGTTTTGTACAAATTGTACCTTAATTTTAATAAATGTTTCATCAACCAATTGCATGTATTTAATAATATAGCAGACAATATAATAACCGTGACATGGAGGCGCCGGGCCGGCGCGCCGCGTTCACTTGCATTGCATTGTGAACTAGAGCGCATCTCATCGTAAATGAATGAAACTATGCCTATGCCTCATGCATTAGCATTAAATATCTTTGCTACATCCTTTCTAGACGGGTGCGGCTTTGAGAAATCTTGGAGATCTCCCTAATAAACGGAGGTCTGAAATATCTGCCCCTTTACCGATCAGAGCGCGCGCTGACACGGAGTTAACCCGCTATCTCCAAGAAGAACCAATTGACTCTACGGCTAATCCACTAGCATGGTGGGGAGACACACGCTA
>NC_136900.1:25683383-25710883 GCF_949152265.1 Phoxinus phoxinus | reverse complement strand
CGTAGATCTCTCCAGTGTAGATGTGTGTGTGTGTGTGCTGACCGTAGATCTCTCCAGTGTAGATGTGTGTGTGTGTGTGTGTGTGTGTGTGTGCTGACCGTAGATCTCTCCAGTGTAGATGTGTGTGTGTGTGTGTGCTGACCCTAGATCTCTCCAGTGTAGATGTGTGTGTGTGTGTGCTGACCGTAGATCTCTCCAGTGTAGATGTGTGTGTGTGTGTGTGCTGCTAAAATAAAATATTGCTGATCACTTACAAAGCACTAAATGGTTTAGCTCCGCAGTACTTGAGCGAGCTCTTAACGCATTATAGTCCTTCACGTCTACTGCCATCTCAAAATTCCGGTCAGTTAATAATACCTAGAATATCAGAATCGACTGCTGGCGGTAGATCCTTTTCCTATTTAGCACCAAAACTTTGGAAGTGTCTTCCTAACATTGTCCGGGAAGCAGACACACTCTGTCAGTTCAAATCTAGATTAAAAACACATCTCTTCGGCCTAGCATACACATAACACATTATAGACTTCTATAACTCAATGTTAGGCTGCATAGTTTAGATCAGCCGGGACCGGGAACACTTCCCGTAAATCCTGATGTACTTGGTACATCATAAGAAGGACGGCGTCTACGCTAATATTAGTCTCTCTGTCTATCCCGAGGTTTACCGCTGTCCACCGGAACCAGGCCGTATCCAGATCTGATGAAGGACCAGCGCCAGGACACGACGACGACGCCGCTGACCTGAAGTGTCAACCAGTCTCTCCTCCTCTCCACTCCGACTTCAACCAACCGGAACTGGACAAATACTCTGATTCATTCTGAACTTCATACACTGTTCACTCATTGGCCAGAGGAGAACTGGCCCCCGACTGAGCCTGGGTTCTCCCAAGGTTTTTTTCTCCATTCTGTCCCTGATGGAGTTTTGGTTCCTTGCCGCTGTTGCCTTGCCTTCTGGCTTGCTTAGTTGGGGACATTTAATATTCAACAATATTATAGATCTGCCTTAAAGGTGGACGATGATGAAATTGTTTTTTGTATTATTTTCATGTTATCACTGTGAAGCTGCTTTGATACAATCTGTATTGTAAAAAGCGCTATATAAATAAAGGTGACTTGACTTGACTTGACCCTAGATCTCTCCAGTGTAGATGTGTGTGTGTGTGTGTGCTGACCGTAGATCTCTCCAGTGTAGATGTGTGTGTGTGTGTGCTGACCCTAGATCTCTCCAGTGTAGATGTGTGTGTGTGTGTGTGCTGACCGTAGATCTCTCCAGTGTAGATGTGTGTGTGTGTGTGCTGACCCTAGATCTCTCCAGTGTAGATGTGTGTGTGTGTGTGCTGACCCTAGATCTCTCCAGTGTAGATGTGTGTGTGTGTGTGCTGACCCTAGATCTCTCCAGTGTAGATGTGTGTGTGTGTGTGTGCTGACCGTAGATCTCTCCAGTGTAGATGTGTGTGTGTGTGTGTGCTGACCGTAGATCTCTCCAGTGTAGATGTGTGTGTGTGTGTGCTGACCCTAGATCTCTCCAGTGTAGATGTGTGTGTGTGTGTGTGTGCTGACCGTAGATCTCTCCAGTGTAGATGTGTGTGTGTGTGTGTGTGTGCTGACCGTAGATCTCTCCAGTGTAGATGTGTGTGTGTGTGTGTGTGTGTGTATGTGCTGACCGTAGATCTCTCCAGTGTAGATGTGTGTGTGTGTGTGTGTGCTGACCGTAGATCTCTCCAGTGTAGATGTGTGTGTGTGTGTGTGTGTGTGTGTGCTGACCGTAGATCTCTCCAGTGTAGATGTGTGTGTGTGTGTGCTGACCGTAGATCTCTCCAGTATAGATGTGTGTGTGTGTGTGTGTGTGTTTGTGCTGACCTTAGATCTCTCCACTGTAGATGTGTCTCACCTGCCGTGTGTGTGTACGGATCGGTGTGTGTGTCTCAACTGCCGTGTGTGTGTGTGTGTGTGTGTATACGGATCGGTGTGTGTGTCTCAACTGCCGTGTGTGTGTGTGTACGGATCGGTGTGTGTGTCTCACCTGCCGTGTGTGTGTGTACGGATCAGTGTGTGTGTCTCATCTGCCGTGTGTGTGTACGGATCGTGTGTGTGTCTCACCTGCCGTGTGTGTGTGTGTGTACGGATCGGTGTGTGTGTCTCACCTGCCGTGTGTGTGTGTGTGTACGGATCGGTGTGTGTGTCTCACCTGCCGTGTGTGTGTACGGATCGGTGTGTGTGTCTCACCTGCCGTGTGTGTGTGTGTGTACGGATCGGTGTGTGTGTCTCACCTGCCGCGTGTGTGTGTGTGTGTGTGTGTACGGATCGGAGTGTGTGTCTCACCTGCCGTGTGTGTGTGTGTGTGTGTGTACGGATCGGAGTGTGTGTCTTACCTGCCGTGTGTGTGTGTGTGTGTGTACGGATCGGTGTGTGTGTCTCACCTGCCGTGCGCGTGGAACTGCAGCTCCAGCTCGCGCTCCGAGTGTGTGAGCGCTCTCCTGGCCCGCTGGTGCCGGTCCTGAAGCTGATCCGGGTCGTACGACAGACCCTCGTAGTGACGGATGTACTTGTTCAGGGGGTTGCCATAGTAACCTGCTCACCACACAAAAGACCAATCAAAAAGCAATCTTCGCACTTTTGCTGCATCCACTAACAATTTTTAAAAAATATAAATATATATTTACGGTAGGAAATTTACTAAATATCTTCATGGAACATGATCTTTACCTAAAGGATTAGTTCACTTTAAAATGAGAGTTAGCCCATGATTTACTCAAGTCCCCTAAGTGTATATGACTTTCTTCTCTCAGACGAATACAATCTGAGATATATATATAATACACATATTCTGGCTCTTCCAAGCTTTATAATGGCAGTGGATTGCAACCAACAGTTTGAAGCTCAAAAAACGTGCATCTATCCATCATAAAAGTGATGGAGAGATGCACGTTTATGATGGACAGATGCACTTTATGATGGAAAGATGGGTGGATGGATGGGTGGATAGATGGGTGGATAGATGGGTGGATGGGTGGGTGGATGGATAGATGGGTGGATGGATGGGTGGATAGATGGGTGGATGGATGGGTGGATGGATGGGTGGATAGATGGGTGGATGGATGGATAGATGGGTGGATGGATGGGTGGATAGATGGGTGGATGGATGGGTGGATAGATGGGTGGGTGGATGGATGGGTGGATGGATAGATGGGTGGATGGATGGGTGGGTGGATGGATAGATGGGTGGATGGATGGATGGATGGATGGATGGGTGGATAAATGGGTGGAAAGATGGGTGGATGGATGGGTGGATGGATGGGTGGATAGATGGGTGGATGGATGGATAGATGGGTGGATGGATGGATAGATGGGTGGATGGATAGATGGGTGGATGGATGGGTGGATAGATGGGTGGGTGAATAGATGGGTGGATGGATGGGTGGATGGATGGGTGGATGGATGGATGGGTGGGTGGATGGATAGATGGGTGGATGGGTGGATAGATGGGTGGATGGATGGGTAGATAGATGGGTGGATGGATGGGTGGATAGATGGGTGGATGGGTGGATAGATGGGTGGGTGGATGGATGGGTGGATAGATGGATGGGTGGATAGATGGGTGGGTGGATGGATGGGTGGATAGATGGGTGGGTGGATAGATGGGTGGATAGATGGATGGGTGGATAGATGGGTGGGTGGATAGATGGGTGGATAGATGGGTGGGTGGATAGATGGGTGGATAGATGGATGGGTGGATAGATGGGTGGGTGGATAGATGGGTGGATAGATGGGTGGGTGGATAGATGGGTGGATAGATGGATGGGTGGATAGATGGGTGGATGGATGGATGGATAGGTGGATAGATGGGTGGATCGATGGATGGGTGGGTGGATGGATGGGTGGATAGATGGATGGGTGGATAGATGGGTGGATGGATGGATGGATAGATGGGTGGATCGATGGATGGGTGGATAGATGGGTGGATGGGTGGATGGATGGATGGGTGGATAGATGGGTGGATGGATAGATGGGTGGATGGATGGATAGGTGGATAGATGGGTGGATGGATGGGTGGATAGATGGGTGGATAGATGGGTGGGTGGATAGATGGGTGGATAGATGGATGGGTGGATAGATGGGTGGATGGATGGATGGATAGGTGGATAGATGGGTGGATCGATGGATGGGTGGATAGATGGGTGGATGGGTGGATGGATGGGTGGGTGGATAGATGGGTGGATAGATGGATGGGTGGATAGATGGGTGGATGGATGGATGGATAGGTGGATAGATGGGTGGATCGATGGATGGGTGGATAGATGGGTGGATGGATGGATTGGTGGATAGATGGGTGGATGGATAGATGGGTGGATGGATGGATAGGTGGATAGATGGGTGGATGGATGGGTGGATAGATGGATGGGTGGATGGATGGATAGGTGGATAGATGGGTGGATGGATGGGTGGATAGATGGATGGGTGGATGGATGGATGGGTGGATAGATGGGTGGATGGATGGGTGGATGGATGGATAGGTGGATAGATGGGTGGATGGATGGGTGGATAGATGGATGGGTGGATGGATGGATAGGTGGATAGATGGGTGGATGGATGGGTGGATGGATGGATGGGTGGATAGATGGGTGGATGGAAAGATAGGTGGATAGATGGGTGGGTGGATGGATGGGTGGATAGATGGGTGGATGGATGGGTGGATGGATGGATAGGTGGATAGATGGGTGGATGGATAGATAGGTGGATAGATGGGTGGATGGATGGGTGGATAGATGGGTGGATGGATGGATGGGTGGATGGATGGGTGGATAGATAGGTGGATGGATGGGTGGATAGATGGGTGGATGGATGGGTGGATGGATGGATGGGTGGATAGATGGGTGGATGGATGGGTGGATAGATGGGTGGATGGATGGGTGGATGGATGGGTGGATAGATGGGTGGATGGATGGATGGATAGGTGGATAGATGGGTGGATGGATGGATGGGTGGATAGATGGGTGGATGGATGGGTGGATGGATGGATGGGTGGATAGATGGGTGGATGGATAGATGGGTGGATGGATGGATAGGTGGATAGATGGGTGGATGGATGGGTGGATAGATGGGTGGATGGATGGGTGGATGGATGGATAGGTGGATAGATGGGTGGATGGATGGGTGGATAGATGGGTGGATGGATGGGTGGATGGATGGATAGGTGGATAGATGGGTGGATAGATGGATGGGTGGATAGATGGGTGGATGGATGGATAGGTGGATAGATGGGTGGATGGATGGATGGGTGGATAGATGGGTGGATGGATGGGTGGATGGATGGATGGGTGGATAGATGGGTGGATGGATAGGTGGGTGGATGGAAGGATAGGTGGATAGATGGGTGGATGGATGGGTGGATAGATGGGTGGATGGATGGGTGGATGGATGGATAGGTGGATAGATGGGTGGATGGATGGGTGGATAGATGGGTGGATGGGTGGATATACCGCTGTATTAATCAGATATACCACTGTATTAATCAGATGTATGTGTATTAATCAGATATACCGCTGTATTAATCAGACAAACACGCTGTATTAATCAGATATACCGCTGTATTAATCAGAAAAAACACACTGTAATAATCAGATATACTGCTGTATTAATCAGACATACCACTGTAATAATCAGATATACTGCTGTAATAATCAGATATACCGCTGTATTAATCAGATATACTGCTGTAATAATCAGATATACCCCTGTATTAATCAGTTAGCCTATACCGCTGTAATAATCAGATATACTGCTGTAATAATCAGATATACCGCTGTATTAATCAGATATACCGCTGTATTAATCAGACATACCACTGTATTAATCAGATATACCACTGTAATAATCAGATATACCGCTGTATTAATCAGATATACTGCTGTATTAATCAGACATACCACTGTATTAATCAGATATACCGCTGTAATAATCAGACATACCACTGTAATAATCAGATATACTGCTGTAATAATCAGATATACCCCTGTATTAATCAGTTAGCCTATACCGCTGTAATAATCAGATATACTGCTGTAATAATCAGATATACCGCTGTATTAATCAGATATACCGCTGTATTAATCAGACATACCACTGTATTAATCAGATATACCGCTGTAATAATCAGATATACCGCTGTATTAATCAGATATACTGCTGTATTAATCAGACATACCACTGTATTAATCAGATATACCGCTGTAATAATCAGATATACCGCTGTATTAATCAGATATACCGCTGTATTAATCAGATATACCGCTGTATTAATCAGACATACCACTGTATTAATCAGACATACCGCTGTATTAATCAGATATACCGCTGTATTAATCATATATACCGCTGTATTAATCACCGCTGTATTAATCAGATATACCGCTGTATTAATCAGATATACCGCTGTATTAATCAGATATACCGCTGTATTAATCAGATATACCGCTGTATTAATCAGACATACCACTGTATTAATCAGATTTACCGTTGTATTAATCAGATATACCGCTGTATTAATCAGATATACCGCTGTATTAATCAGACATACCACTGTATTAATCAGATATACCGCTGTATTAATCAGATATACCGCTGTATTAATCAGATATGCCGCTGTAATAATCAGATATACCGCTGTATTAATCAGATATACCGCTGTATTAATCAGATATACTGCTGTAATAATCAGATACCACTGTATTAACCAGATATACAGGTGTATTAATCAGATATACTGCTGTAATAATCAGATATACTGCTGTATTAATCAGACATACCACTGTATTAATCAGATATACCGCTGTAATAATCAGATATACCGCTGTATTAATCAGATATACCGCTGTATTAATCAGATATACCGCTGTATTAATCAGACATACCACTGTATTAACCAGATACCGCTGTATTAATCAGACATACCACTGTAATAATCAGATATACAGCTGTAATAATCAGACATACCACTGTATTAATCAGATATACCGCTATACTGCTGTAATAATCAGATATACCGCTATACTGCTGTAATAATCAGATATACCGCTATACTGCTGTAATAATCAGATATAGGCTACTCAGGGCTCCAAACAAAAAAATCAAGTAAGGAGCCATTGGCTCCTATAGGGGAAAAAAACAGGCGCCAAATAATTTTTTTAAGAGCCACATAACAATGCATTTACTTTTAGTCCTGTTGTGTGCATGTCTCTCCTCTTCTTACAGTTTCAGCATTTTCATCTTGTGAATGTTCTGGGAACTGAAGCTTATTTGGGAACTGAATATCACTTCCGACTTATGAACTATATACAGTCAAATAATTTTTTTATATAATAAATAATAAATTCCCGCAGCTCGCATGCACGAGAAACTGCACGTGCTAACGGTGCAGTTTGTGGAGCATTATTCGCGATTATGTGATCGCGTGCATTTTCATGCTTGTTACTGTCCCCGTGTTTTCTCACAGTGTCTTTTTTTTAAATGGTTAGTTCCTGTAATGAACTCCGTTTTCCCCGCTATTTCTTTGCCCGCTCTTGAACAAAAGTCACAAAAAAAATGTTGTGTCTCGTGATCATACCTCAGTAGGGCTGCACGATTTTGGCCAAAATGATAATCACGATTATTTTGATCAATATTGATATCACGATTAATTATCACGATTATTTGTTGATTTGTCACATAGCCTAATTATAACTGCTTTTTACATTCATATTGTGCTACATTTCCTGCTAATGTGCATCAAAATAAAATGGGTCCTCTTATTCACCAAAATTCAGTGCATCTCCAGAATAAATAAAAATAAATAATGTATTAATATTTTAAATTGTATTTATATTTTATATACATTGTATTTATAATAATTATTAGGAATAGGATAGACTAGAGATATTATCTTCTGTTATTATTCTTATTCACCAAAATTCAGTGCATCTCCAGAATAAATAAAAATAAATAATGTATAAATATTTTAAATTGTATTTATATTTTATATACATTGTATTTATAATAATTATTAGGAATAGGATAGACTAGAGATATTATCTTCTGTTATTATTCTTATTCACCAAAATTCAGTGCATCTCCAGAATAAATAAAAATAAATAATTTATTAATATTTTAAATTGTATTTATATTTTATATACATTGTATTTATAATAATTATTAGGATTGACTAGACATATTATCTTCTGTTATTATTATTATTACCTATTATTACATGGCTTGGTTAAATTCTAATGTAGAATGCAGTATATTATTTCTTGATAAGACACAGTTGCCATGAAAAACAGCGTTGTCATGGACACGGAAGCAATACAATCGTTTTTAAATCAATATTTTGTGTCAAATTATTGATTTATTTGGAAGGTACCCATGTAAGCGGGATCCCGATGTCAGTTAATACAATTCTGTAGTTGTTATTTGAAGTCACTCGCGCACTATTGCTCGCGCCCAGACACACGCACTATTGCTCGCGCACAGACACACTCGGTCTCTCTCGCGCACTATTGCTCGCGCACAGACACACTCGGTCTCTCTCGCGCACTATTGCTCGCGCACAGACACACTCGGTCTCTCTCGCGCACAGACACACTCGCCTGTCTCTCTCGCGCACGCTCGCGCCCAGACACACACTCGGCCTCTCTCGCGCACTATTGCTCGCGCGCAGACACTGTCTCATCTCGTCCAGTTCGCTTCGCTTTTGTCCAGTCCGGCAAAACATTCTAGTTTCTACATCTAGAAACTAAGCTGTGCGGTGCAGGGAACAACTCTGATTATTGGCTCGTCATGGAGCCAGCGCTAGATTGGCTTTGCAAAAAAAAAAAAAAAAAAAAAAAAAAACTTTCATATGGAGCGTTCTATGAACAGAATGACGCATTTAAAATATCGCATATTTTTTGTTAGCAGATGTGTGTCATGCGTGCTGGTGATTGACAGAGATGAGGATTGCTTGAAGAAGTCCAATATTTTTCGCTTTGACATTTTTTTTCTGGCGCGAAAGGTGACATTCGCTTTACCCGTTCATATTTTGGCGCTTTCACTCAGTTCACACAAAGCGTCTCATTTCATGACGTTAACAAAACAAATGAAGCGATAGGCTACTGGTTATAAAACATGCATGTATGATGCAGATTTTACAATCAAAGGGAGTAAATTTGTATTGTCGCCAATGGCGACCTTGGCAGAAATTTCACTCGCAAATAAATATATTTGGTCGCAAATGCGACCATTTTAGTCGCAGTTTGGAGCCCTGCTACTGCTATACTGCTGTAAAAATCAGATATACAGCTGTATTAACCAGATATACCGCTGTAATAATCAGATATACCGCTGTATTAATCAGATATACCGCTATACTGCTGTAATAATCAAGACATACCACTGTATTAATCAGATATACCGCTATACTGCTGTAATAATCAGATATACCGCTGTAATAATCAGATATACCACTGTAATAATCAGATATACCGCTATACTGCTGTAATAATCAGACATACCACTGTTTTAATCAGATATACCGCTATACTGCTGTAATAATCAGATATACTGCTATACTGCTGTAATAATCAGACATACCACTGTAATAATCAGATATACCGCTATACTGCTGTAATAATCAGACATACCACTGTTTTAATCAGATATACCGCTATACTGCTGTAATAATCAGACATACCACTGTTTTAATCAGATATACTGCTGTAATAATCAGATTTACCACTGTAATAATCAGACATACCACTGTTTTAATCAGATATACCGCTATACTGCAGTAATAATCAGATACCACTATACTGTAGTAATAATCAGATATACAGCTGTAATAATCAGACATACCACTGTATTAATCAGATATACCGCTATACTGCTGTAATAATCAGATATACAGCTGTAATCAGATATACCGCTATACTGCTGTAAGTAATAATCAGATATACCGCTGTAATAATCAGATATACCGCTATACTGCTGTAATAATCAGATATACCGCTATACTGCTGTAATAATCAGATATACCGCTGTAATAATCAGATATACCGCTATACTGCTGTAATAATCAGATATACCGCTATACTGCTGTAATAATCAGATATACCGCTATACTGCTGTAATAATCAGATATACCGCTATACTGCTGTAATAATCAGATATACTGCTGTAATAATCAGATATACTGCTATACTGCTGTAATAATCAGATATACCGCTATACTGCTGTAATAATCAGATATACCGCTATACTGCTGTAATAATCAGATATACCGCTATACTGCTGTAATAATCAGATATACTGCTGTAATAATCAGATATACAGCTGTAATAATCAGACATACCACTAATAATCAGATATACCGCTATGCCACCAAAATCTAAGTCTAGGTTTTTTTCATAGATATTGACATGGTTTATAAGAAAAATTATTTGTTAAAATGCAAGATTAATCTCACATTTGAAAATGTATTTATTAGTTTATGTACATTTTAGAATATAAAATTAAGATATTTTATTAATAAAGTCAGAAGTCTGGCATGGGCTTAATTGGTACTTTGGCACCATTTAAGCCCGCATGTGTTCCAAATAAGCCCACATCATGATTGATTTATACAATATAATTTTTTAAATTTTTTTTAAATAAGTAAAACATTGATATATTTATTCAGTGACAGGGAAACATTAAAAAAATTAATTTTGCTAATGTTTGATTAGAGCCCTGGGTGTGATTGGTAGGTGTTAGTGGCTGGGGGTCCAGGCCGGTGGTCTGGAGCCTTCAGTCGGCTTGACTCTGGAGCATCTCAGGAGCCAAGCCGAGTTGCGGATCCATACTCTTGGCTTTCGGGGGGTATTCTAGTGGGGCCCCCACGCCGGGAGTTTGGAGCCTTAAGTTGGCTGGATTCTGGAGTTATGCCTGGTCAAAGCTGGAACTTTTGACCGAGTGTATCCTGGGAAGGAACCCAAGTTGGGATTCCAGACTGAGGGGTTAGGGGGGGGTCCACTAGTTGTCCTCCCATGTCCTAAGTATGGAGCCTTGAGTCGGCTTGGTTCCACATGAAGTCAAAATTCCACATGAAGTATCCAATTAATAGGTCATTAAACAATTTCTCTCACAAAGTTGATTAAACTTTGTAATTTGAGGGATTTCTCATTGAAACACATAAGGTGGGCTTAAATGGTTCCACAGTCAGTAAAGGTGAAAAAAAGACAGTTTTCCTTTAAAAAATATAATATATGTTTACACAGACATGCAAGGAGCTTAAATATACTGTGGACAAAGCATCATAGTAATTTCCATTGTGCCCACATTGAGAAATGTTATGTTTTTTTCATTCAAGGTCAGCTTGTGTTGACTCTAGTTTGCATGCGTTTTATGGCGCTGTACCATTTAAGCCCATCTTTAAAAAAAGTTAATTTATGAAAATAATCTTCCCAACAAAACAATTTATGATGTATTTATTTGTAAATTAATGTAAAATAAATCACTAAATATGTAGTGTTTGTAGTTCACATGCTTAATTCTTCAGCAGTCTATCTTTCAGTAAGGCTAATGGTTTGACCTGAGATTAGCTTTGAGCGCAAACTAATAAAATTCATCTTTCCATTTAAAGGAAAATTATATAAAATTATGAATTATTATTTGTTCATACACAAAAAACAATACATTTATCTCTTATTTGACATAATATCAATGTAGTTACCAAAAGAATGGCTGAAAATTGCAGAAATGTGTTGATTTCTGAAGGGTCCAGAAACACCAAAGTTTTTGGGTGTCTTTGTTTGAGGTCCCCTGAGACCGCATGCACATGAGTGGGGCTAACTTAACATTGCCAAATGTGTTTAACATGCAATAAAAAATGTCAGGTAAGTTACAAATCACTGGATTGGTTAAAATAAGGAGCAGCAAAAAATATGATTTTCTCTTTTTTATATCAGACTTCAAAGTTGAAAGTGGGCTTAAAGGGTACATGGGCTTAATAGGTACACTTACCCTACTGCTGTAATAATCAGATATACCGCTATACTGCTGTAATAATCAGATATACCGCTATACTGCTGTAATAATCAGATATACTGCTGTAATAATCAGATATACAGCTGTAATAATCAGACATACCACTAATAATCAGATATACCGCTATACTGCTGTAATAATCAGATATACAGCTGTAATAATCAGACATACCACTGTAATAATCAGATATACCGCTGTAATAATCAGATATACAGCTGTAATAATCAGACATACCGCTGTAATAATCAGATATACCGCTGTAATAATCAGATATACTGCTGTAATAATCAGATATACTGCTGTAATAATCAGATATACAGCTGTACTGCTGTAATAATCAGATATACCGCTGTAATAATCAGACATACCGCTGTAATAATCAGATATACTGCTGTAATAATCAGATATACTGCTGTAATAATCAGATATACAGCTGTAATAATCAGACATACCACTAATAATCAGATATACTGCTGTAATAATCAGATATACAGCTGTAATAATCAGACATACCACTGTAATAATCAGATATACTGCTGTAATAATCAGATATACAGCTGTAATAATCAGACATACCACTGTAATAATCAGATATACCGCTATACTGCTGTAATAATCAGATATACTGCTATACTGCTGTAATAATCAGATATACAGCTGTAATAATCAGACATACCACTGTAATAATCAGATATACCGCTATACTGCTGTAATAATCAGATATACCACTGTAATAATCAGAAATACCTCTATACTGCTGTAATAATCAGATATACAGCTATATTAACCAGATATACAGGTGTATTTATCAGATAGGCCTATAGGCCTACCACTGTAATAGTCAGATACCGCTGTAATAATCAGATATACCGCTGTAATAATCAGATATACAGCTGTAATAATCAGATATACCGCTATACTGCTGTAATAATCAGATATACAGCTATATTAACCAGATATACAGGTGTATTTATCAGATAGGCCTATAGGCCTACCACTGTAATAGTCAGATACCGCTGTAATAATCAGATATACCGCTGTAATAATCAGATATACAGCTGTAATAATCAGAAATACCTCTATACTGCTGTAATAATCAGATATACAGCTATATTAACCAGATATACAGGTGTATTTATCAGATAGGCCTATAGGCCTACCACTGTAATAGTCAGATACCGCTGTAATAATCAGATATACCGCTGTAATAATCAGATATACAGCTGTAATAATCAGATATACCGCTATACTGCTGTAATAATCAGATATACCGCTATACTGCTGTAATAATTAGGGGTGTCACGATTCTCCAAATCCTCGATTCGATTACATTTTCGATTCTAAGGTCACAGTTCGATTCGATTCTCGGTTTTTATTCTTTTTTTTTTTTTTTAAGCACAGGTTGCTATGCCATTTTTAGACCAAACTTTTATGCATAATATCTGACCTTTGTTCGCAATGTACCACACTACATTGTCAAATTTAAAACATTTATTAAGAACATAATGTAACTTCTTCAGTCAATTGGAAACTTAAGCAAAATAACCTGCGATCTAGTTTCTCTTTTGTAACTGCAGTCTTCTTCACAGAAGATGACATTCAAGTTCACAACAAAACAAACAAACAGTTTAACAGATAAATCTATGCGTCGCGCAGAGCGACGTTTTTAAAATTCTAACACTTTATTCTCTGAGTGTACAAACACATACACACACACACACACACATCGGCGGCGCCATTCGCCGTCTGTCCGCGGCGCCCAGCAACGGCTCAGGACCTTGTTCAAAATGAATCCTGCCGCGCCAGAGAGCGCCATTTTAATACATTTTATATAAATTTATTTGTCTCAAATCGTCGTTATGACTTTGCTGCAATATAAATGTTTTACATTCATTTACAGAAATCAGCTGGTTGAATGAAAATTGCTGATGTTATCGGATTTTCAGGATACATTCAGTTAACGGACGCTCTCTGAAATAGAGATAAAGTGCAGACTAAGCAACGTTGTACAGTAGCCTCATAACATAGACATGAGTTCCATAATGTCCTTAAACACAATATTGCAGGCCACATGAAAGTGCGCGTCCGGTGTACGATACCTCGAGTTGTCATAGACGCGCCGCGGCGCTTCTCGTCCGGTGTGTGCGATACCTCGAGTTGTCATAGACACGCGCTTATCGTCGGGTGTGCGGCCCCCAGAGGAGGTTGACTCGCAGCATTTCAACACGCGTTTTTTTCTGCTTGACAAGCCGACCGAACGTGACATGGGGGCGTGGCAGCATCGACGATTCCATTTTTTAATTCGATGATCGAGATTGTGACTTAATTTCGATCGATTTCGATTTAAAATCGAAATCGTGACACCCTTAGTAATAATCAGATATACCGCTATACTGCTGTAATAATCAGATATACCGCTGTAATAATCAGACATACCACTGTAATAGTCAGATACCGCTGTAATAATCAGATATACTGCTGTAATAATCAGATATACAGCTGTAATAATCAGATATACTGCTGTAATAATCAGATATACTGCTGTAATAGTCAGATACCGCTGTAATAATCAGATATACAGCTGTAATAATCAGATATACTGCTGTAATAATCAGACATACCACTGTAATAGTCAGATACCGCTGTAATAATCAGATATACAGCTGTAATAATCAGATATACTGCTGTAATAATCAGATATACAGCTGTAATAATCAGATATACAGCTGTAATAATCAGATATACAGCTGTAATAATCAGACATACCACTGTAATAGTCAGATACCGCTGTAATAATCAGATATACAGCTGTAATAATCAGATATACTGCTGTAATAATCAGATATACAGCTGTAATAATCAGATATACAGCTGTAATAATCAGATATACAGCTGTAATAATCAGATATACAGCTGTAATAATCAGATATACAGCTGTAATAATCAGATATACAGCTGTAATAATCAGATATACAGCTGTAATAATCAGATATACAGCTGTAATAATCAGATATACAGCTGTAATAATCAGATATACAGCTGTAATAATCAGATACACAGCTGTAATAATCAGATATACAGCTGTAATAATCAGATATACAGCTGTAATAATCAGATATACAGCTGTAATAATCAGATATACTGCTGTAATAATCAGATATACTGCTGTAATAGTCAGATACCGCTGTAATAATCAGATATACAGCTGTAATAATCAGATATACTGCTGTAATAATCAGACATACCACTGTAATAGTCAGATACCGCTGTAATAATCAGATATACAGCTGTAATAATCAGACATACCACTGTAATAGTCAGATACCGCTGTAATAATCAGATATACTGCTGTAATAATCAGATATACCGCTATACTGCTGTAATAATCAGATATACCGCTATACTGCTGTAATAATCAGATATACCGCTGTAATAATCAGATATACTGCTGTAATAATCAGATATACAGCTGTAATAATCAGACATACCACTGTAATAGTCAGATACCGCTGTAATAATCAGATATACTGCTGTAATAATCAGATATACTGCTGTAATAATCAGATATACAGCTGTAATAATCAGACATACCACTGTAATAGTCAGATATACTGCTGTAATAATCAGACATACCACTGTAATAATCAGATATACTGCTGTAATAATCAGATATACTGCTGTAATAATCAGATATACCCCAGGTGAAAAAGACGTAGTATTAAATGTATTAAAAATATATTTGAAATTCAAATAGTATGTTTATAATACATTTGTATTTCCAACATGCTTATTTAAAGTGCATTAAAAATACATTGAATTGCATTTTAATATATTTATAAAAAATATACTAGTAGTACATTGGTAATAAATATATATTTAAGTATACTTTTAATAAATATGCTAATTAAAAGCATACTTTAAATATATTTCTAAACAATATACTAATAGTACATTGGTAATAAATATATATTTAAAGCTGCAGTCCGGCACTTTTTTGGGTTTAAAAATATAAAAAAAGACATTTTTGAAAAAAAACGTAACCAGCCAGTGTTCAAAACGATCTGCTTGCCTTACCTCGATTCAAAACGGTAAGCTTGTAATAATGATTTTAATTCCAGTGGTACTGGTGGATTTCCGCGGGAATTTCGAGCATGTCTTTGCGTCATTACGTCACTTCTGTACACATAGAGAAGGAGTCCCCGGCTAGCGTGTGTGGAGGATGGAGGTGGAGATTTAGCTTAGCACTTGGTATGGCGGATCCCGAAAGTTTAAAGCGACAATCACCAGTGACAACTGGAGATTCACCAGTTGTAAAACCCAAAGACTTCGGACTTCAGAGTGGCTACAGAAAAAAAAATATTTTTCACGTTTTGACGTGATATAAGCAATCGTTAGATTTAATCAGCATGATATAGCTACTGCAATGCTTCCCCCCACCCCCGAATTTGGTCAGAACAAAAGTGAATGTTACTTACTTGTTCAGATGACATTTTCCGATGAAAATTCTAATGTTGACACTTTCAAAAAGTATACTCTGAGATTGCTAATGATGACAGTACAGTATCCACAGCGACGCGGCAGCCTCAATACATTGTGTTCATCCGCGCTGTTTCATGCCGATTTACTACCCACGCACAGTTAATAATTCCGCGAATAACTGCAATTGCAGATTTCTAACAGAGATGGCGACAAAGAGGAAAAACGACGGACTGCAGCTTTAAGTATACTTTTAATAAATATGCTAATTAAAAGCATACTTTAAATATATTTCTAAACAATATACTAATAGTACATTGGTAATAAATATATATTTAAGTATACTTTTAATAAATATGCTAATTAAAAGCATACTTTAAATATATTTCTAAACAGTATACTAATAGTACATTGGTATAAATATATATTTAAGTATACTTTTAATAAATATGCTAATTAAAAGCATACTTTAAATATATTTCTATACAGTATACTAGTAGTACATTGGTAATAAATATATATTTAATTATACTTTTAATAAATATGCTAATTACAAGCATACTTTAAATATATTTCTATACAGTATACTAGTAGTACATTGGTAATAAATATATATTTAAGTATACTTTTAATAAATATGCTAATTAAAAGCATACTTTAAATATATTTCTAAAGAGCATACTAGTAGTACATTGGTAATAAATATATATTTAAGTATACTTTTAATAAATATGCTAATTAAAAGCATACTTTTAATAAATATGCTAATTACAAGCATACTTTAAATATATTTCTAAAAAGTGTACTAGAAGTATTTGGTAATAAATATATGCTTAGTTACACTTTTAAGAAATATGCTAAACACAACCATACTTTTAGTGAAGTTTTAGTGTATTTAAAGAAAACATGCTTATGTTGCTCTTAAAGTAGCCTACATTTTATGTGCACTTTGTGTAAGAACATAGCAAAATGATTAAGATTTTAGTGTGTTTAAAATGTATGTAGCCTACTTTATAAACACTTAGGCCTACTGCAATAGGCTATAGTTTAATTATTTATGTATTTATCATTTTAATATAAAAAAAATATACATTTACAATATACCAACTTATAATGTATTAGAAACATTTGTCAACTATTATTAGCATTTCAATAAGCTTACAATTATTATTTGTTGTAAAAGGCTACTTAATGCTGTTGTCTATTACATTATATTTTGTACTACTGAAATTCCCACAATAATTTCAGCAACATATTTTTTGAAATGCATCATAGATACATTTTCCAAAGAAATGTTAATTTCCAAAAAGGTGTTGCAACGTTACTTGTTTAAATTTGAACAATGCGCATAACACACGTGACTAGTCCTGATTGGTTCCAGAGGCGTTGAACGGCTGTGATTGGTTCTTATGATAATGCGCTCGCATTTCACTCAGAGCTTCAGTTGCTGTGCATGCGGTCCTTGAATGTGATTAGGTTTAGAAGTTTAAATTTAAACTGTTAAAATATTTATAGCGATCGTGTTTCTTTAGAGGACTTGGAGGAATCCACGCGATTGATATGGATTGGGTGATGTTTTTTGCGATTCACTTTTTGAAACGTGAACAGATCTGGTGAATCGTTCATCGGAGGGATATAGATGTCAGTTTTTCTATCGAAGATTAACGAAAGTCTTACTGCTAAATGGTTTGGAACTACTAAAGGGTAAGTGATCATGACACCATTTCGTATTTTTGGCACAAAGTGTAACATCACGTCTTTTTCAGTTCAGCTACATTTGACCATCAGAGCCAAGATTTTCAAGTCAAAGTCGAAGCAGACTCGAAGAGATGAAGATTCTGCCTCAGAAGTTACTGGTAAGTTTTAGTTGCTGTTTGCATAAATAACTAGCTCACTGTTTAGTTGTTTTCCTAGGTGGATAGGTCTGCTATGCATTTGCTAATATGACTTGCACGTGGGATACTGACGTTAACCGCTGTAACATGATGCTGACACTGAACTCTAGCAACTTCTGCACTGTCAAAGTCTAAAGTCTTTGATAAATCTGTTTAAAATCTACGTGGAGTCTTAAAACAACTAAAACATTGTCCAATGCATCTGCAAAAAAAAAAATAGTTATTATAATATGTACATCATTACATTAATATCATTTTTATTTGCTGAAGCTGTGTATTTATTTCTGATTTCCTGAAGAATTTGCCTTCGTTGTTATGATGTTAATGAAATGATCTTTAAAAAGTTTGAAAATAACATGTTATGAATATAGTTACCTTTGTCTTGAGCTGACCAGCCAATAAGGGTAGTGTGTGTTGATTGGTGTTTATATTTGTTCAAGATTGATAACCTTATTGCCTTTTTGATAACTTTATAATATATATTTCTAATTACAAATAAGTACAAAGATTAAATTGTTAAAAGGGATGCTTATAAGAGAGCATACGTCTGAAACTGCTGAGTCTGTGAAGGGTTTTGATTATATTACCCACCAAGTACATTGTACTCAGCATACTGTCATTCTTAAAAACAAAACAAATCATTCTTCATAATTTGCCTGCCTTATATGTTTGTGTATATATATAAATATAAATCTCTCGGTTTTTATTTGTTGTTTTTCAGACTAGCTACTATAGAAGAAAAACAGAAATCTGAATGCAGAGACAAGCAGAGAAGAGAGTAAGTAGAGATGATCCGATTGATTCCATTTTCTCGTGATCGGCCATGACCTCGGGCGCCGTATGATTAACATCGCGCAACATCGGCAATCACACATGCACACGGAACACACATGTAGAAAACCTCGTGAATTACGGCCATTTCACACACCGCAAGCGTGAGCAACGTGTTTTTTTTTTTTTTTTTTTTTTGGTGTGGATGCTCTCATTGATTGACATTCACGCCGGAAAAAATATGCGGAGCAGGAGCAGTGCGTGAGCGTCAAGCAGGAGCGTCACGTAATTAAAGCAGGAGCTCACGCTCAATTAAAGTGAAAACACGCTTTTGATGGACAAAATAAATATGATTTCACACAAAAAATGCCCAAAATGCACAGAATTTGCATGTTTAGTGTGTTTAACAAGAACTGGAGTAGGCTAGAAAATGAACACAAAAAATATTTGTAGAAAATTTACCCATTTAAACTTGTTTTAATTATTCAGTTTGGGTAAAAGTTTATGGTGTTTTATTAAATAAATGAAGAGTTCAGATGCAATTTTAGCCTCTAAGTGCCAATCTGAAATTTTCTTCTGGAATTATCATTTTTATAAAGCTTGAATATTTAAGTTCAGTAATTTATCTTAAATGGCAACGAAAATTACCTATTATTTGTCATTTAAGTGAAATTACTGAACTTAAATATATGAGCTTGATAAAAATGATAATTTTAGAATAAAATTTCAGATGGCACTTAAAAGCGTTTGAATCTGAACTCTTCAAATATGTGTGTGTGCTGTAAAGGGGTTGGAAAAAATTTAATCGGAATCGGCTAAAATCGGTATCGCAGGTCAAACTCAGTGAAGAATCGAAACCGGCCTAGAAAATTGTAATCGGTGCATCTCTAGTATGTGTTTCTGTACATCACTTTTTTTTGCTCTCTAAGTCAAAGACTAAAACAAATAATAATGCTAAAAATAAAGATTAGCATTTGTTATACATTATAATTATTATACTTGTTGGCTGGGTACTTTTTCAGTTAAACAGTTACATTTTCTTTTTTTTTCTTTTTTTTGCTGTGATACAGTGTCATGTATACATGTAGACCTCACTGTTGTTCAGCAAGACGTAATGTTTGTGCTATTTTATGTCGATATTTTATTAACTCCTTTATTGCATTTTATTAACATTTTATATTGGATGTCTTCTGTTAAAATATATGAACTAAGCATTACATGCCATTTTAAAAAAATGTCTAGGTTACGACTGTAACCTCTGTTCCCTGAGAACAGGGAATGAGACAGTGCATCGATGACGCTTTGGGGGAATGCCTTTGGGAAATCACGGCAATCGAATTTGGCGACAACCTATGACACTATTAGTGCGACCCAGAAGTATAAAAGGGGCGCCTAGATACGCAGTGCAAGTTCCCTTCGAAAGGGAACAGTGACTTTTTTAACGGATGTTAATTTTGCTTTAATATTTAAAAAAATAAAAAATACTTTTTCCCTTTTCATAGATACTGTGATCAAACCGTTTCCGACCACGACAGTGTCTGAGGTGCGAGCACTGATCAGAAGAAAATGCAACAATGAGGCAACTCCAAGACCAATCACTTCAATTCGCTTGAAGGATGAAGGACGGTTTGCAGCTATTGTATTTAACTTTGTTTGACTTGAAGGAATAGTTCACTTTAAAATTAAAATTGTCATCATTTACTCACCCTCATGTTGTTTCAAACCTGTATGCATTTCTTTCTTCTGCTGAACACAAAGGAATATATTTAGAAGAATGTCAGTAACCAGACTGGGTCCCATTGATTTCCATCGTATAATTTTTCCTACTATGGAAGTCAATGGTACCCAGAAACTGTCTGGTTACTGACATTCTTCTAAATATCTTCCTTTGTGTTCAGCAGAAGAAATAAATTCATACAGGTTTGAAACAACTTAAGGGTGAGTATATGATGACAGAATTTTCATTTTAAAGTGAACTATTCTTTTAAGTTCGTTTTTTGTTGTTGTTCTGTTTAATACTTATTATATAATTTTATGTTAATGTATTTTGTTTCATTTTCATATGTTGCTGTACTAATGTAGTGCATTAATGTTTACTATCTTTCAAAGAGCGTTTGTATGTGTTTTATACTATTGTTTTTACTGTGTTTAACTGAATTATAATTTTTAACTTTTTTTTAATACATTTAAATATATTTTAATGTATTAAATACATTAATAATGTGTTTTGTACTATTGTTTTTACTGTGTTTAACTGAATTATAATTTTTAACTTTTTTTTCATATATAAAAATATATTTTAATGTATTAAATACATTAATAATGTGTTTTGTACTATTGTTTTTACTGTGTTTAACTGAATTGTAATTTTTTAACTGTATTTTTATTACATTAAAATATATTTTTTTCATACTGAATTGTTTTGTAAAAATATATTTTTAATATACTAATAGTGGGTCTTATAGTGTTCTACTAATACATTATTAATAACCTGATATTATATTTAAAATATACTGGGAACACATTAATATGGTGTTAAAAATATATTTAAGTTGTATTTCGAAAGTACATTTAAAATGTATTAAAAATACAATTTAAAGAAGTGCTATTAAATTACACTAAATGTACTTAAAATAGTTCCATTTTAACACAATTAAGTATATTAAAATATATTACTATTACATTAAAATTGAACTTAAATACATATAAAAGTACATTTAGTATACTTGAAGTTGTTCCAAAATAACACATTTAATACATAATTAATACAATACACTTAAAATACATTAAGTATATCAAAATAAGCACACTTTAAATATATTTCCTTTTCACCTGGGACTGCTGTATTAATCAGATATACTGCTGTAATAATCAGATATACTGCTGTAATAATCAGACATACCACTGTAATAATCAGATATACTGCTGTAATAATCAGATATACTGCTGTAATAATCAGATATACTGCTGTATTAACCAGATATACCGCTGTAATAATCAGATATACTGCTGTAATAATCAGATATACTGCTGTATTAACCAGATATACCGCTGTATTAATCAGATATACTGCTGTATTAACCAGACATACCACTGTAATAATCAGACATACCACTGTAATAATCAGATATACTGCTGTAATAATCAGATATACTGCTGTAATAATCAGATATACTGCTGTATTAATCAGATATACTGCTGTATTAACCAGATATACCGCTGTATTAATCAGATATACTGCTGTATTAACCAGACATACCACTGTAATAATCAGACATACCACTGTAATAATCAGATATACCGCTGTAATAATCAGATATACTGCTGTAATAATCAGATATACTGCTGTATTAATCAGATATACTGCTGTATTAACCAGATATACCGCTGTATTAATCAGATATACTGCTGTATTAACCATACCTCTGTATTAACCAGATATACCGCTGTATTAATCAGATATACTGCTGTAATAATCAGACATACCACTGTAATAATCAGATATACTGCTGTATTAACCAGATATACCGCTGTATTAATCAGATATACTGCTGTATTAACCATACCTCTGTATTAATCAGATATACTGCTGTAATAATCAGATATACTGCTGTAATAATCAGACATACCACTGTAATAATCAGATATACTGCTGTAATAATCAGATATACCGCTGTATTAATCAGATATACTGCTGTAATAACCAGATATACCGCTGTATTAATCAGATATACTGCTGTATTAACCATACCTCTGTATTAACCAGATATACCGCTGTATTAATCAGATATACTGCTGTATTAACCATACCTCTGTAATAATCAGATATACAGCTGTATTAACCAGATATACTTATCAGATATACTGCTGTATTAACAAGATATACCGCTGTATTAACCAGATATACAGGTGTATTTATCAGATATACTGCTGTATTAACCAGATATACAGCTGTAATAATCAGATATACCGCTGTATTAACAAGATATACCGCTGTATTAACCAGATATACAGGTGTATTTATCAGATATACTGCTGTATTAACCAGATATACCGCTGTATTAACCAGATATACAGGTGTATTTATCAGATATACCACTGTATTTATCAGATATACCGCTGTAATAATCAGATATACCGCTGTATTAATCAGATATACCGCTGTATTAACCAGATATACCGCTGTATTAACCATATATACCGCTGTATTAATCAGATATACCGCTGTATTAACCAGATATACCGCTGTATTAATCAGATATACCGCTGTATTAACCAGATATACCGCTGTATTAACCAGATATACCGCTGTATTAACAAGATATACCACTGTATTAACCAGATATACAGGTGTATTTATCAGATATACCGCTGTAATAATCAGATATACAGGTGTATTTATCAGATATACCGCTGTATTAACAAGATATACCGCTGTATTAACCAGATATACAGGTGTATTTATCAGATATACCGCTGTATTAACCAGATATACAGGTGTATTTATCAGATATACCGCTGTAATAATCAGATATACAGGTGTATTTATCAGATATACCGCTGTATTAACCAGATATACAGGTGTATTTATCAGATATACCGCTGTTATAATCAGATATACCGCTGTATTAATCAGATATACCGCTGTATTAATCAGATATACCGCTGTATTAATCAGATATACCGCTGTATTAACCAGATATACAGGTGTATTTATCAGATATACCGCTGTTATAATCAGATATACCGCTGTATTAATCAGATATACCGCTGTATTAATCAGATATACCGCTGTATTAATCAGATATACCGCTGTATTAATCAGACATGCCGCTGTAATAATCAGACATACCGCTGTATTAATCAGACATGCCGCTGTAATAATCAGACATACCGCTGTATTAATCAGACATGCCGCTGTAATAATCAGACATACCGCTGTATTAATCAGACATGCCGCTGTAATAATCAGACATACCGCTGTATTAACTGTATTAACCATATATACCGCTGTAATAATCAGATATACCGCTGTATTAACCATATATACCACTGTAATAATCAGATATACTGCTGTAATAATCAGACATACCGCTGTATTAACCATATATACCGCTGTAATAATCAGATATACCGCTGTAATAATCAGATATACCGCTGTATTAATCAGACATACCGCTGTATTAATCAGACATACCGCTGTAATAATCAGATATACCGCTGTAATAATCAGACATACCGCTGTATTAACCATATATACCGCTGTAATAATCAGATATACCGCTGTATTAACCATATATACCACTGTAATAATCAGATATACTGCTGTAATAATCAGACATACCGCTGTATTAACCATATATACCACTGTAATAATCAGATATACTGCTGTAATAATCAGATATACCGCTGTATTAACCATATATACCACTGTAATAATCAGATATACTGCTGTAATAATCAGACATACCGCTGTATTAACCATATATACCGCTGTAATAATCAGATATACCGCTGTAATAATCAGATATACCGCTGTATTAATCAGACATACCGCTGTATTAATCAGACATACCGCTGTAATAATCAGATATACCGCTGTAATAATCAGACATACCGCTGTAATAATCAGATATACCGCTGTAATAATCAGACATACCGCTGTATTAACCATATATACCGCTGTAATAATCAGATATACCGCTGTAATAATCAGATATACCGCTGTATTAATCAGACATACCGCTGTATTAATCAGACATACCGCTGTAATAATCAGATATACTGCTGTAATAATCAGACATACCGCTGTATTAACCATATATACCGCTGTAATAATCAGATATACCGCTGTAATAATCAGATATACTGCTGTATTAATCAGATATACCGCTGTATTAACCAGATATACAGCTGTATTAATCAGATATACAGCTGTATTAATCAGACATACCGCTGTAATAATCAGATATACTGCTGTAATAATCAGATATACTGCTGTATTAATCAGACATACCGCTGTATTAATCAGACATGCCGCTGTAATAATCAGATATACTGCTGTAATAATCAGATATACTGCTGTAATAATCAGATATACCGCTGTATTAATCAGACATGCCGCTGTAATAATCAGATATACTGCTGTAATAATCAGATATACTGCTGTAATAATCAGATATACTGCTGTAATAATCAGACATACCGCTGTAATAATCAGATATACTGCTGTAATAATCAGATATACCGCTGTATTAATCAGACATGCCGCTGTAATAATCAGATATACCGCTGTATTAATCAGACATGCCGCTGTAATAATCAGATATACCGCTGTAATAATCAGATATACTGCTGTAATAATCAGATATACTGCTGTAATAATCAGATATACTGCTGTAATAATCAGATATACTGCTGTAATAATCAGATATACTGATGTAATAATCAGACATACCGCTGTAATAATCAGATATACTGCTGTAATAATCAGATATACTGCTGTAATAATCAGATATACTGCTGTAATAATCAGACATACCGCTGTATTAATCAGACATACCGCTGTATTAATCAGACATGCCGCTGTAATAATCAGATATACTGCTGTATTAATCAGATATACTGCTGTAATAATCAGACATGCCGCTGTAATAATCAGATATACCGCTGTAATAATCAGATATACTGCTGTAATAATCAGATATACTGCTGTAATAATCAGATATACTGCTGTAATAATCAGATATACTGCTGTAATAATCAGATATACTGATGTAATAATCAGACATACCGCTGTAATAATCAGATATACTGCTGTAATAATCAGATATACTGCTGTAATAATCAGATATACTGCTGTAATAATCAGACATACCGCTGTATTAATCAGACATACCGCTGTATTAATCAGACATGCCGCTGTAATAATCAGATATACTGCTGTATTAATCAGATATACTGCTGTAATAATCAGACATGCCGCTGTAATAATCAGATACACCGCTGTATTAATCAGATATACTGCTGTAATAATCAGACATACCGCTGTATTAATCAGATATACTGCTGTAATAATCAGACATACCACTGTAATAATCAGATACACCGCTGTATTAATCAGACATACCGCTGTATTAATCAGACATGCCGCTGTAATAATCAGATATACCGCTGTAATAATCAGATATACTGCTGTAATAATCAGACATACCGCTGTAATAATCAGATATACTGCTGTAATAATCAGATATACTGCTGTAATAATCAGACATACCGCTGTAATAATCAGATATACTGCTGTAATAATCAGATATACTGCTGTAATAATCAGACATACCGCTGTATTAATCAGACATACCGCTGTATTAATCAGACATGCCGCTGTAATAATCAGACATACCGCTGTATTAATCAGACATGCCGCTGTAATAATCAGATATACCGCTGTATTAACCAGATATACCGCTGTAATAATCAGACATGCCGCTGTAATAATCAGATATACTGCTGTATTAACCAGATATACTGCTGTAATAATCAGACATACCGCTGTATTAATCAGACATACCGCTGTAATAATCAGACATACCGCTGTAATAATCAGACATACCGCTGTATTAATCAGATATACCGCTGTAATAATCAGATACACCGCTGTATTAATCAGATATACCGCTGTATTAATCAGATATACTGCTGTATTAATCAGATACACCGCTGTATTAATCAGATATACTGGTTTATCAGTCATATAGAGCTCATCAGTGTAATAAAGGCCCAATTCATACACAGAAACAAAGATGATGAGTCTGAAATATATGCAGCTTCGTTATAACACAATAACCTTCATGTGTGACTATATGGAGGATTATTGCCTGATTATCGAGATATGAATCATGACTGAAGATGATGTGTTATGGGAGTGTTGGTGTAATCATCCATCTTAAGCTGGATGTGTGTCAGCTCAATCTCGACCCACTCAACACATCTGAGCTCAGAGACCGAGCCCGTTCACAGACCCGCTCGCCACAGAACCCGTCGAGAACACCGAGGAGAACGCGTCCGTTCTGGGGAATATCGCAAGAACGCTCGCGGTGATCGGGGGAATCTGGGAATAACGGTCGCGGCTTTAGCATTAGCACAGATGCTCGCGCGGAGCATCACTGAATAAAGCCGAACCGGGTCGAAACACTCTCTCACACACACTCACTCACCTCGAGCGGACCTGAAGGCGCATGAGAGGCACAACAGCACCGAGAACACGACCGTCATCGCGGATAAATGCATGTTTAGCGCATGGATGATGGACGGGCTGGGTTTTAT
>NC_136900.1:25650883-25675883 GCF_949152265.1 Phoxinus phoxinus | reverse complement strand
CCTTAGACCCATCCAGTGCAAACTGAATGCATGAGGGATGTACTGACAGCGCATGGAGATCACCAACGCGCTTTGCCGATGCCAGCGCCAGCAACAGGGCTGTTTTGTAAGACAGCATTTTTAGATCCAATGATTCTAAGGGCTCAAATGGGGGTCCACACATAGCCTCCAACACCACAGTCAAATCCCATGATGGTACCATCGACTTTGTGACGGGTTTCAGCCGTCTCGCTCGCGGGCGCGTTTTGCTCGGTTTTTTTTACATAGCAGCAAAATAGACCTAAAATACTCCGTCAGTTTTGGTCATACAGCCTTAAGAAATGTGAAAAAATAAGCTGTTAAATGTCTACTTTTTTATGTGTCCACTTACAATCGAAATAAAACATTGTGCTTTTGTAAAATAAAGAAAGTAAACAGGGAGTGCTTTCTGCCTCTCTGTCTCCGTGAACTTTTTTTCTGAAGCACTTCTCTAAACTCAAACAAAACTCAGCGAATACTATTCACTCAGACATGAGCTATATATCTCTGTAATCATTTAAGTGTGTAGTTTTAAATTATCTAATTCAAAACTAAAAGAAATATTCTCTGTTTATGTAATCTATATATAAAGAGCGAGAGATCAGCCGTTCTCATTATCGTTCTGGCAGCTCATTACTCTGCTAATGTGACACGCCCATCGAGAGCGCGCGCTATTCAAACGCAGATCTGAAGCAACACATGCAAACCAGTCAACGCCCACAACAGCTGGATAACACACTCGCTGTGAGGAATAATAATATCGTGATAATCCTGGAAATGTTACCTCAAACGTGCTAGAGTAGCCTAACAACGGATCCAGCTGCAGATCATCAGTAAGTGCTTTGTTCTAATCGCGATATGAAATGGTGTCTGTAAACCGCAAAAGACTGTTTAAATGTGAATCGCGTTTCTGTGTTTGAATGAATGAACGGCACAGACTCATGTTGTTGTTTACTACAGCTCGCTCGTGTCTGTGTGTGAATGAAACTATCTATATTGCCTACTGAGATGAGTAAAAATCGACTGAATACGTTGAAATAAAATGTCTTTGTATAAGCAACATATTAAACTGCAAATTAACATTTATGCCTTAATATATATTAGCCTATAAAAGACAATATGTTACAGACTAAATATGAAAGACAACATTTCGTTTTGGATAGATTATAAAGTTTTACTGCCACATCAAAACCTAATTTACAAGGTGCAAACAAAATCTTAAAATATCAATATAAGCCTTGTCTTTAAATTATTTTTGTGTTTTATTAGTGACAAATTTGGGGAGAGGATAGCCTACATCCAAAACTTTCTGAAAATACGAATGAGAATTAACTGCACAATTACTAGAAATGTTTACCTTGGATATTATACAATTTGCAAGCATACACAGTTTGTGGAAAAATACACTTTTTTCAAGATGTTTCCAACTCTGAACCAATTCTGTAGTAATATATATATATATTATATATATATATATGTATGTGTATGTGTGTGTGTGTGTGTATATATATATATATATATATATATATGTGTGTGTGTGTATGTATATATATATATAGGCCTATGTGTGTGTGTGTATGTGTGTGTGTGTTGTCTTTGCATCTTGTGGCTCAGTGACACCTATGAATTGCTCATTAGTATGCAGCATTAGCAGGTCTTTGTCTTCTCTCAGGTGTGAATGAGGACATTATTCATGACCTTGTTGGATCATTCACGCCCACCTGCATATTGCCTTTCCAAACAAAAAGTGTCTTACAAAATTTAAATCAATCTATTGTTTAATGTGAACGATTAGCCCGGATGATTTTCAGATCATTTTAAAGTAAACACTTTAGCCGACAACATCCATTAGTCAAAAGTATTGTGGGAATATGTGAAGTTGGTCGTTTGTGGTCTTATATCAGACAATTTAAGTTTGAGTTTTTTGAATAACCACGCATAAATAATATTCTCTCAAAAATGCAAACATGTACATACATGTTGCTCACATATTATGATAGACATGTTCGTGCTAAATAGAGTGTAATTACACCTTTGCCATTAATATGTTTATAAGCAACTGAAAAAAATACAAATATCAGGTCATGTCAAAACATCTCAAGGACCCCAAAAATACCTTAGACTCCAGAGGGTTAAGGAACCGAACGGCCAGTGGGTGCGCGCTCGGCGCGGCCCCATTAATGCCCTCGTGACAGGCCGAAATGGCAGCTAAGTACACTTTCAGAGTGGAATGTGAGCGACCTTCCTCAAACAATTCCTGGAGAAAAGTCGATATTCCTGCAATCGGGCATTGACATGGCGATATTGACTTTTGTCCGCACCACTGTTCAAATATGTGCCATTTCAACGCGTAAAGTCCCCTCGTTGAAGGTGCCCTAGCACTCTGTATCGTGGCCACAACATTGATTGGGAGACCTGCTGCTATTAGATTGTCCCTCTCAGTGGGTAGGCCCATAGATGCCACAATTCCGGTCGCGGATGTAGAATCTGACCTCCTGCTTGGGACAGCAGGTCCCTGCATTGGGGAAGACACCACGGTGTCCCTGACAGCAGCGTCATGATGCCGGTGTACCACGTTTTCGTTGGCCAGCACGGGGCCACTAAAATTAGTGACAGACCCTCCTGGCGTACTCTGTCCAGAGTGGGCTGTATCAGGTCTACCGGCGGAAACGCGTACAGTAGAGTTTTGGGCCATGAATGAGACAGCGCGTCTACCCCCAGCGGGGCGCTGCTGTCTGCTATCGAAAAGAACAGCGGACAGTGTGTGTTTTCCCTGGACGCAAACAGATCGACCTTGGCCCTGCCGAAACGATCCCAAATCTGTGCCACTATTCTCGGGTGCAAACGCCATTCCCTGACCTGGGGTCCTCCCCTGGATAGCAGGTCTGCTCCGCTATTCAGGCGGCCCGGCACATGCACTGCTCTGAGCGACGCCAAGTGTTCGCTGGCCCATATTAGGAGTGCCTGAGTCAGTTGCAGCAATGGAAGAGAGCGGGTGCCCCCTTGTCTGTTTATGTATGACATTACTGTCGTGTTGTCTGTTCTGACTAACACATGTTTGTCGCGTAGACGCTACACAAAGTGTTTCAGTGCCAGAAAAACTGCCTGCAACTCCAAGTAATTTATATGACGCTCCTTCAGTGCTGACGACCATTCCCCTTTTACGGAGTTCCCCTGACATAGAGCTCCCCATCCATGTAGTGACGCATCTGTCGTCACTACTATCCGTGATGTGACTCTGCCTAGGGGAATCCCCTCTGTCAACAGACCCGGGGATCCCCAGGGAACGAGAGCCCGAACGCACGTTGGCGTTATCGTCACTTGTCTGTTCAAATGCCGTGTGACATTCAGACCAGAGCTCAGCGCCCACCTTTGGAATGCCCGCATAAAGAGGAGACCCAGCCGAACGACTGCTATTATTGAGGCCATCAACCCCAGCAGCCTCAACACTGTATGAAAACGTACTCGCCTTTCCAATCGAAAAAGACCCAGGCAGCTGCGAAAATTTTCAGCTCTTTGAAGTCACAGCATAGCTGTGTTCTTTACCGAATCTATCTCTAAACCGAGATATGAAATCCGCTGATATGGAACCAGGGAGCTCTTCTTGAGATTTATCAAAAATCCCAGAGCTCATAGATGGGACACAAGGGCTTGTGCTGCTTGTTCCCTGTTGAGTAGATCGTCCAGATAGGCGAATACCCTCATGCCTTGATGACGCAGCGGAGTCAGTGCCGCTTCTGCACACTTCGTGAATGTGCGCGGCGCAAGGGATAACCCGAACGGCAGGACCAGAAACTCGTATGCAATCCCCTCGAAGGAGAACCTCAGAAATTTTCTGTGATCCGGGTGAATTGTGACATGAAAGTATGCATCGGTCAAATCCACCGATGTGTACCATTCCCGGGGACGCAGGGAGGATAGCAGATGACGTACTGTCAGCATTTTGAACTGGTAACGTCGGAGGTGCTTGTTTAACTGCCGTAAATCCAGAATCGGGCGCAAGCCCCCATTTTTCTTTGGGAGGAGGAAGTAACGGCTGTAAAACCCTTCCTCTACTTTTCCCTGTGGAACCACCTGAATTGCAGTTTTGCTGAGAAGTACACGAATTTCCTCTCTTAATACTGGGGAAACCTCCCCCGATACTGACGTCGTAATTACCCCGCCGAAACGGGGGGGGGCGTGAGAGGAACTGCAGCCGGTAGCCGCACTGAATCGTGCGAAGAACCCATGGTGTTGGTGCGCATGCACGCCACCGGTCCAGGTTGACAGCGAGGATCCCCGGCATGATTGGGGAAACCCCCACCTCTCTTACTGAGCATTGCTGGATATGACATATCTCTGCATTTACCCCTTTTGACAATACATGGTTCACTTCTGGTGATTCTAAAACATTTTGATTGTTCTGACAAATCAATACATGAGGCATCGTATGATTGTTTTGACAAATCAACACATGAAGCTTTGTATGCTGAACACAACTTTTCTTTATTGAAATTGAACTTAAAGGTGAACCCGCTCTTTTGCAGGGTTTCTTCTTTACTGAGAGAAGAAGGCGGCTGCCTCCGGGCCGATGATCCTCCCTCGATTGTGAGCTAGGAATTTGGCCGTCCCCTCCTTCCTGCGGAGAAAAAATTCTCTCTTTCCCGACCCTACCTGCTGTTTGGGATGTGTGTGCGACTGTGCGTGCGCTCGCCCAGCCTCCCAAGCGTTGGCCCTAGGCGCTGTAGCTGCAGCGGGCCTCTTAGCTGGTGGTGGTCGAGAAGACGCCCTAAAACTCGGCTGTGCCGCTGACTGTGTTGGTCTATTATACCTTCGAGGCATTGAACCCCTGAGCGATTCCGCCTGTTTCTTAGAGTTCTCAAAACGCGCTTGAAACGTGTCGAGACCCTCTCCAAATAGACCCGTCGTGGAGATCGGTGCGCCGAGGAACGCATTCCGATCACGTTCCGGCAAGTTCGCCAGAGTCAACCATAGGTGACGCTGAGCCACCACTGTACTGGCCATCGCATGACCCAAGGACACTAACGCACAACGTGTTGTACGTAGTATGTAGTCAGCCGTGGATCGCACCTCCCCCATGAGCTCGTCAACCGGTCTTCCCCCTGATATGGCCTCGCTGAGTTCCCCCAAGCAAATAGCCTGATAAGTTTGTAGCAAGGACATAGTACTCAAGGCTCTAGCTGCGCCGGCCTGATCACCATAAATCCTGCTAAGTTGCTTGTACGAGAACCTACACGGTCCTGACGGAAGCGTGGGGATGCCTGCGATACCGCTGTTTTGCATTGGAGCCAGGTATGTCGCAAGCGAATGCTCCATTGGAGGGGCTGACATTAACCCCGCTTCTTGTGCTCCGTCGAGGTCGGTGAACTTACCCATCCCTGGCACGGAAGAAAGAGGAGACATGGGTTTTGACCATAAAGCTGTAAGCTCCGCCAAACAGTCAGGGTAAAGCGGCAGATGCGTCCTTACCACTGTTTGTACCTGCGACAAATAGAACCCACCGAAGCGCAAGTTTTTCTGAACCGGGGGAGGGGCTGGCCATTCCACCGACAGCTTTGCCGCTGCCCTCCGATATAGTTCAATGAAAGGCTCCTCCATGAACTCACTTCCACCCGTCGCCCCAGAAGGTGAGGGGGAAGACGCGACCTGCCCCAGTTGGAAATTATCATCAAAGAATTCCTCGCCCGCTTCAAGCGAGACAGAGTCCTCCTCCCGACACTCCAGTTCCTGATTAAACCCCGGGGCTACCCCGGGCACATTGTCAAAATCATCCATGACTTCCCCGGCTTCCATACGGTCGCCCCAAGTCCCTGTGGCTTCTTCAAAGACGGCTAGTGCCGAATCGGAAACAGCACGCACCGTGCCTGTCCGCTGTACCCTCGAGCACTCGCTCAACAAATGCTACACGCCGCTCAAGTGTAGAACGACGAAGCTGCCGGCAGTGTACACGTGCTGCGGGGTTGGAGAGAGCCAGCTTGGCGTGGACAATCCCCAAACACACCGGACAGTGCTCGTGAGTATCTTTTTCGGATAACAAGTAGCCACATGTCATTGGACATGGGCGCAAATTCTTATTTTTAGCCATTTTTCTACGAGAAAAAGATGTATCAGCTTTTTGTTAGCAATGCTAAACTTAATGCTTTACACACTTTTCTTCGTTTACGTTTCGACAGGACTCACCACCGTGGGTGTTTGTCCTACGAAACTGTGGCGTGATGGCGTTCTAGCAGCACGGTGAAGAGCTGGACTGAACAAAGGGGAATGACGCATTCGACTGCATTTGTATGCTGTGGACAGGTAGCCCCGCCCACGTCGTCATGCGTCATTTGCCTTTCAGGCGTGAATAAAGGTGTCTTCAGCAGATGGCGCTAGAGCGCGATATCCCCATAGTAATGTGTTGTACCGAGTTGACCGACTGAATGGGAACTGAGTTGAATCAAAACAGAACTGAACTGAATCAACATTGTACTGAACTGATTCTTACTGAACTGAGTTGAATCAAAACAGAACTGATTCATACTGAACTGAGTTGAATCAAAACAGAACTGAACTGATTCAACACTGAACTGAGTTGAATCAAAACAGAACTGAACTGAATCAACACTGACCTGAACTGATTCATACTGAACTGAGTTTAATCAAAACAGAACTGATTCATACTGAACTGAGTTGAATCAAAACAGAACTGAAGTGAATCAACACTGAACTGAGTTGAATCAAAACAGAACTGAACTGAATCAACACTGACCTAAACTGAATCAACACTGAAATGAATCAAAACAGAACTGAACTGAATCAACACTGAACTGAACTGAATCAACACTGTCCTGAACCAAATCATTGGCACATTTACTTTATTTCAAGTAACGAAAGTGTCTTTGGTTGTTTGATTGAATTCCATGTGATTCGCTCTGGATAAAAGCAAATGTTTAGAAATATAATGAGGAACTGCTCGTGAATGGTCACTTCGGTGTGCCGCTCCAGAACGGCGTCTCGGGAAGACAGGAGCGCTGTACCTGGGATCCGCATGTGTGCGACGGCCCCGTCCCCGCCCTCGCTGTGAGCGCGCACCTCCACCAGGTAATCCTCCTTCATCCGCGGCAGATCGATGGACTGCTTCTCTGTGGTGTACAGCATCCCGCTGAGCTGCCCCTCCTTCCGGTACAGGACCTGAGGGAGAACAGGGACAGGTCAACAGCTGAGTCCCAGCAGCAGCTTATGTCAGGGCGGGGCTATAACCTGTCACTTACATGAGATCAGCCAATAGCAAACCACAACCATCCAATCAGTTCCCCACAGACACAATCAAGCCCCGCCCACATGTGTTCTTGTTCCAGAGACACAATATAGGGAAGAACAATTTGTATATATTTGTATATATATCATATTTTATTAAAAACTGATGATGTAATTGTGAAAGGGAACACGTTCAGTGTTATTTTAGAAAGCATGAAACTAATATTATACCCAGTGATGTTCGCTAAAACTGGTGTGTGTGTATGGGTTGGTACACAGTACTGACTTCTGGTGACTTCACTGAGATATTGATAAGCATGTTCATCTGATCGCAGTGTCTGACCTTATATCCGGCCACGTTGGACTCGTTGGCCAGCGACTGCACCTTCTCCCAGCCGACGTTGATGGTCGTGCTGCTGTAGTGCTTCTTAGTGGTGAAGATCTTCGGAGGCTGACTGGGAGCTGAGGAACACCAGACCAGAAACATCTCAAGCTCATACTCGGCACATTCAGTTGCATGTATTCGGATACTGTATATATATATATATTTATTTAAAAAAACAAATTTATTTTTTTAGATTGACTGCACTTCTGACTCCTGGGGCCGTATCTTGCACCCAGCGCATTGGACTTTGTACACAACGCATGTATCATTCCTATTCTGCTACCGCGCACAGCGACTCTTCCCTCCACAGACGCACGTCGGTAAATTAGGGAATGAGCGATCCGCCGTTATAATAGCAATCCGCCGTTATAATAGCGATCCGCCGTTATAATAGCGATCCGCCGTTATAATAGCAATCCGCCGTTATAATAGCAATCCGCCGTTATAATAGCGATCCGCCGTTATAATAGCGATCCGCCGTTATAATAGCAATCCGCCGTTATAATAGCAATCCGCCGTTATAATAGCAATCAGCTTTTCTAATAGCAATCCGCCATTATAATAGCGATCCGCCGTTATAATAGCGATCCGCCGTTATAATAGCAATCCGCCGTTATAATAGCAATCCGCCGTTATAATAGCGATCCGCCGTTATAATAGCGATCCGCCACGGAACAAGCGCGCTGGCTCTTAAAGGGAATGTGAGAGGACGCTCTGATTGGTTTATTTCACGTTACGCCCAAACCACACCTATGAGTAATGAAGCGACTTCAGACCAACACATTTTAGATTTGCGTCGGCGCAAGAGTCGTTTATCCGCAGGTATAATAGCAACAGCGCCGGGATCCGCCCACAGAGTTACTTGCGTTTCGCGTTTGATACTTGCGTTTCAGAGCGTTACAATAGGGCCCATGGTCTTCATTCATCATATCAGGTCCTTGGGTCTTTAACTGTAAGGGCCCTATTTTAACGATCTGAAACGCAAGTGTCAAAGTGCAAAGCGCAAGTAACTTTGTGGCCGGATCCCGGCGCTGTTGCTATTTTCCCAGCGGGATAAATGACTCTTGCGCCCGACGCAAATGTAAAATGGGTTGGTCTGAAGTAGCTTCATTATTCATAGGTGTGGTTTGGGCGTAACGTGAAATAAACCAATCAGAGCGTCCTCTCACATTCCCTTTAAGAGCAGGCGCGCTTGTTCCATGGCGGATTGCTATTATAACGGCGGATTTGCCGGCGCACGCCAGGAGCGGTTCACAGCCGAGGAAACCGACGTTCTCGTCAGGGCCGTAAAACACAGAGAAGTGACATTGGGGATGATGGGAGAAATCCACCCAAATTAGGTTCGGTTAAACAGGCGTATAATTTGGGTAAATGTGTAGCCTAATCTAGATTTTTTTTTTTTTTTTATCTAGATAGATCTTTTTCACATCTTCACGGACACAACAATGATTTCCCTCGTGTGTTAATATTTTTCCTTGTAATAATGTATGATTTGCAAAAATGAAAACTGCTGCATCTGTTTATATTAGAGAATCAAAGTGGATGCGCGTGAACATTATGGCCAAGCACGCGCCCTTAAAATACCATATCACTAACGCGCAACGCGCCACTGTCTTTAGACTGTTTTTTTCCTGATCAATGGCGCAATTGCTTTCTAAAACTGGAAAATAGCACCATGGAAGTTTTGCGCCTGAACACGCCTTCTCTTTGCGCTGAACCTCCCCCGCGAGCGCAAGTTCATTCCCTAATTTACCGACGTGCGTCTGTGGAGGGAAAAGTCCGCTGTGCGCGGGTGCAAAATAGGAATGATACATGCGTCGGTGTTCAAAGTCAATTGCGCTGGGTGCAAGATAGGGCCCTAAATCTACAATCCCCACAATATATATATATGTGTGTGTGTGTGTGTGTGTGTGTATTGTTTTGACAATAAATACTGGTCTTTAGTACTCTGGACTGAGAGTTCAGTGTGGTCAGACTCACGGGCTTTCTTGGTGTGGATCTTGCGTCTCTGGCTGGCGGGTCCGTACCCGGCGCCGTTATACGCCCTCACCTCGATCAGGTAATGCGTGTCGGCCGTCATGTCGTCCAGGCGCGTGTGGTTCTCTCGACTCTGCACCGGAACCCACCGCACCGCCGCCTCGTTATCCAGCGCCTCCCTCCAGTACCGGATCTGGTAGCCCTGGACGTTCTGCACCGGCATCCAGGACACCATGGCTTGTGTGGCCGACAACGCTCTGGCCTCGGCGATGGTGGGAGCGTCTGCAGGAACTGAGACACACACACATCCGTCAGAACTTCTGCACCTGCATTACCTGTGCGGGTCCGACGCTGCGCAGTCGCTCACCGTCCTGCGCCGACTCGATGAAGGCGCTGATGCTGAACGGACCCTCGCCCTGACTGTTGAAGGCCTTCATCTTCACCTCGAACCTGCTGGACGGGGGGATTTTGGGGTCTTTGTGGACGTACTTCCGGGCCTGTGGATCGGTGACCGTCACCCGCAGCCACTCGGGGTCGTTCTGAGGCTTGAAGGCGATGATGTAGCCAAAGTTACTGCCGTAGTAGTACTGCGACTGGACCGGCTGCGGACCAGAACCACATCAGATCCAAAACACATCAGAACCAAAATCACATGAGAACCAAAACACATCAGAACCAAAACACATCAGAACCAAACCACATCAGAACCAAACCACATCAGAACCAAAATCACATCAGAACCAAAACACATCACCAGAACCATATCAGGACACGGCTCAGTTGCTTATTCACACTATATTAAGACAATACATTTTATGAAATGTTGCATAATTTAAATATGCAAATTAGGCGTTACCTAATTAAATATGCATTAATTTCCAGAACAGAAATCAGCCAGGTTCAAAATTCTGGTTTGGATTTGTTGATATATTAAAGGTTTTCCAGAGGGGATTTTGTTGTGTGTGAAGCTGCTGAAGTCTGACCCAAACTCACCGCCTTCACAGACTGAAATCGTTAAGTAAGGGATAATGTATAGCGAGGCGGTTGTTATAGCGAATACACCCCCGACGGGCTGATCGGGACCCGACGCGGAGTGTATTCGTTATAACAACCGCCTCGCTATACATTATCCCGTTTATTACATGGCTACCAAATGGCAACGCTTTGCCATCCAATCAATTCCCCACGGACAAAATCAAGCCCCGCCCACATGTGTTCTTGTTCCAGAAAGAATTGAAGATGAGTGTCAGGTGAAAATGACAAGAGAAAGTGTGTTTTGCTGTTATTCAGATGATAATGTGAGCTCTGGTACCGTCCATGTGATGGTGAGCTCACGACTGGCTCCGCCTCCTCCGCCGATGTCTGACGGAGCCACGACTGGCCCTACAGAGAGAGAGAGAGAGAGAGAGTCAAACACTACATACATGACGATGCTCACGGTTGCTTTGTAATACAGTTACTGTGTTCAGAATGCTTGTAATGACTGAACCCTGGGACCGATCGGCGGAGGCGGGACCATGGTGAGTGGTGGAGGAACCGGTGGAGCAGAGGGGCTGATGGTCCAGGGCGACATCGCAGGAAGACTGGCACCGAGCTGTGCACTCGAACTGAGGCGGTGACTCGGATGACCGGGCGATGATGTGACGAGCGAGGATGAGGAGCCAGATGAAGCCGTAGGGGTGCAGGGTGAGGGCGCAGCCGGGAGTCCGATGTGGAAGCCCGACCTCCGGAGGCTGACCTGGAGAGACCAGGGAGCCCAGCAGAGCCTCCGGGCAGACGGGCCGTGAGCCGAGGCGATGGTGACGGGCTGACAGGCCCAGGTGGAGATATGGGGAAGCCCGAGGCGCAGAGGAGGAGCCGCACAGAGTGAGCTGAGGAAGGCAGAGCCGAGGAGCTGGACCACACCAGTGGTGCCGACGGACCCGAGGGACTGGCCATGACCAGCGGTGGAGACGGGATGAGGACAACAGGCAGGGATACGGGCAGAGGACTTCCGGACGGGACCGGCGAAGATGATGATGACTCGAGGGTAAGGACTTGAGGGAGCTGGATCCGCGGACCACAGGTCTATTAGGTCCAGGTCCACTCCTGGCTCTGAGGTGGACTTACCTGTCTGCGTCCACTCCGGGGCCTTGATGTTCTTCGGCTCTGGTTCCTCGATGATCTCCGTGGGCGCCTCGAGTTCGCGGGCTGTGAGGGAGTAGTACCCCAGCCACCAGCCACCCCAGGTACCCCAGCCACCCACGGTTCTCCGGGAGGAGGAGGAGGAGCAGCGTTGGTAAGTCACATTTAATTTTTCCGTTTTTGAGAGGTCGTTCTTCTGTAACGGCGTGGTGGTAATTGAAGGCACAAGATGAAGATGAAGATGAGGGTGAGCGCATAACACATTGTTTATTTATAAACCTCAGGCAGGACAGACACAACCAAAGCGAACATTAACGGGAACCGACAAGGGACTGAACAGAACAGGGAGTATAAATACACAGGATGAAATGAGGAAACTAACTAGACACAGGTGGAGGAAGATGAACCAATCAGGGACTAACGAGAACAGGCGCAGACAGAACATAACTGTGGCAGATCTGAGGTCAGTGAAGGCCAGCGGGACTCACGGGCTTCTCTGGTGGTGATGCGGGGCGAGGCGTCGCTCGGCGGGCCGGTGCCCAGTGTGTTGGTGGCCGTGACCCTGAACTCGTACTCCGTCCAGGGCGTCAGGTTTATCACTGTGGCCATTTCTGCATTGCCCTCCACATTCACTGGATCTGAAGACACAGAATCACTGCTTTAGACCCGTACTAGTGCTTTAATGAAGATCAGTAGCTGCGCTTCTGCTTCAATCTGAATGAACTAATTCTGATCGATAAATCCGAATGTAGAGTTTAGAATGTAGTGTTTATATGAATGCTAAAAAAGAAAAGTGATCGGGTTGATGTGCGTGTTTATATGTCACAAGCTTCTGATCGGGTTTAATATTTTGACATGCGCTCACTGCACGAATATACAGAGTTCCCCGCTGTTGTTGCACACTAACCATCCTCCTTTTCTTTTAAAAAAAGCAGACTTAATATTGATCTATTTCAATATTAGCTAGTGGTTGATGGACGTGCAGTAGATGTGTCTGGTGTTCTGACCGGTGGAGGCGTCTCTCCAGTCCGGCTCGCTCACGTCTCTGCACTGGACGCTGTATGTGGAGATGGGGCTCAGGTTATCGGTGCCGTGACTCCAGGTCACCCTCACACTGCTGGCCGTCACCTCGTCCACACGCACGCCCCCGGGAGGACCTGGGGGACCTGAGGAGGGGAGAGCCAGTGATATACACGTCTCCTCTCAACGATCTCTCAAACATTTCATCTCAAGGTTTTCTCATCACATGAGCTTCTGCAGCTCCAGACACTTACTGGACGACCACTACTGACTCATATGGGTGTTTATATTTACTTCAGTAAGGGTTAGCCATTTAGCACAAGCTGCACAATGTTTTGATGCTGACCAAACACTGTTGTGCAAATGAACGGCCAGAACACATTTAAAGTTTTCTGTTTTCTGTTAGAACGGTGTCGTGTTAGCGGCCCCTAAATTAATAACTAATTATCTTTAAAACGGAAGTGAATCATTCAAGAACTTACTTTAGCAGGACAATAATAAAAATAACTTTTTTTCTAGAGCAGCTGTAAAGCCTAATCTCTGTTACTGTAATCTCCTGTTACTGTAATCTCCTGTTACTGTAATCTCCTGTTACTGTAATCTCCTGTTACTGTGATCTCCTGTTACTGTGATCTCCTGTTACTGTAATCTCCTGTTACTGTAATCTCCTGTTACTGTAATCTCCTGTTACTGTAATCTCCTGTTACTGTAATCTCTGTTACTGTAAATTCCTGTTACTGTAAATTCCTGTTACTGTGATCTCCTGTTACTGTAATCTCCTGTTACTGTGATCTCCTGTTACTGTAATCTCCTGTTACTGTAATCTCCTGTTACTGTAATCTCCTGTTACTGTAATCTCCTGTTACTGTAATCTCTGTTACTGTAAATTCCTGTTACTGTAAATTCCTGTTACTGTGATCTCCTGTTACTGTAATCTCCTGTTACTGTGATCTCCTGTTACTGTAATCTCCTGTTACTGTAATCTCCTGTTACTGTAATCTCCTGTTACTGTAATCTCTGTTACTGTAATCTCCTGTTACTGTGATCTCCTGTTACTGTAATCTCCTGTTACTGTAATCTCTGATACTGTAATCTCCTGTTACTGTAATCTCCTGTTACTGTAATCTCTGTTACTGTAATCTCATGTTACTATAATATCCTGTCACTGTAATCTCCTGTTACTGTAATCTCTGTCACTGTAATCTCCTGTTACTGTAATCTCGTTTACTGTAATATCTGTTACTGTAATCTCTGTTACTGTAATCTTCTGTTACTGTAATCTCTGTTACTGTAATCTCCTGTTACTGTAATCTCCTGTTACTGTAATCTCCTGTTACTGTAATCTCTGTTTACAGTAATCTCTGTTACTGTAATCTCCTGTTACTGTAATCTCCTGTTACTGTAATCTCCTGTTACTGTAATCTCTGTTACTGTAATCTCCCGTTACTGTAATCTCCCGTTACTGTAATCTCCCGTTACTGTAATCTGTTACTGTAATCTCTGTTACTGTAATCTCTGTTACTGTAATCTCCTGTTACTGTAATCTCCTGTTATCACTGTAATCTCCTGTTACTGTAATCTCCCGTAACTGTAATCTCCCGTTACTGTAATCTCCCGTTACTGTAATCTCCCGTTACTGTAATCTCTGTTACTGTAATCTCCTGTTACTGTAATCTCCTGTTACTGTAATCTCTGATACTGTAATCTCCTGTTACTGTAATCTCCTGTTACTGTAATCTCCTGTTACTGTAATCTCTGTGACTGTAATCTCCTGTTACTGTCATCTCTGTTACTGTAATCTCCTGTTACTGTAATCTCTGTGACTGTAATCTCCTGTTACTGTCATCTCTGTTACTGTAATCTCCTGTTACTGTAATCTCCTATTACTGTAATCTCCTGTTACTGTAATCTCTGTGACTGTAATCTCCTGTTACTGTAATCTCTGTTACTGTAATCTCCTGTTACTGTAATCTCCTGTTACTGTAATCTCTGTTACTGTAATCTCCTGTTACTGTAATCTCCTGTTACTGCAATCTCCTGTTACTGCAATCTCCTGTTACTGTAATCTCCTGTTACTGTAATCTCCTGTTACTGTAATCTCCTGTTACTGCAATCTCCTGTTACTGTAATCTCCTGTTACTGTAATCTCCTGTTACTGTAATCTCCTGTTACTGTAATCTCTGTTACTGTAATCTCTGTTACTGTAATCTCTGTTACTGTAATCTCTGTTACTGTAATCTCCTGTTACTGTAATCTCCTGTTACTGTAATCTCCTGTTACTGTAATCTCCTGTTACTGTAATCTCCTGTTACTGTAATCTCCTGTTACTGTGATCTCCTGTTACTGCAATCTCCTGTTACTGTGATCTCCTGTTACTGTAATCTCCCGTTACTGTAATCTCCTGTTACTGTAATCTCCTGTTACTGTAATCTCCTGTTACTGTAATCTCCTGTTACTGTGATCTCCTGTTACTGTAATCTCCCGTTACTGTAATCTCCTGTTACTGTAATCTCCTGTTACTGTAATCTCCTGTTACTGCAATCTCCTGTTACTGCAATCTCCTGTTACTGTAATCTAAAAGCTGCAGTGAAACACTCTATATTGTTAAAGCGCTGTATAAATGAAGGTGACTTGACTAATATGTCATCCAATAAGAGATTTTCTGTCGCTCGACGTGTGCAGTAAAGCATTATGGGATACGGGAAACATCGGTTTGTGCCGTCTCACCTCGGACCACCAGCTCTGCAGCGGCCGTGACGTTGTCCACCGGCGTCTGAGCCGTACAGACGTATCGTCCCGCGTGTCTCAGCTGTGCGCTACTGATCAGCAGCTCTGAGCTCGACGTCCCGGCCTGACCGCCCTGATTCACATCCTGACCAACAACAATGGAAGATAAATACACAAGACTGTAACCATGAAGTGATTAAAGAGTCACCACAACCATAACGACAAAAAGGAACGATATCGCTGGAATCAGTCTCAGAATGAACAGTAAAAACATTGACAGCCAATCAGAATCCAAGCTGCTTTAAATAACCTGAGCATTTAAAGTGACAGGAGACAAAAATGCAGCGCTTATAATAAACAGAACATTTCCATGTGTTGGTGTGAACGCTAATATAGTTATCATCATAGTTAACTGTTCTCACAGTTCTTGTTATAGTTATCATCGTTCTTTAGAGTGATCATTACACTTATAGTCATCATTACAGTAACGGTTACGGTGTGTAGTATTATGGTTTCGGAGTGATCCTTAAGATCTGCTATTCTTCAAGTCTTGATTCATTAAACTAAATCCATAAATATGAAATGTTTGTTATCAGTATTATAGACTGAAGTTCACCATCTTGTGCTCGTAATGCTCTCCGTCTCGGTCGAAGTCGATGAGGTGCTCGTCGAGGGACCAGATGAAGGTGAGGTCAAGGGTCGGGTCATGTGACGCCGCACACTCCATCCTGGCGCTCTGGCCCGCGCTGATGTCAGCGTTCGACGGGGCCAGCGTGATCTTCGTGGCGTCTGAGGAGAGAACGAGACGCACGTCAAACACGACCAACTCCTCTGAACACAGCGACGGACAGACTCACCAGCGGCCGGATCGAATGCTCTGGTGTATTGATCACGCTCAGCTGTAGAGGTGTGTGTGTGTGTGTGTGTGTGTGTGTGTGTGTGTGTGTGTGTGTGTGTGTGTGTGGCAGGAGGGAACCAGATTACAGACGTCTCTGTTGACCTGAGGGAGCCTTTGGTCGGAAAGATTGAAGGCTATTCAGTCTGTCACACACACACACACACACACACACACAGTCGTTGTGTTGCCATGTCCTACCCGTGACTAACAGCGACCCGGTGCTGTTCGCTCGGCCTCGGTCGTTCTCCGCGAAGCACGTGTATCTGCCTTCGTCTGCCTTGGTGACGTTGAGCAGCTCCAGACTCCCGTCCGGCCGGATGAACACCCTGCGTGAGAGAGGAGAGGCTTGAGCCGGACGTGACGTGACGGAGTCGAGTCTGCTTTATTTACACAGCGCTGTCTACAGTACAGAGTGTGTCAGAGCCGCTTCACAGAGAGAGTGTGTCAGAGCCGCTTCACAGAGAGAGAGTGTGTCAGAGCCGCTTCACAGAGAGAGTGTGTCAGAGCCGCTTCACAGAGAGAGTGTGTGTCAGAGCCGCTTCACAGAGAGTGTGTGTCAGAGCCGCTTCACAGAGAGAGAGTGTGTCAGAGCCGCTTCACAGAGAGAGTGTGTGTCAGAGCCGCTTCACAGAGAGTGTGTGTCAGAGCCGCTTCACAGAGAGAGTGTGTGTCAGAGCCGCTTCACAGAGAGTGTGTGTCAGAGCCGCTTCACAGAGAGTGTGTGTCAGAGCCGCTTCACAGAGAGTGTGTGTCAGAGCCGCTTCACAGAGAGTGTGTGTCAGAGCCGCTTCACAGAGAGTGTGTGTCAGAGCCGCTTCACAGAGAGAGAGTGTGTCAGAGCCGCTTCACAGAGAGTGTGTGTCAGAGCCGCTTCACAGAGAGAGAGTGTGTCAGAGCCGCTTCACAGAGAGAGTGTGTGTCAGAGCCGCTTCACAGAGAGAGTGTGTCAGAGCCGCTTCACAGAGAGAGAGTGTGTCAGAGCCGCTTCACAGAGAGTGTGTGTCAGAGCCGCTTCACAGAGAGTGTGTGTCAGAGCCGCTTCACAGAGAGAGAGTGTGTGTCAGAGCCGCTTCACAGAGAGAGTGTGTGTCAGAGCCGCTTCACAGAGAGAGAGTGTGTCAGAGCCGCTTCACAGAGAGAGTGTGTCAGAGCCGCTTCACAGAGAGAGTGTGTGTCAGAGCCGCTTCACAGAGAGAGTGTGTGTCAGAGCCGCTTCACAGAGAGAGTGTGTGTCAGAGCCGCTTCACAGAGAGAGTGTGTCAGAGCCGCTTCACAGAGAGTGTGTCAGAGCCGCTTCACAGAGAGAGAGTGTGTCAGAGCCGCTTCACAGAGAGAGAGTGTGTCAGAGCCGCTTCACAGAGAGAGAGTGTGTCAGAGCCGCTTCACAGAGAGAGTGTGTCAGAGCCGCTTCACAGAGAGAGTGTGTCAGAGCCGCTTCACAGAGAGAGAGTGTGTCAGAGCCGCTTCACAGAGAGTGTGTGTCAGAGCCGCTTCACAGAGAGAGAGTGTGTCAGAGCCGCTTCACAGAGAGTGTGTGTCAGAGCCGCTTCACAGAGAGAGAGTGTGTCAGAGCCGCTTCACAGAGAGTGTGTGTCAGAGCCGCTTCACAGAGAGTGTGTGTCAGAGCCGCTTCACAGAGAGTGTGTCAGAGCCGCTTCACAGAGAGTGTGTGTCAGAGCCGCTTCACAGAGAGTGTGTGTCAGAGCCGCTTCACAGAGAGAGAGTGTGTCAGAGCCGCTTCACAGAGAGAGAGTGTGTCAGAGCCGCTTCACAGAGAGTGTGTGTCAGAGCCGCTTCACAGAGAGAGAGTGTGTCAGAGCCGCTTCACAGAGAGTGTGTGTCAGAGCCGCTTCACAGAGAGTGTGTGTCAGAGCCGCTTCACAGAGAGTGTGTCAGAGCCGCTTCACAGAGAGTGTGTGTCAGAGCCGCTTCACAGAGAGTGTGTGTCAGAGCCGCTTCACAGAGAGAGTGTGTGTCAGAGCCGCTTCACAGAGAGTGTGTGTCAGAGCCGCTTCACAGAGAGTGTGTGTCAGAGCCGCTTCACAGAGAGAGAGTGTGTCAGAGAGAGAGTGTGTGTCAGAGCCGCTTCACAGAGAGAGTGTGTCAGAGCCGCTTCACAGAGAGAGAGTGTGTCAGAGCCGCTTCACAGAGAGTGTGTGTCAGAGCCGCTTCACAGAGAGTGTGTGTCAGAGCCGCTTCACAGAGAGTGTGTGTCAGAGCCGCTTCACAGAGAGTGTGTGTCAGAGCCGCTTCACAGAGAGAGTGTGTGTCAGAGCCGCTTCACAGAGAGTGTGTGTCAGAGCCGCTTCACAGAGAGTGTGTGTCAGAGCCGCTTCACAGAGAGAGAGTGTGTCAGAGAGAGAGTGTGTGTCAGAGCCGCTTCACAGAGAGAGTGTGTCAGAGCCGCTTCACAGAGAGAGTGTGTCAGAGCCGCTTCACAGAGAGAGTGTGTCAGAGAGAGAGTGTGTGTCAGAGCCGCTTCACAGAGAGAGTGTGTCAGAGCCGCTTCACAGAGAGAGTGTGTGTCAGAGCCGCTTCACAGAGAGTGTGTGTCAGAGCCGCTTCACAGAGAGTGTGTGTCAGAGCCGCTTCACAGAGAGTGTGTGTCAGAGCCGCTTCACAGAGAGAGAGTGTGTCAGAGCCGCTTCACAGAGAGAGAGTGTGTCAGAGCCGCTTCACAGAGAGAGTGTGTGTCAGAGCCGCTTCACAGAGAGAGTGTGTGTCAGAGCCGCTTCACAGAGAGAGTGTGTGTCAGAGCCGCTTCACAGAGAGAGTGTGTCAGAGCCGCTTCACAGAGAGAGTGTGTCAGAGCCGCTTCACAGAGAGAGTGTGTCAGAGCCGCTTCACAGAGAGAGAGTGTGTCAGAGCCGCTTCACAGAGAGAGTGTGTGTCAGAGCCGCTTCACAGAGAGTGTGTGTCAGAGCCGCTTCACAGAGAGAGTGTGTCAGAGCCGCTTCACAGAGAGTGTGTGTCAGAGCCGCTTCACAGAGAGAGTGTGTCAGAGCCGCTTCACAGAGAGAGAGTGTGTCAGAGCCGCTTCACAGAGAGAGAGTGTGTCAGAGCCGCTTCACAGAGAGTGTGTGTCAGAGCCGCTTCACAGAGAGAGTGTGTCAGAGCCGCTTCACAGAGAGAGTGTGTCAGAGCCGCTTCACAGAGAGTGTGTGTCAGAGCCGCTTCACAGAGAGTGTGTGTCAGAGCCGCTTCACAGAGAGTGTGTGTCAGAGCCGCTTCACAGAGAGTGTGTGTCAGAGCCGCTTCACAGAGAGTGTGTGTCAGAGCCGCTTCACAGAGAGAGTGTGTGTCAGAGCCGCTTCACAGAGAGTGTGTGTCAGAGCCGCTTCACAGAGAGTGTGTGTCAGAGCCGCTTCACAGAGAGAGAGTGTGTCAGAGAGAGAGTGTGTGTCAGAGCCGCTTCACAGAGAGAGTGTGTCAGAGCCGCTTCACAGAGAGAGAGTGTGTCAGAGCCGCTTCACAGAGAGTGTGTGTCAGAGCCGCTTCACAGAGAGTGTGTGTCAGAGCCGCTTCACAGAGAGTGTGTGTCAGAGCCGCTTCACAGAGAGAGTGTGTGTCAGAGCCGCTTCACAGAGAGTGTGTGTCAGAGCCGCTTCACAGAGAGTGTGTGTCAGAGCCGCTTCACAGAGAGTGTGTGTCAGAGCCGCTTCACAGAGAGTGTGTGTCAGAGCCGCTTCACAGAGAGAGAGTGTGTCAGAGAGAGAGTGTGTGTCAGAGCCGCTTCACAGAGAGAGTGTGTCAGAGCCGCTTCACAGAGAGAGTGTGTCAGAGAGAGAGTGTGTGTCAGAGCCGCTTCACAGAGAGTGTGTGTCAGAGCCGCTTCACAGAGAGAGAGTGTGTCAGAGCCGCTTCACAGAGAGTGTGTGTCAGAGCCGCTTCACAGAGAGTGTGTGTCAGAGCCGCTTCACAGAGAGAGTGTGTCAGAGCCGCTTCACAGAGAGAGTGTGTGTCAGAGCCGCTTCACAGAGAGAGTGTGTCAGAGCCGCTTCACAGAGAGAGTGTGTCAGAGCCGCTTCACAGAGAGAGTGTGTCAGAGCCGCTTCACAGAGAGTGTGTGTCAGAGCCGCTTCACAGAGAGAGTGTGTCAGAGCCGCTTCACAGAGAGTGTGTGTCAGAGCCGCTTCACAGAGAGAGTGTGTCAGAGCCGCTTCACAGAGAGTGTGTGTCAGAGCCGCTTCACAGAGAGAGTGTGTGTCAGAGCCGCTTCACAGAGAGAGAGTGTGTCAGAGCCGCTTCACAGAGAGAGTGTGTCAGAGCCGCTTCACAGAGAGTGTGTGTCAGAGCCGCTTCACAGAGAGTGTGTGTCAGAGCCGCTTCACAGAGAGTGTGTGTCAGAGCCGCTTCACAGAGAGAGAGTGTGTCAGAGCCGCTTCACAGAGAGTGTGTGTCAGAGCCGCTTCACAGAGAGTGTGTGTCAGAGCCGCTTCACAGAGAGAGAGTGTGTCAGAGCCGCTTCACAGAGAGAGAGTGTGTCAGAGCCGCTTCACAGAGAGTGTGTGTCAGAGCCGCTTCACAGAGAGAGTGTGTCAGAGCCGCTTCACAGAGAGTGTGTGTCAGAGCCGCTTCACAGAGAGAGAGTGTGTCAGAGCCGCTTCACAGAGAGTGTGTGTCAGAGCCGCTTCACAGAGAGAGAGTGTGTCAGAGCCGCTTCACAGAGAGAGAGTGTGTGTCAGAGCCGCTTCACAGAGAGAGAGGACAATAGTCCAGCTTAAGCAAGGTCAGTGATGCTTCATTTCTGTTGTAAAGAAGTTATTAATTTAATTTAATTATAAATTAAGTTATGCTCTGGAGAAAACTACTCGTTACTACCGTTCCCTGAGAGAGGAGCGAGTATAGCGGAGCTACTGTACACACACTCCCTCTCCTCGCTTTACTGAAGCACTTACCGTAACGTGTAAATGCGTGTAGCTAACGTAACTCAACATTAGCTAGCGCACAGGCCACGCAGTGCTGGCGGAACAACACATTAGCGGAGCGGAGCGGATCATGTGGCATCTTTTCCAGAAAACTTCTTGCACAAAATAAATCCAAGCACTTTCAGGGACCCGTGTCTGTGTGTGTTTATTTTCAAAAACTTTCCTTGACATTTGTTTTTCACATTCACAAACTTTCGTTCACAAAACGTTCTGGGAGCCCTGGTGGTGAGAGGTGGTGACCTCTGACCTGCTGGAGTTGTGCAGGAGCTCGGTCCCCTTGCTCCAGGAGACGCGGGGTCTCGGCGCCGCTCTGGGTCTGCAGTCGAACACCACACGCCCGTTCCTGGCCACCAGCTGAGCCTTCACTGGGGTCCAGTCGAACGCCGGAGCGCCGGCTGAGGGAACACACACACACGCGCACACACACACACACACACACACACACACAGTCAATGGAGGAACATCTGCACCTGAGGCTGAGCCCTAAAGCTCCCGATGACCTCTGACCCCGTCGACCAATCAGAGTTAGCTCACCGAACACGCGCAGCTCGGCGTTGGCGTAGATCACGCCGTGCCGGTTCTCGGCGATACACTGATACACGGCCGAATCCTCGAACGCCAGATCCGTGAAGCGCAGCTCGTGGCTCTTGATGAACTGATGGAGAGAATGGAGAACGGATCAACACATTACAGTTTTTTTCGATTGCTAAACGACAGTGAGCACAACTGGAGCTACATGTGCAAAACTCTAACTACAGTCTGCACAGCAGCAGTTCATGTGGACCAAACTCGTGTTCGTTTTTCATTGCTTGAACACAGTTTTCAAAACTCTACACACTTATCACATGACTTTAACCACAACCTGCACAACACTGTGGATTTACAGCACTTTGTTCAAATGCTAACACACTGCTGTCAAAACTGTGAACCACACATTCACAACAGAACAGATTTCAGCCTTGTGTCTGTCAAACACTGCTGATGGCAACTTCAGCCGAGACAGGAGAGAGTTACATCCTTACAGTAAATGAGAACATTACAGGAATATATTTTCTATTGCAATTATAGAATATTTACACAGATATATATTACAGTAAGTTTGACTGTAAAATATATTTGTATTATATAATATACAACAGGACCCAAAGGCTGGCCCCAACAGGAGGAAGAGGAAAAATATATTTTCAGATGCGCAGGAAAATGCTATTGTTGACATGGTTGTTGTCAACAATGCAATAAAACTGCGGGAGATTCGAGATAGAGTGCTGGCTGATAATGATATATGTGAAAATGTTAATTCTGTCAGCACAACAACTATTGCTCGAGTCCTACAGAAACACCAAGTTACAATGTAACAGTTATACACTGTACCGTTCGAGAGAAACAGTGAACGGGTAAAAGAGCAAAGATACCAATATGTCCAGGTAAGACGTCTGAGGTTACACACACAGCAGAACAGGGGGAGCCAGTAAGAAACCCCCAAGTTTTTGTCATAGTTTGTGATACCGTTGCTTTTCACCGCTCTGCAGCTGTCACAGATTGGTTTGCAGCACATCGCAGATTTATGGTTTTGTACCTGCCTGCATATTCACCCTTCCTCAACCCAATAGAGGAGTTGTTCTCTGCCTGGAGGTGGTAAGTGTTTGGTCACCACCACCCACATGACCAAATGTCTCTTTGGAAGCCATGCGTGCCGGATGTGAGGACACGAGTGCAGAGGACAGGGATGGATAAGGCACTCCAGAAGGTGCAGGGCGAGAGAGAACATTAGATGTGATGTTGATGAACACCTGTGGCCTGATGCTGGAGAGAGGCAGGATTAGCCCCGCAATTATTTATTACTGTACTTTTAGTTCTACCAGAAAGACTCGGGAGAATAGATACTCGATAATTATGCATTTATTAACAGCCCAGCAAGCCACATGCAATAAGTTCTTTGGCGTAGGCCCCGTCCGTAACTCGCAATCCGAGGGTACAGATTCAGCATTTCCCGCCTGAAGATGGCGGGGGCGCAGCCGACCCCCAATGCGGTATTGGAAGGGACCATCCTGGTGGTGGTGGGGAGGTTGAAGGGGAAATCCTATGGTGATAGGAGGGATGGACTGAGGAACCCATCTCTTGCTGGAGGGGAGAAATCATCTTGGTGGTGGTGGGGTGGATGGAGGTGAGTGAAGCGTCAGCATCTGCGAACTCAGACAAGTGTAAGTACGGGTCTTTTATACTTCTAGTATTAAAACGTGATTGGATAGATGAGAAGATAATCAATGACGCAACAATTGAGTCTTCCCAGCAGAACTTACGCTAAAGCTTCCATTTTCTACCTTTTTTTTTCTCATTACTGTAATTCTGTAAATTACTACAGACTATTGAAGCAAACTGCTCATTTTCATTTACCTTAAAGAATTGTTATGTTCTAAAAATGTAAATAAATCATGTGAAAGAATGTCACTCTTTTCTTTGAAGAAAATGTTACTTTGTATGAAGTCACTGAAATTGTTCAAACTGTAAAGATGAAAAGTTAGTATTTTCTGTATCGGTGTTTGATGCTAGTGTTTTTACTCTCAGTGTGTTCTGAGTGACAGTGTGTGTTATCTCAGTGAGGGTTGTGTAGTGTTTTTACTCTCAGTGTGTTCTGAGTGACAGTGTGTGTTATCTCAGTGAGGATTGTGTAGTGTTTTACTCTCAGTGTGTTCTGAGTGACAGTGTGTGTTATCGCAGTGAGGGTTGTGTAGTGTTTTACTCTCAGTGTGTTCTGAGTGACAGTGTGTGTTATCTCAGTGAGGGTTGTGTAGTGTTTTACTCTCAGTGTGTTCTGAGTGACAGTGTGTGTTATCTCAGTGAGGGTTGTGTAGTGTTTTACTCTCAGTGTGTTCGAGTGACAGTGTGTGTTATCTCAGTGAGGGTTGTGTAGTGTTTTACTCTCAGTGTGTTCGAGTGACAGTGTGTGTTATCTCAGTGAGGGTTGTGTAGTGTTTTACTCTCAGTGTGTTCTGAGTGACAGTGTGTGTTATCTCAGTGAGGGTTGTGTAGTGTTTTACTCTCAGTGTGTTTGAGTGACAGTGTGTGTTATCTCAGTGAGGGTTGTGTAGTGTTTTTACTCTCAGTGTGTTCTGAGTGACAGTGTGTGTTATCTCAGTGAGGATTGTGTAGTGTTTTACTCTCAGTGTGTTCTGAGTGACAGTGTGTGTTATCTCAGTGAGGGTTGTGTAGTGTTTGGCTGCACTGAGCCTGTTGTGAGCCGTGTGTTAAGAGTTGTGTTGCTTGGAGTGAGTTTTGCAGGTGATGTGAACTGTTTAGCTCAGGTGACTGTTGGTAGTGCAGACTGTAGTTAGAGTTTTGCACATGTAGCTCCAGTTGTGCTCACTGTCGTTTAGCAATCGAAAAAAACTGTAATAACATACCTCATAAACATCATATTCATATATCATCCGCCTCTGTGTTCATCTATTGATTTTATTCAATAAAATAAAATAAAAACAATAATACAAAGTCATTAAAATTAAAATATATTTTTTTTTATTAAAAGTTACTATAAATGAAGTGAAGACACTGATAATCTGTCATTATTGTTCCGTCAGAAGTCATGTTTGATTGGCATTCTGCGAGTTGCGGGTCGCTAACACACTTCAGGTGTGTGTGTGTGTGTGTGTGTGTGTGTGTGTGAGCACCATCTGCTGTGACTCTTAT
>NC_136900.1:25643383-25645883 GCF_949152265.1 Phoxinus phoxinus | reverse complement strand
CTGATAGGGTGTTCAGTATGCAAATACTACAGTGATGTCACTGATAGAATGTTCAATATGCAAATACTACAGTGATGTCACTGATAGAATGTTCAATATGCAAATACTACAGTGATGTCACTGATAGAATGTTCAATATGCAAATACTACAGTGATGTCACTGATAGAATGTTCAGTATGCAAATACTACAGTGATGTCACTGATAGGATGTTGAGTGGCGCTCAGTGGGAGGTTTTCTCCATGTGAACTGTGAGAAGTTTATAAAGAGTATCTAATGCTGAAAATATCTACAAAATGCAGTGTGGATGAAAGATGATTAAAAACTGAAATATGAGCAGAAAATTGCGCTGAATAATGAAGCGTTTGAGAGAAATGATTGAAGCGTGGTTTTGCAAACAGCAGAAATCGTGTGGTTGGCGTTTTCTTACTTCCCCAGCGCGAAGCACTCGAGCGTGACGTTCTGCCCCGCCAGAGCGAAGACGTCTGGAGACTTGACTTTGATGTCGGCGGGATATTTCCTCAGGACACCTGGTGGAGAGCAGACACGACACACTCCTGTTGCTTTTGTTTCCTCAAATGTTATGTTTAAATAGGCAAATGAGGTCATTTTTAATGAATTATGTACTAATCTGCATGCATTTCCAGAAAATATACCTGGACATTGGATAAAGCCAGCTTCAAAATTCCTGTTTGATTTTGTTGACATATTAGAGTTAAAGGTTTTATAGAGGGGATTTTGGATTTCTCTCTTTATCACTTCATAAATCAAAAAATACTGTCAACAGATGGAAAAATATACATTTTTACCACATATTTAAGAATAAAATGTTATATAAATCAAGGCAAATGATATATGAACAAACCCCTCAGTAAAAACCTCCAGAATATAGATATGAATAAAACTGTAAAGTTTGAAGTGTGCAAGTGTTGCTGAAGTGGAGGAACAACTCATTTTATCAAAACAACCTTTAAAGATAAAGTAGATAAAGTGGATAAAGTGGATAAAGTGGATAAAGTGGATAAAGTGGATAAAATAAACACTTAAATGTGTTGTGGATGTTTTTTCCCACTAGTCTGAAAGAAGGAATGATATAGAAGCAAAATAGAGTTGACATGAAGTATATGTCTTAAATATATATATATATACTGTATTGATTGAACTGAGACTGTAACGTTCAGAGCTCAGACTTCTCCAGGTCAAAGCTACATTTATTGAAACTAAACAGCAGAAACGACTCATTTTTCTGATGTCACACAGAAGAACATCCACTATTGAGTGATCAGAAACTGTTCATCAGCTCATATTAGGACAGATATGATTTCTTTAAGCAGATTATTTGAGCGTGACCAGACCTAAAATAAGAACCGCAGATCTCCTGTCAGTTTCGACACTGCCGAGTGGGTTCTGCTTCAGAAGATCTATCATCCTCTGCTTGAGCAAATCATGTATAAATAGCATTATTAAAGACAGTAATATTCCTGCAAGCGCATGTGTTTCCAGCATGACCTGCGAACGACTCGCGCTCGGCAATTCTGGAATTGAATACTTGAGGTCAGGAATCGGATCCTTGTTATAAAATGTAAATTTCGATTCCTCTTATCGATTCCTTTGTTTCAATATGACTTTAATCCATTCGAGCGCGAGACTCTCTGTTCTCTGAGCTGCACACATGCACAGATAAACTGATTATAATGTGATTTTTAGCACTTTGTCACCGGTTCTGTTCATCATGTTTATGGACAGAGTTTCTAGGCGCAGCCAGGGGCCGGAGGGTGTCGGGTTCGGGGACCACACGATTTCGTCTCTGCTCTTTGCGGATGATGTTGTCGTGTTGGCCCATCAGACCAGGACCTCCAGCATGCACTGGGACGGTGTGCAGCCGAGTGTGAAGCGGCTGGGATGAGAATCAGCACCTCCAAACCCGAGGCCATGGTCCTCAGTCGGAGAAGGGTGGCTTGCTCACTTCAGATTGGTGGAGAGTTCCTGCCTCAAGTGGAGGAGTTCAAGTATCTTGGGGTCTTGTTCACGAGTGAGGGAAGGATGGAACGGGAGATTGACAGACGGATCGGTGCAGCTTCTGCAGTAATGCGGTCGGTGTACCGGTCTGTCGTGGTGAAGAAAGAGCTGAGCCACAAGGCGAAGCTCTCGATTTACCGGTCAATCTACGTTCCTACTCTCACCTATGGTCATGAGCTTTGGGTCATGACCGAAAGGACAAGATCCCGGATACAGGCGGCCGAAATGAGCTTTCTCCGCAGGGTGGCTGGGCGCTCCCTCAGAGATCGGGTGAGGAGCTCGGTCACTCAGGAGGAGCTCAGAGTAGAGCCGCTGCTCCTCCACATCGAGAGGGGTCAGCTGAGGTGGCTCGGGCATCGGCTCCGGTGCGTCCTGGACGCCTTCCTGGGAAGGTGTTCCGGGCGCGTCCCACCCGGAGGAGACCCAGGGGAAGACCTAGGACACGCTGGAGAGACTATGTCTCCCGGCTGGCCTGGGAACGC
>NC_136900.1:25630883-25635883 GCF_949152265.1 Phoxinus phoxinus | reverse complement strand
ATAGTGCATGCTGGGATATCAGAGACTCAACGAGTCTGACACCGCTGCGATTAATGAGGAATAGTGCATGCTGGGATATCAGAGACACGACGAGTCTGACGCCGCTGCGATTAATGAGGAATAGTGCATGCTGGGATATCAGAGACTCAACGAGTCTGACGCCACTGCGATTAATGAGGAATAGTGCATGCTGGGATATCAGAGACTCAACGAGTCTGACACCGCTGCGATTAATGAGGAATAGTGCATGCTGGGATATCAGAGACACGACGAGTCTGACACCGCTGCGATTAATGAGGAATAGTGCATGCTGGGATATCAGAGACACGACGAGTCTGACGCCGCTGCGATTAATGAGGAATAGTGCATGCTGGGATATCAGAGACACGACGAGTCTGACGCCGCTGCGATTAATGAGGAATAGTGCATGCTGGGATATCAGAGACACGACGAGTCTGACGCCGCTGCGATTAATGAGGAATAGTGCATGCTGGGATATCGCCGCTGCGATTAATGAGGAATAGTGCATGCTGGGATATCGCCGCTGCGATTAATGAGGAATAGTGCATGCTGGGATATCAGAGACTCAACGAGTCTGACGCCGCTGCGATTAATGAGGAATAGTGCATGCTGGGATATCAGAGACTCAACGAGTCTGACGCCGCTGCGATTAATGAGGAATAGTGCATGCTGGGATATCAGAGACTCAACGAGTCTGACGCCGCTGCGATTAAAGAGGAATAGTGCATGCTGGGATATCAGAGACTCAACGAGTCTGACGCCGCTGCGATTAATGAGGAATAGTGCATGCTGGGACATCAGAGACTCAACGAGTCTGACGCCGCTGCGATTAAAGAGGAATAGTGCATGCTGGGATATCAGAGACTCAACGAGTCTGACGCCGCTGCGATTAATGAGGAATAGTGCATGCTGGGATTTCAGAGACTCGACGAGTCTGACACCGCTGCGATTAATGAGGAATAGTGCATGCTGGGATATCAGAGACTCGACGAGTCTGACGCCACTGCGATTAATGAGGAATAGTGCATGCTGGGATATCAGAGACACGACGAGTCTGACGCCGCTGCGATTAAAGAGGAATAGTGCATGCTGGGATATCAGAGACTCAACGAGTCTGACGCCGCTGCGATTAATGAGGAATAGTGCATGCTGGGATATCAGAGACACGACGAGTCTGACGCCGCTGCGATTAAAGAGGAATAGTGCATGCTGGGATATCAGAGACAAGACGAGTCTGACGCCGCTGCGATTAAAGAGGAATAGTGCATGCTGGGATATCAGAGACACGACGAGTCTGACACCGCTGCGATTAATGAGGAATAGTGCATGCTGGGATATCAGAGACACGACGAGTCTGACGCCGCTGCGATTAATGAGGAATAGTGCATGCTGGGATATCAGAGACACGACGAGTCTGACGCCGCTGCGATTAAAGAGGAATAGTGCATGCTGGGATATCAGAGACTCAACGAGTCTGACGCCGCTGCGATTAATGAGGAATAAAAACTCATGAACAGTTTTTCCGCTGTTGAATACTTTCATATGAAGTTGAACTAAAGCATTCGCCATCGACTAACGGCTTTAGTCGCAGATCAATGACTTTAAAGGTCATCAGTTATTGTTAAAATCTCCCTATGGAGAACATCGATGGAGTTTGTACTTCCGGAAGCGGCTGTTGCACTCTCATCCGTCATGTGCATGCTTTGAGTGCTTGACGTTTAATGCATTACTTAGGTCACTTTAGAGTGTTCATCGCAGAACCTCTGAGAGGATAAAACACGAGTAATGTTCTGGACACTGGGTTGAGTGAGTTAGAGTGTGTATCCGGACAGATGAGGAACTGAACTCTTCTGATGCTAGTTTCAGGAATCTGCTGGCGTCTCGCTAATCAGATATGAATTATTCACGAGCGGGGAGTGTAATCTTCAGTTCTCTGGTTATTGGATGTTATTAACTCGTCCAGGCGTCAGACGGGTCGGTTACTGATGTAAACACAAGCGTAAATCAGCCTGGGTTATCATACAGAAGCTTCTAAACCTCCGCGTATGAGACCGAACACACACGAATGTGCTAATCAGGCCTGACTCATCAAAACAAAGAAAAAATACATTATATAAAGAAAATAAAGCATAATCTTATAAACATTATTCGTCTTCATTGTGACATTATTTCTTAATGCAAATTAAGCAACCACTGTCCCAATAATTTTTTTGTATTAAAAAGCATATTTTAAATGGAGTACCAACTATACAATTAAATAAGTATTATATACAGTAATATACGCATACATACATATATATATATATGAAAACAACTTATGCAAATAAAAATTAATTCAAAATATGAACTATACTACCATATCAGTGACATTAAAGTATTATAGCGGTTTGATTGGCGCGCCGCAGACTGTGTGTTCTGTAAAGCGCATGCCGTCGCGCGGATGAAACACACACAGATCAAAGTCTCTCCAGGAATCACTAAACGTCAGGAGAGCTCGCGGCTCCCGAGGCTCTGCTGGTGAACGGGTGCGGGCGGTCAGGCCCTGGAAACGGAAACGCAAGAGAAAGCCGAGGAGACAGACTGTCATCGGTTTAATCTCCTGCTCCCCCATAATGCCCTGCTTCTTTATTAGAGAATCACTGTGACGTCTGTGAGATGTTCCCTGAACACAGAGCAGATTCTCCTCGCGGTGTCCTATCGCCCCACAGCGGCTCCTAACAGGACGCGATAGCTTTCCAGCAACTAGCAGTTTGTCGAAACATAATAAGTAATGTGATGGATATCATATTTTGGGATGATGTCAACTGAAGGAAAGCTCAGGAAGTCACAGTGGAAACGAACAGTTCTTTAAGACGGACGGTGGAACTCACCTCCAAACACTCCTGGGAAATCGGCACACACCGAGCAAACTGAAACACAAACACCAGCAGTTCATGCAATCTTTACATTTCAACAGGGGACTTCACTGACTTTTTCAATATTATTCAACAGAAAAACAAATTAAACTAAAAGGTCAAATAAATACAATGAAGAATCCCAGCACAATAATCCTTTTATCTCCATGATCTTGTTTTCATTATCTTTAGAAGACTCAGTCCTAATTGAGCATTAAGTCTGATTGAGCATGAGTCCTGCTGCAGATCCTCTCTGTGTCTTTATAAAGCAGTGACCGCTGATGTGTGTGTGAGATAGCGGCGGATCGGAGCGCTGATGTGTGTGTGAGATAGCGGCGGATCGGAGCGCTGATGTCCTCTGATCACTGACCGTCTGCAGTAACACAGGACACAGATCTGATTCAGCAGGTTTCAGTCGTATACTCACAGCGAGAGTAAGGTTACAGTAGTGTATACTCACAGCGAGAGTAAGGTTACAGTAGTGTATACTCACAGCGAGAGTAAGGTTACAGTAGTGTATACTCACAGCGAGAGTAAGGTTACAGTAGTGTATACAGTAGTGTATACTCACAGCGAGAGGAAGGTTACAGTAGTGTATACTCACAGCGAGAGGAAGGTTACAGTAGTGTATACTCACAGCGAGAGGAAGGTTACAGTAGTGTATACTCACAGCGAGAGGAAGGTTACAGTAGTGTATACTCACAGCGAGAGTAAGGTTACAGTAGTGTATACTGTAGTGTATACTCACAGCGAGAGGAAGGTTACAGTAGTGTATACAGTAGTGTAGTAGTGTATACTCACAGCGAGAGTAAGGTTACAGTAGTGTATACTCACAGCGAGAGTAAGGTTACAGTAGTGTATACTCACAGCGAGAGTAAGGTTACAGTAGTGTATACTCACAGCGAGAGTAAGGTTACAGTAGTGTATACAGTAGTGTATACTCACAGCGAGAGGAAGGTTACAGTAGTGTATACAGTAGTGTATACTCACAGCGAGAGGAAGGTTACAGTAGTGTATACTCACAGCGAGAGTAAGGTTACAGTAGTGTATACAGTAGTGTATACTCACAGCGAGAGGAAGGTTACAGTAGTGTATACAGTAGTGTATACTCACAGCGAGAGGAAGGATACAGTAGTGTATACAGTAGTGTATACTCACAGCGAGAGGAAGGTTACAGTAGTGTATACTCACAGCGAGAGGAAGGTTACAGTAGTGTATACTCACAGCGAGAGTAAGGTTACAGTAGTGTATACTCACAGCGAGAGGAAGGTTGCAGTAGTGTATACAGTAGTGTAGTAGTGTATACTCACAGCGAGAGTAAGGTTACAGTAGTGTATACTCACAGCGAGAGTAAGGTTACAGTAGTGTATACAGTAGTGTAGTAGTGTATACTCACAGCGAGAGTAAGGTTACAGTAGTGTATACTCACAGCGAGAGTAAGGTTACAGTAGTGTATACAGTAGTGTAGTAGTGTATACTCACAGCGAGAGTAAGGTTACAGTAGTGTATACTCACAGCGAGAGTAAGGTTACAGTAGTGTATACTCACAGCGAGAGTAAGGTTACAGTAGTGTATACTAACAGCGAGAGGAAGGTTACAGTAGTGTATACTCACAGCGAGAGTAAGGTTACAGTAGTGTATACTCACAGCGAGAGTAAGGTTACAGTAGTGTATACTAACAGCGAGAGGAAGGTTGCAGTAGTGTATACTCACAGCGAGAGTAAGGTTACAGTAGTGTATACAGTAGTGTAGTAGTGTATACTCACAGCGAGAGTAAGGTTACAGTAGTGTATACTCACAGCGAGAGTAAGGTTACAGTAGTGTATACTCACAGCGAGAGGAAGGTTACAGTAGTGTATACTAACAGCGAGAGGAAGGTTGCAGTAGTGTATACTCACAGCGAGAGTAAGGTTACAGTAGTGTATACTCACAGCGAGAGGAAGGTTGCAGTAGTGTATACAGTAGTGTAGTAGTGTATACTCACAGCGAGAGTAAGGTTACAGTAGTGTATACTCACAGCGAGAGTAAGGTTACAGTAGTGTATACTCACAGCGAGAGTAAGGTTACAGTAGTGTATACTCACAG